>NC_136809.1:1102020-1152020 GCF_951216825.1 Electrona antarctica | reverse complement strand
TTTTTATGTTGCCACTACTGTTGGAGCAGCCATAAACTACACAGGTTCATCTCTACTGTTGGCGCAGCCATAAATTACACAGGTTCATCTCTACTGTTGGAGCAGCCATAAACTACACAGGTTCATCTCTACTGTTGGAGCAGCCATAAACTACACAGGTTCATCTCTACTGTTGGAGCAGCCATAAACTACACAGGTTCATCTCTACTGTTGGAGCAGCCATAAACTACACAGGTTCATCTCTACTGTTGGAGCAGCCATAAACTACACAGGTTCATCTCTACTGTTGGAGCAGCCATAAACTACACAGGTTCATCTCTACTGTTGGAGCAGCCATAAACTACACAGGTTCATCTCTACTGTTGGAGCAGCCATAAACTACACAGGTTCATCTCTACTGTTGGAGCAGCCATAAACTACACAGGTTCATCTCTACTGTTGGAGCAGCCATAAACTACACAGGTTCATCTCTACTGTTGGAGCAGCCATAAACTACACAGGTTCATCCCTACTGTTGGAGCAGCCATAAACTACACAGGTTCATCTCTACTGTTGGAGCAGCCATAAACTACACAGGTTCATCTCTACTGTTGGAGCAGCCATAAACTACACAGGTTCATCTCTACTGTTGGAGCAGCCATAAACTACACAGGTTCATCTCTACTGTTGGAGCAGCCTTAAACTACACAGGTTCATCTCTACTGTTGGAGCAGCCTTAAACTACACAGGTTCATCTCTACTGTTGGAGCAGCCATAAACTACACAGGTTCATCTCTACTGTTGGAGCAGCCTTAAACTACACAGGTTCATCTCTACTGTTGGAGCGGCCATAAACTACACAGGTTCATCTCTACTGTTGGAGCAGCCATAAACTACACAGGTTCATCTCTACTGTTGGAGCAGCCATAAACTACACAGGTTCATCTCTACTGTTGGAGCAGCCATAAACTACACAGGTTCATCTCTACTGTTGGAGCAGCCTTAAACTACACAGGTTCATCTCTACTGTTGGAGCGGCCATAAACTACACAGGTTCATCTCTACTGTTGGAGCAGCCATAAACTACACAGGTTCATCTCTACTGTTGGAGCAGCCATAAACTACACAGGTTCATCTCTACTGTTGGAGCAGCCATAAACTACACAGGTTCATCTCTACTGTTGGAGCAGCCTTAAACTACACAGGTTCATCTCTACTGTTGGAGCAGCCTTAAACTACACAGGTTCATCCCGATGTTCTGGGCATCTTTGTAATGTTAGTGTTAGTAAGAAGCAGGTAAAAGAGTGACGTTTGAGGCAGACTAACATCAGTCACTTTTCCATTCACTGTAGTCGAAGGAGCTGTCGGGGAAACCGCAGCTACGTCAGCTCCGCCTACAGGAAATACGTTGCCTGCGACCATGAGACCCGTTTCTGAATCGGTCTATATGTATTCATGTTGTAAGGTAACAGGGGTTCATGGTGTATATTCATTGTTTTGATTTCCATTTCCTGTACAGATGTGATCACGAGTGGTCGCCTTCTGTGTAATTCTATTGTCATTGTATAACCCTAACCCATTATTATTATTATCTTTGCTTTAAAGACGTAGTGAAATAAAAAAGATGTGTGTGCGTGTGACCTCTGACCTCGGGGCAGGTCGGTGCCGTTGGGGTCGTAGGAGTAAGGGGGCGGGGCCATCACCGTCGCCACAGGTTCACCCATCTCGTTGACCAACCAGGGAGAGGGGGGGGGCATCGCCATGGCAACTACACACACACACACACACACACACACACACACACACACACACACACACACACAGTCAATTTAAAGACGCTGGAATTGATATTTTGTTTAAAAGGTAAAAGCTTTAACAAAGATATCGCAAACACTGTGCATGTGTGTGTGTGTGTGCATGTGTGTGTTCATGCACGGCTTGAGTGCGTGTGTGTGCGTGTGTGTGTGTGCGTGTGTGCGTGCGTGTTACCTGGGCGTGGGGCAGGGGGGGGCAGGTGTGAGGAGGGGGAGGTGGGTGAGGAAGAGGATGATGAGGAGGACGAAGGTGAAGAGGGAAGGACGACTGTAGGCTTCACCACCTGAACATAAATACATTAGTAAATATTGTAGAAAAATCAAATACACAGATATAAATATCTATATATGCATTTATTATTTAATAAATGTATTAACCCATTCTGGGCGGGAACCCCTTTTGGTGTTTTAAACATGTTATAATTTAGCTATTTTTGAAAAATCATTAAAATGTGGCGCAAATCATTGAATATATATTTCAGAGCGAACATTTTTAACTGAAAAATTGGCTTCTGGGGGGGGGGGGGGGGGGGTCCCTGGAACTACATATTTTCAGATGGGGGTCTGTGGCCCAATAGAGATAATTCTGGGGGTCCTTGACATGAAAAAGGTTGAGCACCACTGACATAGAAACATGGGTTTTTCAGAAAATGTTAGGATTTAGAAGCCTTTTTTTTTAATCGACCTAAAAAAAGCGACCAAAATGGGTTAATAGCAAAGGAGTCTCTGTTTTTATATATATATATATATATATATATATATATATATATATATATATATATATATATATATATATATCCATCTATTTATTTATCTAAGTGTGTGTGTACCTGCTGTGTGTAGTTGTAGTGTGTGTGTACCTGCTGTGTGTAGTTGTAGTGTGTTTGTGAGTCCTCCTGGATCACCTAAAAAACAAACAATAATTCAGTCTACAGTATCGCACGCACGTACCTGGTATCGACAAGCTTTGGGCTTATCGAGTACCCGGTATCTATAAGCTTTGAGCTTATCAAGCCTGTTATGGAGCATAGCGGTCCATGACGTCATGTTTAAACAATCAAGACAAGAGATGATCAATAAATAAATGTAATCATCCACGCTGGCACAAACATTACGTGACGTTACACATATTAACCAGTTAACAGTTTCTTTAACCCATTTTGGGCGGGAACCCCTTTTGGTGTTAGCATTATGTTATGCTTTAGCTATTGAAAAATAGCAGATCTACAAGCTCATAGTGCGGCACCGAGTGGCGCGCTATGAACTTGTAGGTCTGCTATTTTTTGGAAAATCGTGAAAATGTGGCGCAAATCTTCTAATATATATTCTTTCAGTGTGTACGTAACTCAAATGTTTGCTTCTGGGGGGGTCCCTGGAACATATTTTCAGATGGGGCCAATTACATATATTTTTGGGGGTCCTTGACATTAAATAGTTTTAGAACCACCGATATAGAAACATAGGGTTTTCAGAAAACTGTCATGATTTATAGAAGACATTTTGTAGAATCGGTCTCGGTCGAAATGGGTTAAGCTGCTTACCAGGTTGTTGTTTGGATCACTGGAGGCGTAAACCACTGGACTCTGGAAGTCTGGATCTAAAACATTACATTAAATAAACCACTGGACTCTGGAAGTCTGGATCTAAACATTACATTAAATAAACCACTGGACTCTGGAAGTCTGGATCTAAAACATTACATTAAATAAACCACTGGACTCTGGAAGTCTGGATCTAAAACATTACATTAAATAAACCACTGGACTCTGGAAGTCTGGATCTAAACATTACATTAAATAAACCACTGGACTCTGGAAGTCTGGATCTAAAACATTACATTAAATAAACCACTGGACTCTGGAAGTCTGGATCTAAAACATTACATTAAATAAACCACTGGACTCTGGAAGTCTGGATCTAAAACATTACATTAAATAAACCACTGGACTCTGGATCTAAACATTACATTAAATAAACCACTGGACTCTGGAAGTCTGGATCTAAACATTACATTAAATAAACCACTGGACTCTGGAAGTCTGGATCTAAAACATTACATTAAATAAACCACTGGACTCTGGAAGTCTGGATCTAAAACATTACATTAAATAAACCACTGGACTCTGGAAGTCTGGATCTAAAACATTACATTAAATAAACCACTGGACTCTGGAAGTCTGGATCTAAACATTACATTAAATAAACCACTGGACTCTGGAAGTCTGGATCTAAAACATTACATTAAATAAACCACTGGACTCTGGAAGTCTGGATCTAAAACATTACATTAAATAAACCACTGGACTCTGGAAGTCTGGATCTAAAACATTACATTAAATAAACCACTGGACTCTGGAAGTCTGGATCTAAACATTACATTAAATAAACCACTGGACTCTGGAAGTCTGGATCTAAACATTACATTAAATAAACCACTGGACTCTGGAAGTCTGGATCTAAAACATTACATTAAATAAACCACTGGACTCTGGAAGTCTGGATCTAAAACATTACATTAAATAAACCACTGGACTCTGGAAGTCTGGATCTAAAACATTACATTAAATAAACCACTGGACTCTGGAAGTCTGGATCTAAACATTACATTAAATAAACCACTGGACTCTGGAAGTCTGGATCTAAACATTACATTAAATAAACCACTGGACTCTGGAAGTCTGGATCTAAAACATTACATTAAATAAACCACTGGACTCTGGAAGTCTGGATCTAAAACATTACATTAAATAAACCACTGGACTCTGGAAGTCTGGATCTAAAACATTACATTAAATAAACCACTGGACTCTGGAAGTCTGGATCTAAACATTACATTAAATAAACCACTGGACTCTGGAAGTCTGGATCTAAACATTACATTAAATACAATCAAACGATTAAACCACTAGATACATTAATTCATTAATGTGTGAATCACATGACAGGGATGTCCCGATCACATTATTTGGTTCCCGATCAGATTCCGATTGCGGCGTTTTGGATCAAGGATGGAAAACAACGTACATTTATGTCAAAAAGGTTGTTTTACAGTAAAGTTTAAAAGCAACATCCTCACCTTGGCTGGCATAGATGTATTCCTCAGAGTACTCGGCTGGCAGACAGACAGGCAGGCAGGCAGAGAGACAGACAGGCAGAGAGACAGGCAGACAGGCAGAGAGACAGGCAGACAGACAGACAGACAGACAGACAGACAGACAGACAGGAATAATGAGTTAAAGGAGCACTTCAGTCATTTCAGTGATAATGAGGACCAGTTGTATGCAGATGAGGTCATTAGTAACTAAAGTCTTCAAAGTAGTTTAATGTTTACCACTAGAGGGTGCTCTAACTCACCTTGGTCTCCCAGGGTGCTGGTGTCCTCTGGCTCCTCCTCCTCCGATGATGTCACTGGTGGTGGTTTGGGGGGTGAGGAGGGGAGGGTTCCGGGAGCCCCGCCTCCCCTCTGGACCCAGTAGGAGGAGCCACCGTGAGGGGGCGGTCCCATCAGAGGAGGGGGAGGGGCCACAGCCTGTCCCTGGGGGGGGGGGGGGTCATTTTAGATATTAGATACGGCTGTTCAAAAATATCAGATCTACAAGTGAGATGCTTTTTTGACAAAAAAAATACTTTGACTAATTTAGCTTTTTTTAACCCATTTAGGCCTGAAATCCTGACAGTTTTCATGTCAAGTAGGACCGCAAACATTATCTGTAATCGGCCGCCGACCCCCATCTGAAAATATGTTGTTCCAGGAACCCCCCTCAGAAGCAAAGATTTGAGTTAAAAACGTTTGTTCTGAAAAAATATATATTCCAAATTTGTGCCACATTTTCACGATTTAAAAAAAATAGCAGATCTACAAGCTCGTAGCGCGCCATCTGCTATTTTTCTTTTTGTGTCAAATAGGTTTTTATTGAGAACAGATTATAAATTGTTACAAACATGATATGAAATACATTTTTCTTTTATAGAAAACAAAAGAAAAAAAGAGAAAGAAAACCCTCAACCCTCCCACCCATACTCTGCTCAGTGACCGCATACTATAGAATAAAATAGTAAAATGTAAAATGTTTTCCATTTGAAAAATGGAAAACATCTGAAAAGAAAATGGCGTACACCGTATAGTAAACCATATCCGTGGTATCCTGTCTATTCATTGTTTCTACTCAGGTAATGGACAAGGGGCAGCCAAACCTTATCAAATTGTCTCTCCCCGTTTCTCAGGAAATACCTTATTCTCTCAAGATGAAGCGTACTAGTCATTTAATTTAGCCAATGCTTAAATGCAGGAGCCTCCTCCTTTTTCCAGTGCGTCAGAATTAGTATTTTGTTGCTGTAATCAGACCATATGAGAAGAGTTGTTTCTGTGATCTCGTCAACATGGCATGGAGTCTGACAAACCCAGAATAATTAGTACAGGATCAAATATCTTAATCCAATATCTTTGTATCCAAGGGGCAAAGGGCGAAGCTGTGAAGAAGATTTGCATCTATTGCATTACATTTGTCACAGTGCGAAAAAATATCTGGGAATATGTTATGTAATTTTAATTTGGAATAATGGAGTCTATGTATGACTCGAAACTGGATAAGGCAATGTCTGGAGTTGATAGAGCAGGCATTCATTTCTTCAAGGCTGTCTTCCCAGAGCTCGTCTGAAATTGAAGTCCCCAGCTCATTTTCCCACGCCAACTTAATAGCTGATGTAGTAGGTAGGTTTGCCACTTGAAATGATCCATAAAGATGTGACGTCTGGTTCTATATTATTAAGAAGGAACTTATCTAGGGATGAAGGTGTAGCTCTCTCAAAAGTGGGAGAAAAGTTACGGATGTAGTTCCTAACCTGTAGAAACCTACAAAAGTTACTCCTAGGGAGTCTATATTTTTCCTGCAGTTGAGCAAATGAGGCAAACGTTTCACCTATATATATATATATATATATATATATATATATATATATATATATATATATATATATATATATATATATATATATATATGTCACCAATTGTGCGTATACCCAAACCCTTCCACTGTGCAAACGTGTCATCCAGTTGGGATGGTGAACATGAAGGGTTATCAGCCATAGGGAGCAGAAAGGATGGTGAGTTGTTCCTAAATGAAGGGTTATCAGCTATAGGGAGCAGAAAGGATGGTGAGTTGTTCCTAAATGAAGGGTTATCAGCTATAGGGAGCAGAAAGATAGTGAGTTGTTCCTAATGAAGGGTTATCAGCTATAGGGAGCAGAAAGATAGTGAGTTGTTCCTAATGAAGGGTTATCAGCTATAGGGAGCAGAAAGATAGTGAGTTGTTCCTAATGAAGGGTTATCAGCTATAGGGAGCAGAAAGATAGTGAGTTGTTCCTAATGAAGGGTTATCAGCTATAGGGAGCAGAAAGATAGTGAGTTGTTCCTAAATGAAGGGTTATCAGCTATAGGGAGCAGAAAGATAGTGAGTTGTTCCTAAATGAAGGGTTATCAGCTATAGGGAGCAGAAAGATAGTGAGTTGTTCCTAATGAAGGGTTATCAGCTATAGGGAGCAGAAAGATAGTGAGTTGTTCCTAATGAAGGGTTATCAGCTATAGGGAGCAGAAAGATAGTGAGTTGTTCCTAATGAAGGGTTATCAGCTATAGGGAGCAGAAAGATAGTGAGTTGTTCCTAATGAAGGGTTATCAGCTATAGGGAGCAGAAAGATAGTGAGTTGTTCCTAATGAAGGGTTATCAGCTATAGGGAGCAGAAAGATAGTGAGTTGTTCCTAAATGAAGGGTTATCAGCTATAGGAGCAGAAAGATAGTGAGTTGTTCCTAATGAAGGGTTATCAGCTATAGGAGCAGAAAGATAGTGAGTTGTTCCTAAATGAAGGGTTATCAGCTATAGGGAGCAGAAAGATAGTGAGTTGTTCCTAATGAAGGGTTATCAGCTATAGGGAGCAGAAAGATAGTGAGTTGTTCCTAAATGAAGGGTTATCAGCTATAGGAGCAGAAAGATAGTGAGTTGTTCCTAAATGAAGGGTTATCAGCTATAGGGAGCAGAAAGATAGTGAGTTGTTCCTAATGAAGGGTTATCAGCTATAGGAGCAGAAAGATAGTGAGTTGTTCCTAAATGAAGGGTTATCAGCTATAGGGAGCAGAAAGATAGTGAGTTGTTCCTAATGAAGGGTTATCAGCTATAGGGAGCAGAAAGATAGTGAGTTGTTCCTAAATGAAGGGTTATCAGCTATAGGGAGCAGAAAGATAGTGAGTTGTTCCTAAATGAAGGGTTATCAGCTATAGGGAGCAGAAAGATAGTGAGTTGTTCCTAAATGAAGGGTTATCAGCTATAGGGAGCAGAAAGATAGTGAGTTGTTCCTAAATGAAGGGTTATCAGCTATAGGGAGCAGAAAGATAGTGAGTTGTTCCTAAATGAAGGGTTATCAGCTATAGGGAGCAGAAAGATAGTGAGTTGTTCCTAAATGAAGGGTTATCAGCTATAGGGAGCAGAAAGATAGTGAGTTGTTCCTAAATGAAGGGTTATCAGCTATAGGGAGCAGAAAGATAGTGAGTTGTTCCTAAATGAAGGGTTATCAGCTATAGGGAGCAGAAAGATAGTGAGTTGTTCCTAAATGAAGGGTTATCAGCTATAGGGAGCAGAAAGATAGTGAGTTGTTCCTAAATGAAGGGTTATCAGCTATAGGGAGCAGAAAGATAGTGAGTTGTTCCTAAATGAAGGGTTATCAGCTATAGGGAGCAGAAAGATAGTGAGTTGTTCCTAAATGAAGGGTTATCAGCTATAGGGAGCAGAAAGATAGTGAGTTGTTCCTAATGAAGGGTTATCAGCTATAGGGAGCAGAAAGATAGTGAGTTGTTCCTAAATGAAGGGTTATCAGCTATAGGGAGCAGAAAGATAGTGAGTTGTTCCTAATGAAGGGTTATCAGCTATAGGGAGCAGAAAGATAGTGAGTTGTTCCTAATGAAGGGTTATCAGCTATAGGGAGCAGAAAGATAGTGAGTTGTTCCTAATGAAGGGTTATCAGCTATAGGGAGCAGAAAGATAGTGAGTTGTTCCTAATGAAGGGTTATCAGCTATAGGAGCAGAAAGATAGTGAGTTGTTCCTAATGAAGGGTTATCAGCTATAGGGAGCAGAAAGATAGTGAGTTGTTCCTAATGAAGGGTTATCAGCTATAGGAGCAGAAAGATAGTGAGTTGTTCCTAAATGAAGGGTTATCAGCTATAGGGAGCAGAAAGATAGTGAGTTGTTCCTAATGAAGGGTTATCAGCTATAGGGAGCAGAAAGATAGTGAGTTGTTCCTAAATGAAGGGTTATCAGCTATAGGGAGCAGAAAGATAGTGAGTTGTTCCTAATGAAGGGTTATCAGCTATAGGGAGCAGAAAGATAGTGAGTTGTTCCTAAATGAAGGGTTATCAGCTATAGGGAGCAGAAAGATAGTGAGTTGTTCCTAAATGAAGGGTTATCAGCTATAGGGAGCAGAAAGATAGTGAGTTGTTCCTAAATGAAGGGTTATCAGCTATAGGGAGCAGAAAGATAGTGAGTTGTTCCTAAATGAAGGGTTATCAGCTATAGGAGCAGAAAGATAGTGAGTTGTTCCTAAATGAAGGGTTGTCAGCTATAGGGAGCAGAAAGATAGTGAGTTGTTCCTAAATGAAGGGTTATCAGCTATAGGGAGCAGAAAGATAGTGAGTTGTTCCTAAATGAAGGGTTATCAGCTATAGGGAGCAGAAAGATAGTGAGTTGTTCCTAAATGAAGGGTTATCAGCTATAGGGAGCAGAAAGATAGTGAGTTGTTCCTAATGAAGGGTTATCAGCTATAGGGAGCAGAAAGATAGTGAGTTGTTCCTAAATGAAGGGTTATCAGCTATAGGGAGCAGAAAGATAGTGAGTTGTTCCTAAATGAAGGGTTATCAGCTATAGGGAGCAGAAAGATAGTGAGTTGTTCCTAATGAAGGGTTATCAGCTATAGGGAGCAGAAAGATAGTGAGTTGTTCCTAATGAAGGGTTATCAGCTATAGGGAGCAGAAAGATAGTGAGTTGTTCCTAATGAAGGGTTATCAGCTATAGGGAGCAGAAAGATAGTGAGTTGTTCCTAAATGAAGGGTCATCAGCTATAGGGAGCAGAAAGATAGTGAGTTGTTCCTAAATGAAGGGTTATCAGCTATAGGGAGCAGAAAGATAGTGAGTTGTTCCTAAATGAAGGGTTATCAGCTATAGGAGCAGAAAGATAGTGAGTTGTTCCTAAATGAAGGGTTATCAGCTATAGGGAGCAGAAAGATAGTGAGTTGTTCCTAAATGAAGGGTTGTCAGCTATAGGGAGCAGAAAGATAGTGAGTTGTTCCTAAATGAAGGGTTATCAGCTATAGGGAGCAGAAAGATAGTGAGTTGTTCCTAAATGAAGGGTTATCAGCTATAGGGAGCAGAAAGATAGTGAGTTGTTCCTAATGAAGGGTTATCAGCTATAGGGAGCAGAAAGATAGTGAGTTGTTCCTAATGAAGGGTTATCAGCTATAGGGAGCAGAAAGATAGTGAGTTGTTCCTAAATGAAGGGTTATCAGCTATAGGGAGCAGAAAGATAGTGAGTTGTTCCTAAATGAAGGGTCATCAGCTATAGGGAGCAGAAAGATAGTGAGTTGTTCCTAATGAAGGGTTATCAGCTATAGGGAGCAGAAAGATAGTGAGTTGTTCCTAATGAAGGGTTATCAGCTATAGGAGCAGAAAGATAGTGAGTTGTTCCTAAATGAAGGGTTATCAGCTATAGGGAGCAGAAAGATAGTGAGTTGTTCCTAATGAAGGGTTATCAGCTATAGGGAGCAGAAAGATAGTGAGTTGTTCCTAAATGAAGGGTTATCAGCTATAGGGAGCAGAAAGATAGTGAGTTGTTCCTAATGAAGGGTTATCAGCTATAGGAGCAGAAAGATAGTGAGTTGTTCCTAAATGAAGGGTTATCAGCTATAGGGAGCAGAAAGATAGTGAGTTGTTCCTAATGAAGGGTTATCAGCTATAGGGAGCAGAAAGATAGTGAGTTGTTCCTAAATGAAGGGTTGTCAGCTATAGGGAGCAGAAAGATAGTGAGTTGTTCCTAAATGAAGGGTTGTCAGCTATAGGGAGCAGAAAGATAGTGAGTTGTTCCTAAATGAAGGGTTATCAGCTATAGGGAGCAGAAAGATAGTGAGTTGTTCCTAAATGAAGGGTTATCAGCTATAGGGAGCAGAAAGATAGTGAGTTGTTCCTAATGAAGGGTTATCAGCTATAGGGAGCAGAAAGATAGTGAGTTGTTCCTAATGAAGGGTTATCAGCTATAGGGAGCAGAAAGATAGTGAGTTGTTCTAAATGAAGGGTTATCAGCTATAGGAGCAGAAAGATAGTGAGTTGTTCCTAAATGAAGGGTTATCAGCTATAGGAGCAGAAAGATAGTGAGTTGTTCCTAATGAAGGGTTATCAGCTATAGGGAGCAGAAAGATAGTGAGTTGTTCCTAAATGAAGGGTTATCAGCTATAGGGAGCAGAAAGATAGTGAGTTGTTCCTAAATGAAGGGTTATCAGCTATAGGAGCAGAAAGATAGTGAGTTGTTCCTAATGAAGGGTTATCAGCTATAGGGAGCAGAAAGATAGTGAGTTGTTCCTAAATGAAGGGTTATCAGCTATAGGAGCAGAAAGATAGTGAGTTGTTCCTAATGAAGGGTTATCAGCTATAGGGAGCAGAAAGATAGTGAGTTGTTCCTAAATGAAGGGTTATCAGCTATAGGGAGCAGAAAGATAGTGAGTTGTTCCTAAATGAAGGGTTATCAGCTATAGGGAGCAGAAAGATAGTGAGTTGTTCCTAAATGAAGGGTTATCAGCTATAGGAGCAGAAAGATAGTGAGTTGTTCCTAATGAAGGGTTATCAGCTATAGGGAGCAGAAAGATAGTGAGTTGTTCCTAAATGAAGGGTTATCAGCTATAGGAGCAGAAAGATAGTGAGTTGTTCCTAAATGAAGGGTTATCAGCTATAGGAGCAGAAAGATAGTGAGTTGTTCCTAATGAAGGGTTATCAGCTATAGGGAGCAGAAAGATAGTGAGTTGTTCCTAAATGAAGGGTTATCAGCTATAGGGAGCAGAAAGATAGTGAGTTGTTCCTAAATGAAGGGTTATCAGCTATAGGGAGCAGAAAGATAGTGAGTTGTTCCTAAATGAAGGGTTATCAGCTATAGGGAGCAGAAAGATAGTGAGTTGTTCCTAAATGAAGGGTTATCAGCTATAGGAGCAGAAAGATAGTGAGTTGTTCCTAATGAAGGGTTATCAGCTATAGGGAGCAGAAAGATAGTGAGTTGTTCCTAAATGAAGGGTTATCAGCTATAGGGAGCAGAAAGATAGTGAGTTGTTCCTAAATGAAGGGTTATCAGCTATAGGGAGCAGAAAGATAGTGAGTTGTTCCTAAATGAAGGGTTATCAGCTATAGGGAGCAGAAAGATAGTGAGTTGTTCCTAAATGAAGGGTTATCAGCTATAGGGAGCAGAAAGATAGTGAGTTGTTCCTAATGAAGGGTTATCAGCTATAGGGAGCAGAAAGATAGTGAGTTGTTCCTAAATGAAGGGTTATCAGCTATAGGGAGCAGAAAGATAGTGAGTTGTTCCTAAATGAAGGGTTATCAGCTATAGGGAGCAGAAAGATAGTGAGTTGTTCCTAAATGAAGGGTTATCAGCTATAGGGAGCAGAAAGATAGTGAGTTGTTCCTAAATGAAGGGTTATCAGCCATAGGGAGCAGAAAGATAGTGAGTTGTTCCTAAATGAAGGGTTATCAGCTATAGGGAGCAGAAAGATAGTGAGTTGTTCCTAATGAAGGGTTATCAGCCATAGGGAGCAGAAAGATAGTGAGTTGTTCCTAATGAAGGGTTATCAGCTATAGGGAGCAGAAAGATAGTGAGTTGTTCCTAAATGAAGGGTTATCAGCTATAGGGAGCAGAAAGATAGTGAGTTGTTCCTAAATGAAGGGTTATCAGCTATAGGGAGCAGAAAGATAGTGAGTTGTTCCTAAATGAAGGGTTATCAGCTATAGGGAGCAGAAAGATAGTGAGTTGTTCCTAAATGAAGGGTTATCAGCCATAGGGAGCAGAAAGATAGTGAGTTGTTCCTAATGAAGGGTTATCAGCTATAGGGAGCAGAAAGATAGTGAGTTGTTCCTAAATGAAGGGTTATCAGCTATAGGGAGCAGAAAGATAGTGAGTTGTTCCTAAATGAAGGGTTATCAGCTATAGGGAGCAGAAAGATAGTGAGTTGTTCCTAATGAAGGGTTATCAGCTATAGGGAGCAGAAAGATAGTGAGTTGTTCCTAATGAAGGGTTATCAGCTATAGGGAGCAGAAAGATAGTGAGTTGTTCCTAAATGAAGGGTTATCAGCTATAGGGAGCAGAAAGATAGTGAGTTGTTCCTAAATGAAGGGTCATCAGCTATAGGGAGCAGAAAGATAGTGAGTTGTTCCTAATGAAGGGTTATCAGCTATAGGGAGCAGAAAGATAGTGAGTTGTTCCTAATGAAGGGTTATCAGCTATAGGAGCAGAAAGATAGTGAGTTGTTCCTAAATGAAGGGTTATCAGCTATAGGGAGCAGAAAGATAGTGAGTTGTTCCTAATGAAGGGTTATCAGCTATAGGGAGCAGAAAGATAGTGAGTTGTTCCTAAATGAAGGGTTATCAGCTATAGGGAGCAGAAAGATAGTGAGTTGTTCCTAATGAAGGGTTATCAGCTATAGGAGCAGAAAGATAGTGAGTTGTTCCTAAATGAAGGGTTATCAGCTATAGGGAGCAGAAAGATAGTGAGTTGTTCCTAATGAAGGGTTATCAGCTATAGGGAGCAGAAAGATAGTGAGTTGTTCCTAAATGAAGGGTTGTCAGCTATAGGGAGCAGAAAGATAGTGAGTTGTTCCTAAATGAAGGGTTGTCAGCTATAGGGAGCAGAAAGATAGTGAGTTGTTCCTAAATGAAGGGTTATCAGCTATAGGGAGCAGAAAGATAGTGAGTTGTTCCTAAATGAAGGGTTATCAGCTATAGGGAGCAGAAAGATAGTGAGTTGTTCCTAATGAAGGGTTATCAGCTATAGGGAGCAGAAAGATAGTGAGTTGTTCCTAATGAAGGGTTATCAGCTATAGGGAGCAGAAAGATAGTGAGTTGTTCTAAATGAAGGGTTATCAGCTATAGGAGCAGAAAGATAGTGAGTTGTTCCTAAATGAAGGGTTATCAGCTATAGGAGCAGAAAGATAGTGAGTTGTTCCTAATGAAGGGTTATCAGCTATAGGGAGCAGAAAGATAGTGAGTTGTTCCTAAATGAAGGGTTATCAGCTATAGGGAGCAGAAAGATAGTGAGTTGTTCCTAAATGAAGGGTTATCAGCTATAGGAGCAGAAAGATAGTGAGTTGTTCCTAATGAAGGGTTATCAGCTATAGGGAGCAGAAAGATAGTGAGTTGTTCCTAAATGAAGGGTTATCAGCTATAGGAGCAGAAAGATAGTGAGTTGTTCCTAATGAAGGGTTATCAGCTATAGGGAGCAGAAAGATAGTGAGTTGTTCCTAAATGAAGGGTTATCAGCTATAGGGAGCAGAAAGATAGTGAGTTGTTCCTAAATGAAGGGTTATCAGCTATAGGGAGCAGAAAGATAGTGAGTTGTTCCTAAATGAAGGGTTATCAGCTATAGGAGCAGAAAGATAGTGAGTTGTTCCTAATGAAGGGTTATCAGCTATAGGGAGCAGAAAGATAGTGAGTTGTTCCTAAATGAAGGGTTATCAGCTATAGGAGCAGAAAGATAGTGAGTTGTTCCTAAATGAAGGGTTATCAGCTATAGGAGCAGAAAGATAGTGAGTTGTTCCTAATGAAGGGTTATCAGCTATAGGGAGCAGAAAGATAGTGAGTTGTTCCTAAATGAAGGGTTATCAGCTATAGGGAGCAGAAAGATAGTGAGTTGTTCCTAAATGAAGGGTTATCAGCTATAGGGAGCAGAAAGATAGTGAGTTGTTCCTAAATGAAGGGTTATCAGCTATAGGGAGCAGAAAGATAGTGAGTTGTTCCTAAATGAAGGGTTATCAGCTATAGGAGCAGAAAGATAGTGAGTTGTTCCTAATGAAGGGTTATCAGCTATAGGGAGCAGAAAGATAGTGAGTTGTTCCTAAATGAAGGGTTATCAGCTATAGGGAGCAGAAAGATAGTGAGTTGTTCCTAAATGAAGGGTTATCAGCTATAGGGAGCAGAAAGATAGTGAGTTGTTCCTAAATGAAGGGTTATCAGCTATAGGGAGCAGAAAGATAGTGAGTTGTTCCTAAATGAAGGGTTATCAGCTATAGGGAGCAGAAAGATAGTGAGTTGTTCCTAATGAAGGGTTATCAGCTATAGGGAGCAGAAAGATAGTGAGTTGTTCCTAAATGAAGGGTTATCAGCTATAGGGAGCAGAAAGATAGTGAGTTGTTCCTAAATGAAGGGTTATCAGCTATAGGGAGCAGAAAGATAGTGAGTTGTTCCTAAATGAAGGGTTATCAGCTATAGGGAGCAGAAAGATAGTGAGTTGTTCCTAAATGAAGGGTTATCAGCCATAGGGAGCAGAAAGATAGTGAGTTGTTCCTAAATGAAGGGTTATCAGCTATAGGGAGCAGAAAGATAGTGAGTTGTTCCTAATGAAGGGTTATCAGCCATAGGGAGCAGAAAGATAGTGAGTTGTTCCTAATGAAGGGTTATCAGCTATAGGGAGCAGAAAGATAGTGAGTTGTTCCTAAATGAAGGGTTATCAGCTATAGGGAGCAGAAAGATAGTGAGTTGTTCCTAAATGAAGGGTTATCAGCTATAGGGAGCAGAAAGATAGTGAGTTGTTCCTAAATGAAGGGTTATCAGCTATAGGGAGCAGAAAGATAGTGAGTTGTTCCTAAATGAAGGGTTATCAGCCATAGGGAGCAGAAAGATAGTGAGTTGTTCCTAATGAAGGGTTATCAGCTATAGGGAGCAGAAAGATAGTGAGTTGTTCCTAAATGAAGGGTTATCAGCTATAGGGAGCAGAAAGATAGTGAGTTGTTCCTAAATGAAGGGTTATCAGCTATAGGGAGCAGAAAGATAGTGAGTTGTTCCTAAATGAAGGGTTATCAGCTATAGGGAGCAGAAAGATAGTGAGTTGTTCCTAAATGAAGGGTTATCAGCTATAGGGAGCAGAAAGATAGTGAGTTGTTCCTAAATGAAGGGTTATCAGCTATAGGGAGCAGAAAGATAGTGAGTTGTTCCTAAATGAAGGGTTATCAGCTATAAGGAGCAGAAAGATAGTGAGTTGTTCCTAAATGAAGGGTTATCAGCTATAGGGAGCAGAAAGATAGTGAGTTGTTCCTAAATGAAGGGTTATCAGCTATAGGGAGCAGAAAGATAGTGAGTTGTTCCTAAATGAAGGGTTATCAGCCATAGGGAGCAGAAAGATAGTGAGTTGTTCCTAAATGAAGGGTTATCAGCTATAGGGAGCAGAAAGATAGTGAGTTGTTCCTAAATGAAGGGTTATCAGCTATAGGGAGCAGAAAGATAGTGAGTTGTTCCTAAAATATGTTTTGATTTGTTTCCAGATTCTTATCTGCTATTTTTCAATAGCTAAATTATAACACCAAAAAAGGTTCACACCCAGAATGGGTTAAAAAAAAAACATTTATCTTCTGGCAGACTGAACCATTCATGGGGGGGGGCTCGGACTGAACCATTCATGGGGGGGGGACTCGGACTGAACCATTCTTACCGTCATGGGGGGGAACTCCCCCCCCTCCTCCAGGTGATAGTAGGTGATGGATCCTTCCAGCTCCTGTGACTCCGCCTCCCCTGGGTGGTTGCCGGGGAAACCGAACTGACAGTCCTTGTTGATGGCGGTGACCTGCCGACGGGTTCGACTGACACACACACACACACACACACACACACACACACACACACACACACACACACACACACACACACACACACACACACACACACACACACACACACACACACACACACACACACACACACACACACACACACACACACACACACACACACACACACACACACACACGTTGAGCCTTTGCATACGCCTGTAAGGTCATCGAGGCTAGGGGAGGGGCTGTAGTCTGTAGTTCTGACTGCAATGGGAAGTTGTACTCACCGGGACCGGGATGGTAATAACGTACTCACCGGGAACAGGATGTAACCATGGTAATAACATACTCACCGGGACCAGGATGGTAACCATGGTAATAACGTACTCACCGGGACCAGGATGGTAACCATGGTAATAACGTACTCACCGGGAACAGGATGGTAACCATGGTAATAACGTACTCACCGGGAACGGGATGGTAACCATGGTAATAACGTACTCACCGGGACCGGGATGGTAACCATGGTAATAACGTACTCACCGGGACCGGGATGGTAACCATGGTAATAACGTACTCACCGGGAACAGGATGTAACCATGGTAATAACATACTCACCGGGACCAGGATGGTAACCATGGTAATAACGTACTCACCGGGAACAGGATGTAACCATGGTAATAACATACTCACCGGGACCGGGATGGTAACCATGGTAATAACGTACTCACCGGGACCGGGATGGTAACCATGGTAATAACGTACTCACCGGGAACAGGATGTAACCATGGTAATAACATACTCACCGGGACCGGGATGGTAACCATGGTAATAACATACTCACCGGGACCGGGATGGTAACCATGGTAATAACGTACTCACCGGGACCGGGATGGTAACCATGGTAATAACATACTCACCGGGACCGGAAGGAGTAGTTGTCGTGGTAACCATGGTAATAACGTCTCCCAGGGTGGTAATAGGCCAGCTGTGGACCAATCAGGTGGCGGTTCATGAACCGGACCGAGCTTCTGATTGGATGGTTGGAGAAACACACACACACACACACACACACACACACACACACACACACACACACACACACACACACACACACACACACACACACACACAGCTGAACAAAGAGCATAGCAGTGGGTTTGGTTTTCTGGTTCCACTGAAAAATCGGCCATTCATTTTCCTCGTAGAGATTTATTTATGTTTATGAAAATAAAAATGTAATTAACTCATTCTGGGCGGGAACCCCTTTGTGTTTTGAGCATTATAGCCTAGTAGCCAAAAGGTGAACCCGGACATGTTGAGTTCACAGCCCCCTGTAGGCCTACTGGGGCAGTACACCCACGTTATGTTATAAATGTTGAGTACTGTCACAGCCCCCTGTAGGCCTACTGGGGCAGTACACCCACGTTATGTTATAAATGTTGAGTACTGTCACAGCCCCCTGTTGGCCTACTGGGGCAGTACACCCACGTTATGTTATAAATGTTGAGTACTGTCACAGCCCCCTGTTGGCCTACTGGGGCAGTACACCCACGTTATGTTATAAATGTTGAGTACTGTCACAGCCCCCTGTTGGCCTACTGGGGCAGTACACCCACGTTATGTTATAAATGTTGAGTACTGTCACAGCCCCCTGTTGGCCTACTGGGGCAGTACACCCACGTTATGTTATAAATGTTGAGTATGGATCCCCAGCATGTAGAAACTGGACATGTTGAGTACACCCACGTTATGTTATAAATGTTGAGTATGGATCCCCAGCATGTAGAAACTGGACATGTTGAGTACACCCACGTTATGTTATAAATGTTGAGTATGGATCCCCAGCATGTAGAAACTGAACCCGGACATGTTGAGTACACCCACGTTATGTTATAAATGTTGAGTATGGATCCCCAGCATGTAGAAACTGAACCCGGACATGTTGAGTACACCCACGTTATGTTATAAATGTTGAGTATGGATCCCCAGCATGTAGAAACTGCCGGATGCTAACTTGCATATGTTGAGCAATTTTCATAATTGGCATAATATGCGACCATACCAATTACAACCTATAGAAGGCAAAATATTAAAAATTCAAAAATGCTTTATCTAGCATGTGACATGTCAAACTAGGAGGTTTTCATGATGCTGAATCCATTCCAAGCATTAGTTTAGCAAAAAAACACTCATTGGGCTTAAAACGGCTATGCCCACTTGCCCAAATGTGCTGACATAATTTTGCAAAACTAATGCTTGGAATGGATTCAGCATCATGAAAACCTCCTAGTTTGACACATCACATGCTACATAAAGCATGATGAAATTTTGAATATTTTGCCTTCTATCTACAAGCTAATAGCGCGGCACCGAGTGGCGCGCTACGAGCTTGTAGATCTGCTATTTTTGAAATATCGTGAAAATGTGGCGCACATCTTTGAAAATATATTCTTTCAGAGCGAACTTTTTTAACTCAAATCTTTGCTTCTGGGGGGGGGGGGGGGGGGGGGTTCAGATGGGGGTCGGCGGCCAATTACAGATACGTTTTGGGGGTCCTTTTGGGGGGTCCTTTTGGGGACATGAAATAGTTTGAGCACCACTGATATAGAAACATGAGGATTATCTGAAAACTGTCATGATTTAGAAGACATTTGTAGAACTCAGAAAAGCACGTTGACCAACCTGGGCGCTCCGTAGCGGGGGGGCCGGGCCTGCGGGTGGGGGTGGGGGGGTCCCGGGTGGTGGTGGTGATGGTGGTGGTGGTGGGGGGGAGCGTAGGGGTCGTAGGTCATGACCCCTCCCCCCGGAGACAGAGGGGGGCCGCGCCCCCCCCCGGGCTGGAAGCGGGGGGGCACTGGGTGGGTCTGCGAGGGGGAGGAGGGGCGGTACGGCCCCCCTCCCCCCCCCCGACGAGATGAGCACCAGCTCCCCCCCGCCCTTCCCCCCCCGCGACTTCCTGAAGTAGCGGTGGCGCTGGCGCTGCCCGCGCCCCTCCCCCTCTGGAGGGCAAAGGTCAGACAGAGGGCAAAGGTCAGACAGAGGGCAAAGGTCAGACAGAGGGCAAAGGTCAGACAGAGGGCAAAGGTCATTCATGCCTTTAAATGAGTTATTAATGTAATATGCATTTGAATGCAGTGTTGATTTTGTTGACTAAAACTATGACGAAAAATGTTTGTGGACTAAAACTAAGCTATGATGACTAAAAGTAAGACTGAATATATTGACAATTTTGTCAACAGATAAAAACTAGACTAAAATGTTAGGAAGGGACTAGTGGACAAGAGATCCAGTATGAGTCATTTTACACTTGGTTGCATGCTGAAAATCATCATTTAATTTAGCTGCATGGGGACCACTTGGAACCCCCTCAAGGACCCCCATGTGGTCCCCGGACCACCTGGAACCCCCTCAAGGACCGCCGGTGGTCCCCGGACCACATGGGGACCACCTGGAACCCCCTCAAGGACCCCCGGGGGTCCCCGGACCACATGGGGACCACCTGGAACCCCCTCAAGGACCCCCGGGGGTCACCGGACCACATGGGGACCACCTGGAACCCCCTCAAGGACCCCCGGGGGTCCCCGGACCACATGGGGACCACCTGGAACCCCCTCAAGGACCCCCGGGGGTCACCGGACCACATGGAGACCAACTGGAACCCCCTCAAGGACCCCCGGGGGTCCCCAGACCACTGCCCTAGGCGTCAGAGGTCAAACTTACCCAGCTCTCCTTTGCGAGTGGGCGTGGTCACGTTCCAGGCTGGAACCGGATTCACTGGTTTGAGATGAGCCAATGGGACGAGGTGTCTGGATGGTAGAGAGACATAGACACACAGTGAGAGAGAGAGATGGTAGAGAGACATAGACACACAGTGAGAGAGAGAGATGGTAGATAGACACACAGTGAGAGAGAGAGATGGTAGAGAGACACAGACACAGTGAGAGAGAGAGATGGTAGAGAGACATAGACACACAGTGAGAGAGAGAGATGGTAGAGACATAGACACACAGTGAGAGAGAGAGATGGTAGAGAGACATAGACACACAGTGAGAGAGAGATGGTAGAGAGACATAGACACACAGTGAGAGAGATGGTAGAGAGACATAGACACACAGTGAGAGAGATGGTAGAGAGACATAGACACACAGTGAGAGAGAGATGGTAGAGATACATAGACACACAGTGAGAGAGAGAGATGGTAGAGAGACATAGACACAGTGAGAGAGAGAGATGGTAGAGAGACAGACACACAGTGAGAGAGAGAGATGGTAGAGAGACACAGACACACAGTGAGAGAGAGAGATGGTAGAGAGACACAGACACACAGTGAGAGAGATGGTAGAGAGACACAGACACACAGTGAGAGAGAGAGATGGTAGAGAGACATAGACACAGTGAGAGATGGTAGAGAGACACAGACACAGTGAGAGAGATGGTAGAGAGACATAGACACACAGTGAGAGAGAGAGAGAGATGGTAGAGAGACATAGACACACAGTGAGAGAGAGAGATGGTAGAGAGACACAGACACAGTGAGAGAGAGAGATGGTAGAGAGACATAGACACACAGTGAGAGAGAGATGGTAGAGAGACACAGACACAGTGAGAGAGAGATGGTAGAGAGACATAGACACACAGTGAGAGAGAGATGGTAGAGAGACATAGGCTGCGTTCGAATTGCTAGGGTTGTTCCCTACTCCCTACTCCCCATACGGGGACCCAGACTCAGTGGACTCAAATAGTGATGAATTCGGACAATACTCCCTGTATGGGGAGCACCGACTCTGACGTCAATATCGGTAGAGGGCGCTATAGGTCCGCGGGTTCATGTACTTTTTATTTGCATTGTAATCCCCATAGGGTTTTTTCAGATCGCCTCATAAAGAACTGTATGAAAAATAAACAAATCATCCCGCCGTTTCACTCATTTGGATATGAAGAATCAACTGACACCAGTCAAAACGCTGCTGCTGAAAAGATGATAAAAAGGTTATTATTTTAAAATAACATAGGCCTATGATTATTATCAATAAATTAATATTATATCCATTATCCAGCAATATGAAAACTAGTAGCCGATCTACAAGCTCTGCTCACAATACGGACGTTAACAGAAACAGCAGTCCAATAAATTGCTGCCTACATAATGAAGTTTTAATGTATTTAGCGCAATTCAATGAAATAATGTTAGATAACATATATGTTTTAATGGCAGGAATTAATTAATATTAATAAAACATATGTTCGGAATTAATGTCTCACATGCATGTACAAAATATATATTTGACTTTAGCACATAAATGACAACCTCACCAACCTTAATCCAAAAACTATTAAAAAAGTCCGCGGTTGTAAAAATAGTGTCGGCAGCAGGGCGCGAAACCGTGAACCGATGAACGATGGTTTGAAAGGCGGCGTAACAGCCCACTAGACTAACAAGAGAGCTGATATAAAAAGGTTCTGAGGCAGCATAGGAGTCAAATAGGCCAGCAGGGCAGCTGTCAGAAAGGGGTTCAGATTAGTAATACTATTGCAAATGAATTGTTTTATTATAAATAAATAAAATAAAACAATTGCAAATAAATGCACAGATCATTTGTCTCGAGATCTGTAGCTTCGAGATCCGCCAGGGAAGAAAAGAGAGGGGAAACGAAAGTTTTAAAAGTACATTTGTGTTGATTTCTTTCGCTGGTTCAACTTCTGCCTCTTCTGAGTTGGAGCGCAATAAGCGCATGCATGCAGAAGCAGCGCACGTGCGCGCAAACGCGTGCATGTGCGCTCAAGGGCGAGCTTGCGCAATGCATTATGGGGCAGATTTGCTTCGCTGTGTTTTTGTAGTGACCATCGGATGGTCCCTACAATTCCCGGTGAATTGTGGGATACTTCAGTCCACTACATTAGGGTGCAAAAATGCTCACTACATATTCGGACACTATAACAAAATGGCGGAACCCCAAAGTAGTGCACTATATGGGGCATAGGGAATGAATTCGAACGCAGCCATAGACACACAGTGAGAGAGAGATGGTAGAGACATAGACACACAGTGAGAGAGAGAGATGGTAGAGAGACATAGACACACAGTGAGAGAGAGATGGTAGAGAGACATAGACACACAGTGAGAGAGAGAGATGGTAGAGACACAGACACACAGTGAGAGAGAGAGATGGTAGAGAGACATAGACACACAGTGAGAGAGAGAGATGGTAGAGAGACATAGACACACAGTGAGAAAGAGAGATGGTAGAGAGACATACACACAGTGAGAGAGAGAGATGGTAGAGAGACATAGACACACAGTGAGAGAGAGAGATGGTAGAGAGACATAGACACACAGTGAGAGAGAGAGATGGTAGAGAGACACAGACACACAGTGAGAGAGAGAGATGGTAGAGAGACACAGACACACAGTGAGAGAGAGATGGTAGAGAGTCAGAGTGCGTGCGTGCGGTGTGTGCGCGTGCGGTGTGTGTGTGTGTGCATGCGTGCGTGCATGGTGTGCGTACTTCTCTCCCAGCTCCTCTATGAAGACGGTCACAGCAGAGGTGTGAGTTCCTACTTCCTGGATGAAGGCATTGTAGTACTTCCCTTTAGGCTCCAGACGCACCTGACACGCACGCGCGCGCGCACACACGCACACGCACACGCACACACACACACACACACACACACACACACACACACACACACACACACACACACACACACACACACACACAGTTGTTAGTCTTGTTAGTCGCGCTACAACAAGAATAAAACATGGACATTCCAAACCGTTGTTTCACCAAAAGAAACAAAATGATTATAAAAACAAGTTGTTAAAATACGACACTTTGAACCAGAGGGAGTAAAGTTGTTAAAATACGACACTTTGAACCAGAGGGAGTAAAGTTGTTAAAATACGACTTTGAACCAGAGGGAGTAAAGTTGTTGAAATACGACACTTTGAACCAGAGGGAGTAAAGTTGTTAAAATACGACACTTTGAACCAGAGGGAGTAAAGTTGTTAAAATACGACACTTTGAACCAGAGGAACCAGAAGTGGTCCAAACACTAACGGACCAGGACATGTCAAAGGAGACATGAAGCCACAGAGTGAGCCAGTGGCTTCAAGGACCCCCAAATGTACACTAATCAGCCCTGCGGACTCCCATTTGAAAAGACATCCCAGGGACCCCCATAAGAGAAGATGTTTACAGCTCTAGCAGTGATTCTCAACCCGTTTAATTTCAAGGACCCCCAGTTTGACATGCATTAGTCTACGGACCCCCATTTAATGGCATTTCTATCTCTGGGACCCCCGATTTATATTGTAAAATCAATGTTAATTAAGGTCCATATAAAGATGTCCCGTGGACAGACGTGGTCTAATGAAGAGATAGATGTGCGTGCGTGCGTGCGTGCGTGCGTGCGTGCGTGCGTGCGTGCGTGCGTGCGTGCGTGCGTGCGGTGATTACCTGGCACTTGTCTCCCAGGAAGTATTGTCTGCCTGCAAACACCATGTAGTCTGTCTTCTGCATCTCTGTAATGCAACACATTATATTAACATAATTAACATAATTAACACATTATACAAACATATATAATTATATATGTTACTGTACTCTTACTGTACTCTGTTAACCCATTTTGGGCGGGAACCCCTTTTGGTGTTTTAAACATTATGTTATAATTTAGCTATTGAAAAATAGCAGATCTACCTACAAGCTACGAGCTTGTAGGTCTGCTATTTTTCATAGCAGACCTACAGACCAGGGGGGGGGGGGGGGGGGTCCCTGGGACTACATATTTTGAGATGGGGGGGTCCGTGGCCCAATAGAGATAATTCTGGGGGTCCTCGACATGAAAAAGGTTGAGCACAACTGACATAGAAAAATGGGTTTTTCAGATTGTTTTTGGATTTAGAAGCCTTTTTTTAAATCGACATCAGTCCAAAATGGGTTAAATCAATGTAGTCGTTTAGAAATAACCACTTCAGGTTAATTAAACACCTCAGTAATATTGTAATAGAAATAATATATAATCACTTCCAAAATCACGATAATGTTCAGCTTCTCTGGAGAATTCATACGTGGTATTTATTTATTTCCCTCCTATATACAGGTTTAAACATGGAGTGCCATCCTTTTTGTATTTTTCCAGTTGTTCATGTGTCTATGAGGTGACAGCACTTCATTAAGACACCCTGGAGTCGTTTTCATGTGTCTATGAGGTGACAGCACTTCATTAAGACACCCTGGAGTCGTTTTCATGTGTCTATGAGGTGACAGCACTTCATTAAGACACCCTGGAGTCGTTTTCATGTGTCTATGAGGTGACAGCACTTCATTAAGACACCCTGGAGTCGTTTTCATGTGTCTATGAGGTGACTAGGGTTGGGATTCGTTAGGATTTTAACGGTTCCGGATCCTTCCCGGATCCCTCTTAACGGTTCCGGTTCCTAACGGTTCCCTTAACGGATCCTAATATTATTTTTTCCCCTTTTTTCTGACATAGATTATGCTTATATTATAACTAACCTAACCAAGTACATAATAAACACACATTCATTAATTCAATTATTGAAAATACACTTTACAATTATGAGGTGGCAGTGTGGCACTATTATTTAAACTTCACCACCACCACCACCAGCTAGACACCACAACAATATCATTGTTGCAATTTGTACTGTATATTGCAATTTGTACTGTATATTAAATATAGCCTACAGTACACATTGCAATAATGATATTGTTGTGGTGACAAATGTTGTCTTTAATGTTCAGATTAATTTAATATGAAGGACCCCTTACTCTAATGGAAACAAGCCATAGTGCTTTCTTGGATTATAAAATCGTTTTAGCAGACCTTGTATTGAACTGTAGGCTACGTTCCTGTGCTTTTTTTCTGCAAACTGTTCATAAAGTAATCAATCTATGGAGGTATGCACCTAAACGCTGGGCTCTCAACAGCCACGCGATTAATTTAGAACCAAATCAAAAGCAGTTGAGTAGTTGCTTATAAGTGCAGACAAATTGATTTGGCTCTATACTATAGTTAACGTGATTCATAAAATATCAGAAAGAAAGACGTCGAGTCATTGGCGTTCTAAATTAACACCATTAACAACAGTTGTACAATACGCCGCGGCCTAATGAAAAGCTCTGTAGACGACAGTAGTTTTTATTTTCTATTACGTTACTAGCCTGGGGAAAGTGAACGAGCCTTGCATCATCCTCGTCCCCCGCCGGCTAGCTGTGGTGGAGTTGCGGGGAGAGCGGGCACGGCTTTCCGCATGGCTCACAAACGCGATCTGCCTAGATTATTCTCGTGAGTTGTGGACTCGTGTAGGCATATTGATTTTGAGATGTTTCCTCAATGTGCACGTGGTGCAAAACTGCAACTGGTACAAGTTGCAACAACCTTTGCAGCCAGGGAACTATAGCATCGCATTTATTGCACTTGCGTGCTCAGTCTCAGAGTAATTTCCCTCTCTGTTAACCACACTTTGGAGATCTCTTCAACATACTGTCCCAGTCGCTCCGCGGCGGTCGCTGAATGCACAGAATAGTGGGCGTATCCTCCCCGACCCCACTAACTCACTCATGTAGGTTGGGTGACGTCACCCCAGTAACTTGGCTCTGCTTGCATGCATGCACAGACACAGCGGAGCTAAATGACGACTGATGAGATCCGTTTGGGGAACCGTTAATAAAAAAACGATGGAACCGGCTCCGGATCCGCAATGTCGGAACCGGGTCTGAAATGGACCCGGTTCCGAATCCCAACCCTAGAGGTGACAGCACTTCATTAAGACACCCTGGAGTCGTTTTTATGTGCAATCCAAGAGGAGAATTAGCAAGAGAGGCCAACTTTGCTTACTTCCTGTATCTGCGTGAGGTGGGCGGTAACATTATTAGGAGACAGGAAGAATGTTGGAGTCTATTCATTTCCAATGGGAGAGTGAACGTGAACACAGCTTCTGAACCATTCCTTAACTCCATGGTCACTGAACTAAATACTGGACCAAATCATCACAAGGCACACAATATTTACAAGATATTCATAGTAAAATGGCTTCTTTTAGCGAGACAAACCAGGAGAAAATCTACTTTGTTAATGACATTTCTTTATCCCAGCAACAAACTCTCGCGAGATTTGAGATGAGTCCGGAAGCCTCTCTCTGTCCATCTGCAATTTCACGGACAACACATAGGGGGCTCTGACAGCGGTGGCCGAACGGATAGCGGCGCGGTCTTGATACCGGAAGGTTCCTAGTTTGAATCAGCCGTCCGACACGTTAAAATTACCACCGCTGAAGTGCCCTTGAACAAGGCATTGAACCACTACGATGAAATGTGTTCTATGAGCAGGGCCTGGCTGGAAACAAGTTCTTAAGCTTAGCCCAGATACCCTGGGTAAATATAGATTTCATTTCATTTCATTTCACCCCATATTTAAGATGATAATATGTGAATATTATAATGTGAAATGAATGGACATATTTAAAACGATTAGAAATGATCCTTATGTGCCCAAATTAGAGCTGGCATACTTGGTCTGCATATTGAGACAGGCAGATATGTAGGCACGGTTGAGGAGGATAGATTATGTAGTCTGTGTGATCTAAAGGAAATTTTTATTGTCCATTCTACAACTCTATTAGGGAGAGACTTTTTAATGAGATAGATCCAAATCATGAATTTATATGGTTGGAGGACTTCGAGAAACTAAAACAACTATTTCAAAAGTACACCTTGTCAGTTGTTTTCAATGTACTTTGTTAAATGACTTGTCAGTGTTGTTGTCTTCTTCTTCTATCGGGTTTCATGGCGGTCGGCAAACCTAAATGGTGCATTACCGCCACCTACTAGACTGAGTGTGGAAACAGTGTTGTTGTCAGGGGGGGAGGGTGGAGGTCGGGGAGAAGCAAACCACGCCTACTATATTTAGGAGACCATTTGTAGGCTTTGTGTACAATTTCGCCTCTAGTGGCTCCAATGAAGTTGGCCCATCTTCATACATAAACCATCTTTGGTGCAATGGTGTATTAACTTTGTATTTAGGGTTTCTTCCTGGAGGCTGAACCCTTGACAGTCAAACGGGCCAATGAAATAAACAGCAATATAGTGACATCACACTATCAGCCCCTCCCCTAACCCCTCCCCCTTTATCATACAACTACAGCTGTGGGTGTGGCTTCAGTTCAGGTGGATCACCACCCATCACCACCCACCAGGCAAACCAGGCATACTTAATGAACTGGTGGGCGTGTCCACATAAAAACGACATTTTAACAAATACTGTACACTTTTTGGAAAAGGTTCTTCCTCCTTATATTATAAAAATCACACCTGTGTGAACTGAGTGGTGTAAGGTCTTATATAGACTGATCAGCTGTGGTCTGACGTAATGTCTGACGTAATGAAATCACACCCGTGTGAACTGGGTGACCATAGCAACCATGCTCATTTTTTGAGCACAGACAGACAGACACGTAAACTAACAAAGCCAGTTGTAGGAGTGGTTTACACCACTCAAAAATACCTGATGATCATGTTTTAGGTTGGGGAATAAAATCGTGGCACTCCATGTTTAATGTTTGTTTTTAGTTCAATGTTTGTTTTGTCACCGTCTGTTTTACCATTACATCACCTAATCAACATGAGTTAGACTTTCATAAATTAGCGCACCTCACTTCACACAGGTGTGATTTCTAGTAATTATTTCCCTTTACCTTTGCGGGACTCGTGCCAAACGTCAAACTCCAGGTTTCGATAAAGTTCTCCATCCAAAGACTTCAGCACCTTATATGGAAGAGACAGTCTAGGAGGGGGAGGGCCTTGTTCACCCAGGGGCTGGAGAGAGAGAGAGGGAGAGAGAGAGAGAGAGAGAGAGAGGGAGAGAGAGAGAGAGAGAGAGAGAGAGAGAGAGAGAGAGAGAGAGAGATTGTTGGTTTTGAAAATGTGTTGACCTTTGGAACTTACTCGTAAGAATCTCAGGAAACCATATGGTGAAAAACAGATGTATACCACCGTATCATGTGGGGGGGGGGGGGGGATCAGAGATATAACAGATATATAAGACCACCTTATCGTGTGTATGTGTGTGTGCAGGGGGGAGGGGGGGAACAGAGTTAAAACAGATCTATAAGACCACCTTATCGTGTGGGGGGGATCGGGCCTTGTCGTCAGCACTTCCTGTTGGCCCCCCCGAGTCCCACTCCTCCCTGGAAGAGAAAAAACAACACGTTAATTCTTTCTGTGCCGAGTGGAGCGGTTAGGGACCGTCTACAAAGCGGAGCGGTTAGGGACCGTCTACAAAGTGGAGCGGTTAGGGACCGTCTACAAAGGGAGCGGTTAGGGACCGTCTACAAAGTGGAGCGGTTAGGGACCGTCTACAAAGCGGAGCGGTTAGGGACCGTCTACAAAGTGGAGCGGTTAGGGACCGTCTACAAAGTGGAGCGGTTAGGGACCGTCTACAAAGTGGAGCGGTTAGGGACCGTCTACAAAGCGGAGCGGTTAGGGACCGTCTACAAAGCGGAGCGGTTAGGGACCGTCTACAAAGCGGAGCGGTTAGGGACCGTCTACAAAGTGGAGCGGTTAGGGACCGTCTACAAAGTGGAGCGGTTAGGGACCGTCTACAAAGGGAGCGGTTAGGGACCGTCTACAAAGTGGAGCGGTTAGGGACCGTCTACAAAGTGGAGCGGTTAGGGACCGTCTACAAAGTGGAGCGGTTAGGGACCGTCTACAAAGTGGAGCGGTTAGGGACCGTCTACAGTGGAGCGGTTAGGGACCGTCTACAAAGTGGAGCGGTTAGGGACCGTCTACAAAGTGGAGCGGTTAGGGACCGTCTACAAAGGGAGCGGTTAGGGACCGTCTACAAAGTGGAGCGGTTAGGGACCGTCTACAAAGGGAGCGGTTAGGGACCGTCTACAAAGCGGAGCGGTTAGGGACCGTCTACAAAGTGGAGCGGTTAGGGACCGTCTACAAAGTGGAGCGGTTAGGGACCGTCTACAAAGCGGAGCGGTTAGGGACCGTCTACAAAGCGGAGCGGTTAGGGACCGTCTACAAAGTGGAGCGGTTAGGGACCGTCTACAAAGCGGAGCGGTTAGGGACCGTCTACAAAGCGGAGCGGTTAGGGACCGTCTACAAAGTGGAGCGGTTAGGGACCGTCTACAAAGTGGAGCGGTTAGGGACCGTCTACAAAGCGGAGCGGTTAGGGACCGTCTACAAAGCGGAGCGGTTAGGGACCGTCTACAGTGGAGCGGTTAGGGACCGTCTACAAAGTGGAGCGGTTAGGGACCGTCTACAAAGTGGAGCGGTTAGGGACCGTCTACAAAGTGGAGCGGTTAGGGACCGTCTACAGTGGAGCGGTTAGGGACCGTCTACAAAGCGGAGCGGTTAGGGACCGTCTAGAAAGTGGAGCGGTTAGGGACCGTCTACAAAGGGAGCGGTTAGGGACCGCCTACAAAGCGGAGCGGTTAGGGACCGTCTACAAAGTGGAGCGGTTAGGGACCGTCTACAAAGTGGAGCGGTTACGGACCGTCTACAAAGTGGAGCGGTTAGGGACCGTCTACAAAGTGGAGCGGTTAGGGACCGTCTACAGTGGAGCGGTTAGGGACCGTCTACAAAGTGGAGCGGTTAGGGACCGTCTACAAAGTGGAGCGGTTAGGGACCGTCTACAAAGTGGAGCGGTTAGGGACCGTCTACAAAGAGGAGCGGTTAGGGACCGTCTACAAAGTGGAGCGGTTAGGGACCGTCTACAAAGCGGAGCGGTTAGGGACCGTCTACAAAGCGGAGCGGTTAGGGACCGTCTACAAAGCGGAGCGGTTAGGGACCGTCTACAAAGTGGAGCGGTTAGGGACCGTCTACAAAGTGGAGCGGTTAGGGACCGTCTACAAAGTGGAGCGGTTAGGGACCGTCTACAAAGTGGAGCGGTTAGGGACCGTCTACAAAGGGAGCGGTTAGGGACCGTCTACAAAGCGGAGCGGTTAGGGACCGTCTACAAAGCGGAGCGGTTAGGGACCGTCTACAAAGTGGAGCGGTTAGGGACCGTCTACAAAGTGGAGCGGTTAGGGACCGTCTACAAAGCGGAGCGGTTAGGGACCGTCTACAAAGCGGAGCGGTTAGGGACCGTCTACAAAGTGGAGCGGTTAGGGACCGTCTACAAAGCGGAGCGGTTAGGGACCGTCTACAAAGTGGAGCGGTTAGGGACCGTCTACAAAGTGGAGCGGTTAGGGACCGTCTACAGTGGAGCGGTTAGGGACCGTCTACAAAGTGGAGCGGTTAGGGACCGTCTACAAAGTGCAACACCCAAAGTGAAAATAACTTCATTTATATGCAGAATATTGCCAACAATTTTACATATTGTGTCAGAAAACGGTTGGAAGATATTTGTAGAATTGTGTATGTATGCGTGTGTGTGTGAGTGTGCCCGTGTGCGTGTGTGTGAGTGTGCCCGTGTGCGTGTGTGTGCGTGCCCGTGCGTGTGTGAGTGTGCCCGTGTGTGCGAGTGTGCGTGTGTGTGTGTGTGCGTGTGTGAGTGTGCCCGTGCGTGTGTGAGTGTGCCCGTGCGTGTGTGTGTGCCCGTGCGTGTGTGAGTGTGCCCGTGCGTGTGTGAGTGTGCCCGTGTGCGTGTGTGTGTGTGTGCGTGTGTGAGTGTGCCCGTGCGTGTGTGAGTGTGCCCGTGTGCGTGTGTGTGTGTGTGCGTGTGTGAGTGTGCCCGTGCGTGTGTGAGTGTGCCCGTGCGTGTGTGAGTGTGCCCGTGCGTGTGTGAGTGTGCCCGTGTGTGCGAGTGTGCCCGTGTGCGCGTGTGTGTGTGTGTGTGCGTGTGTGAGTGTGCCCGTGCATGTGTGAGTGTGCCCGTGCGTGTGTGAGTGTGCCCGTGCGTGTGTGAGTGTGCCCGTGCGTGTGTGAGTGTGCCCGTGTGCGTGTGTGTGTGTGTGCGTGTGTGAGTGTGCCCGTGCGTGTGTGAGTGTGCCCGTGCGTGTGTGAGTGTGCCCGTGTGCGTGTGTGTGCCCGTGCGTGTGTGAGTGTGCCCGTGCGTGTGTGAGTGTGCCCGTGCGTGTGTGAGTGTGCCCGTGCGTGTGTGAGTGTGCCCGTGCGTGTGTGAGTGTGCCCGTGTGTGCGAGTGTGCCCGTGTGCGTGTGTGTGTGTGTGCGTGTGTGAGTGTGCCCGTGCGTGTGTGAGTGTGCCCGTGCGTGTGTGAGTGTGCCCGTGCGTGTGTGAGTGTGCCCGTGCGTGTGTGAGTGTGCCCGTGCGTGTGTGAGTGTGCCCGTGTGTGTGTGTGTGTGTGTGTGTGTGTGAGTGTGTGAGTGTGTCCGTGTGTGTCCGTGTGTGTGTGTGTGTGTGTGTGTGTGAGTGTGTGTGAGTGTGTGTGAGTGTGTGTGAGTGTGTGTGAGTGTGTGTGAGTGTGTGAGTGTGTCCGTGTGTGTGAGTGTGTGTGAGTGTGTGTGAGTGTGTGTGAGTGTGTGTGAGTGTGTGTGTGAGTGTGTGTGAGTGTGTCCGTGTGTGTGAGTGTGTGTGAGTGTGTGTGAGTGTGTGTGAGTGTGTGTGTGAGTGTGTGTGAGTGTGTGTGAGTGTGTGTGAGTGTGTGTGAGTGTGTGTGTGTGTGTGAGTGTGTGTGAGTGTGTGTGTGAGTGTGTGTGTGTGTGTGTGTGTGAGTGTGTGTGAGTGTGTGTGAGTGTGTGTGAGTGTGTGTGTGTGTGTGAGTGTGTGTGAGTGTGTGTGAGTGTGTGTGAGTGTGTGAGTGTGTCCGTGTGTGTGTGTGTGTGAGTGTGTGAGTGTGTCCGTGTGTGTGTGTGTGTGTGTGTGTGTGAGTGTGTGAGTGTGTGTGAGTGTGTGTGAGTGTGTGTGTGAGTGTGTGTGAGTGTGTGTGTGTGTGTGTGAGTGTGTGTGTGTGTGTGAGTGTGTGTGAGTGTGTGTGAGTGTGTGTGTGAGTGTGTGTGAGTGTGTGTGAGTGTGTGTGTGAGTGTGTGTGAGTGTGTGTGTGTGAGTGTGTGTGTGTTACCCTGCGTCTCCATCGCTGCACGCAGAAGGACTGTTTCTATAGCGACGACCTCCGACCCGGAAGGACTCCAGGGCCTGCTGAAGCTCCGCCCCCTCCACGCCCAGAACCCGAGTGTACAGGAGGTCATAGAGGAGAGCTGCACACACACACACACACACACACACACACACACACACACACACACACACACACACACACACACACACACACACACACACACACACACACACACACACACACACACACACACACACACACACACACACACACACACACACACACACACACACACACACACACACACACACACACACACACACACACACACACACACACACACACACGACGTCATTTTGTAGTGCTACGTTACGTCCGGGTCCAAGTGGCACCAGCTCCAGTCCGCATCTCATTGTAAATATAATATCTAAACGCGTGAATCTTTTTACAATGACGTTATTTTTCAGAAAGGAAGCCATTGAGGGTTAAAATGGGTCTTAATGCTTCCAACTAGAGTAGAATTATTAATGTTTGTCCATGACAAAAAAAAAATATGTGGAGACAATAAAGACTATTATTATCATTAAAGGTGGTAACAGTCCATTTGCTCAGTAAAATATTTCGGGGGCATATTTAGAATGTTTGCAGGCTTGAGTATGTTGAATCTAGTTTGCATTATGAAGATTTAGTTGACACAATGAAATAAAATGGCGATAGTATTCCGTGTGGGGCAGACGGCCTGTCAGCCAGATTTGGGAGAGCAGCAGCTTTGTTGTTGCGAGGAAAGCGGTAAAATGATACTTTCGTGGTTGTTTTCGTCTCAGATTTAGTCCGACGGAGTATAACTCTATGGGGACACAAAAGTAGGACCAGGAAGTATCTCAGGAGGGGGCGCTCACGTCACGGCTAAAATACTGAATACCAACCTGTGGCAGGTTAACACCTTGGATGTCCAAGCCGGAGTTCTCCGTCCAAGTTCAAGGTCACGGTCAAGTGCCCAACACGGAGATTGATAAACAAGACGGAGATTAATGAAAACAAAACCGTTCGCATCGCTCTAGAGCCTTGGAAAATCTCCCCTGCCTGTTTGGCTGACGAAAACGAAAATCTTAAAACGATCATAACTCCCGATCTAAATCATCCCGTCCAATTCTGAAAAAAGATCCTGTGTTAGACGGCGCTCAGCGGTCCAGTCGCTAGTCGCGATAGATTTATTATTACCTCCCGTTGTTGTCGATCGACTCGATCGTGGTGTGGCTATTGTTAGCTGCTACACAGACATGCACACTAGGGTTTAATATTTTCCCGGATTTGGCTCATTTTAATTCCCGGGAATTTGCGGACCTTTTCCCGGGCTCCCGCGGGAATTCCCGTCAGAAAAAAAAGAAAAAAAGTGCCCACCAAAATGCATTTATATGTATAGATACTTCATATGTTCAATAGAATAGTGATATTTTTTGGTTTAAAACGTTTTTTTTGAACGAAATATGAACATACAGCCTACAATAAAAGTATTAAATTAAAATATTAATAATGTTATAGGCCTATTACGCTATTCAGAAAAAGGGACACAGGAGTTTGCACTAATGTGACTGTCGAAGCACGGGGAAAAAACGACCTCACGTCTTTCACATAGATACCGTAGCCATGGTCTTTCACCCTTTGAGCATGCAGTGGGTCCCCTTCTCCGCTGCAGAGAATGTGATCATCCCGCTTTGTACTTTATGAAAAGTCCGATTGGGTGTTAAATTAGCCAGCACGTCCAGTGCACAGCACACTGATTATTAGAGAGATAGCGAGAGAGAGAGAGAGAGAGAGAGACGCTGCGTGCTGGTGGTTATTATAAAACAAATTGTAGCCTACTCATCTTTGTTTGTGTTCCGTTTCACGTTATTGCTGCACACATGCAGGCAAAAGCAAAAAGGGGTTTAGAAGTGACAATGTCCATCACAGGGAAAGGAAACTCCTCGCTCCGTCCGTAATACACACAATTCTCACGGAGTGACTGATTAGGCTAATGATTGACAGGTGCAGCAGCTTTGGGAGCGTGCCTGAAGATGTCTGTCAGACATTCATATTTTGCTAAAGTGTATATAAACTCTGTAGGCCTATCTGATTAATTGCGGAGGATGCAGGATTCGCGGGGTCCCACTGATTTCATCTTGACCGGCCGGCGGCCGTGGCTGCCCGCCCGCAGGTAGGCTATTTAAATACCGCCCGCGCCGCCAACATTTACGTTGGGTCCCGCTGGCTCCAGTTCCCGTTGCAGGCTTGCAGCCCTCGAGTGTAATCCATAATTCCATATAAATATCATATATAACATGTTTGAAAATGATGGGAGGGTTCAGATTGGACATTTGATCACTCATAGATAAGGGGAAAGAACGCGCACTGTGAAAACTCCTTTAGTGTAATTTCCCTACAAGAAAAAAAAAACTCCGGGACAACGGGTCCCGAAGAAATCTCCGGGCGGGAAATTGCGTGCCCTATTCCCGGGAGGCCCGAAATCCCGGGATCCCGGCATTAAACCCTAATGCACACCAGCTTCCGGTGCGCCGGTAAAAGTGGTCCGTGCGCTACAAATGATGGGCACCCTGGATGAAATAGTTCCGGGCTTCTAAGGTGTTAACAGACAGACAGACAGACAGGGTGTAGTTCATACTCACACTGACAGAGGGCAGCAGTGGTCGGGTATGTTCGAGGATAGACGATGTCATAGTGACCGTTGTTGGAGCAGCACAGCATCAACTACGACACAGTAACCATAGCAACCGTTAAACTACAACACATAGCAACCATTAAACTACAACACAGTAACCATAGCAACCATTAAACTACAACACAGTAACCATAGCAAACATTAGACTACAACACAGTAACCATAGCAACCATTAAACTACAACACAGTAACCATAGCAACCATTAAACTACAACACAGTAACCATAGGAACCATTGTTAAGCTTGTAGATCAGCGCCGCGGCCTAGAACTGATCTAGCGTAGATCAGTTTTATTTTAGGTTAATGTGGAGAAAACACTCACTTTGTCTTCATAGTCGTCTTCGTTGATGACGGTGGGCTGTTTCCCCGGGTAGCGGTAGATATGGAAACACCGACTACACACACACACACACACACACACACACACACACACACACACACACACACACACACACACACACACACACACACACACACACACACACACACACACACACACACACACACACACACACACACACAGTGTATATATATAATACAATTGATAAGAGCGCCCCTCACTTCACACAGGTGTGATTTTTATTGAATATAGGCCTATTCATTTGTAACTCTAATCTTTGCGTGTGGTTCCTGGAACTAAATATGTTGAGATGGAGTACGGGCTCAAATATATCATGTGACTGGGGTCATGTGACATGCGGTCATGTGACATGCGGTCATGTGACTGCGGCCAAGAGGAGAATTAGCAAGAGAGGCCAACTTTGCTTTACTTCCTGTATCTGCGTGAGGTGGGCGGTAACATTATTAGGAGACAGGAAGAATGTTGGAGTCTATTCATTTCCAATGGGAGAGTGAACGTGAACACAGCTTCTGAACCATTCCTTAACTCCATGGTCACTGAACTAAATACTGGACAAAATCATCACAAGGCACACAATATTTACAAGATATTCATAGTAAAATGGCTTCTTTTAGCGAGACAAACCAGGAGAAAATCTACTTTGTTAATGACATTTCTTTATCCCAGCAACAAACTCTCGCGAGATTTGAGATGAGTCCGGAAGCCTCTCTCTGTCCATCTGCAATTTCACGGACAACACATAGGGGGCTCTGACCCCATATTTAAGATTATAATATGTGAATATTATAATGTGAAATGAATGGACATATTTAAAACGATTAGAAATGATCCTTATGTGCCCAAATTAGAGCTGGCATACTTGGTCTGCATATTGAGACAGGCAGATATGTAGGCACGGTTGAGGAGGATAGATTATGTAGTCTGTGTGATCTAAAGGAAATTTTTATTGTCCATTCTACAACTCTATTAGGGAGAGACTTTTTAATGAGATAGATCCAAATCATGAATTTATATGGTTGGAGGACTTCGAGAAACTAAAACGACTATTTCAAAAGTACACCATGTCAGTTGTTTTCAATGTACTTTGTTAAATGACTTGTCAGTGTTGTTGTCTTCTTCTTCTATCGGGTTTCATGGCGGTCGGCAAACCTAAATGGTGCATTACCGCCACCTACTAGACGGAGTGTGGAAACAGTGTTGTTGTCAGGGGGGGAGGGTGGAGGTCGGGGAGAAGCAAACCACGCCTACTATATTTAGGAGACCATTTGTAGGCTTTGTGTACCATTTCGCCTCTAGTGGCTCCAATGGAGTTGGCCCATCTTCATACATAAACCATCTTTGACTGCGGTCATGTGACTGCGGTCATGTGACTGGGGTCATGTGACTGTGATCATGTGACTGCGGTCATGTGACATGTGTTCTGTGGTCATGTGACATGCGGTCGTGTGACATGCGGTCGTGTGACATGCGGTCGTGTGACATGCGGTCGTGTGGCATACGGTCGTGTGACATGCGGTCGTGTGACATGCGGTCGTGTGACATGCGGTCGTGTGGCATACGGTCGTGTGACATGCGGTCGTGTGGCATGCGGTCGTGTGGCATGCGGTCGTGTGACATGCGGTCGTGTGACATGCGGTCGTGTGACATGCGGTCGTGTGACATGCGGTCGTGTGACATGCGGTCGTGTGGCATGCGGTCGTGTGACATGCGGTCGTGTGACATGCGGTCGTGTGACATGCGGTCGTGTGACATGCGGTCGTGTGACATGCGGTCGTGTGACATGCGGTCGTGTGACATGCGGTCGTGTGGCATGCGGTCGTGTGACATGCGGTCATGTGACATGCGGTCATGTGACTGTGGTAATGTGACTGCGGTCATGTGACATGCGGTCATGTGACATGCGGTCATGTGACTGTGGTCATGTGGTCACCTGTACAGCTGAGACAAGGCTTTGATCTCCACCTGGCCTGCCGTCTCCTGATTGGACGAAACAAAAAACATTTAATTTAATCAGCTGCCTCCCGATTGGACGAAACAAAAAACATTAAATTGAATCATCTGTCTCCCGATTGGACGAAACAAAAAACATTAAATGTAATCACCTGCCTCCTGAACATCAACACTGTAAGGTTATAATTAACTAGAACTTAAAACTAATACAGATAAATTAAATAAATTACCTTTGGGTCGATCAGCCGTTCCAGATACTTCTCAAATGAACCTTCAACAAACTGACACACACACACACACACACACACACACACACACACACACACACACACACACACACACACACACACACACACACACACACACACACACACACACACACACACACACACACACACACACACACACACACACACACACACACACACACACACACACACACACACACACACACACACACACACACAGTGTGGGTTAACACATTAAATGCCACGACGGACGGAGTTCATTTCCTCTGCCCTGGGCTAGCTGCTGAAAGACCTGAGGACGATTCTACAAATGTCTTCTAAATCATGACAGTTTTCTGAAAACCCCATGTTTCTATATCAGTAGTTCTCAAACATTTTCATGTCAAGGACCCCCAAAAATATCTGTAATTGGCCACCGACCCCCATCTGAAAATATGTTGTTCCAGGGACCCCCCAGAAGCAAAGATTTGAGTTAAAAATGTTCGCTCTGAAAGAATATATATTTAAAGATTTAGTACTGGTCAGTACAACAGTATCAGACTGAGGTTGTACCGGTCAGTACAACAGTATCAGACTGAGGTTGTACCGGTCAGTACAACAGTATCAGACTGAGGTTGTACCGGTCAGTACAACAGTATCAGACTGAGGTTGTAGCGGTCAGTACAACAGTATCAGACTGTGGTTGTACCGGTCAGTACAACAGTATCAGACTGTGGTTGTACCGGTCAGTACAACAGTATCAGACTGTGGTTGTACCGGTCAGTACAACAGTATCAGACTGTGGTTGTACCGGTCAGTACAACAGTATCAGACTGTGGTTGTACCGGTCAGTACAACAGTATCAGACTGTGGTTGTACCGGTCAGTACAACAGTATCAGACTGTGGTTGTACCGGTCAGTACAACAGTATCAGACTGTGGTTGTACCGGTCAGTACAACAGTATCAGACTGTGTTTGTACCGGTCAGTACAACAGTATCAGACTGTGTTTGTACCGGTCAGTACAACAGTATCAGACTGTGGTTGTACCGGTCAGTACAACAGTATCAGACTGTGGTTGTACCGGTCAGTACAACAGTATCAGACTGTGGTTGTACCGGTCAGTACAACAGTATCAGACTGAGGTTGTACTGGTCAGTACAACAGTATCAGACTGTGGTTGTACTGGTCAGTACAACAGTATCAGACTGTGGTTGTACTGGTCAGTACAACAGTATCAGACTGAGGTTGTACTGGTCAGTACAACAGTATCAGACTGAGGTTGTACTGGTCAGCTCCCAGGTTTTAGTGTGTGTGTCTGTCTGTCTATTCGTGGCTGAAAATGAGCACTTGTGCTCAGCTACTACCCTTGGGTAAAAAAAATAAAAAAATAAAAAGTGTAGCAAAATGGGTTGGTATGAGGTGGGTCATATGGACCCCAGGATGGTATGAGGTGGGTCATATGGACCCCAGGATGGTATGAGGTGGGTCATATGGACCCCAGGATGGTATGAGGTGGGTCATATGGACACCAGGTTGGTATGAGGTGGGTCATATGGACCCCAGGTTGGTATGAGGTGGGTCATATGGACCCCAGGATGGTATGAGGTTGGTCATATGGACCCCAGGATGGTATGAGGTGGGTCATATGGACCCCAGGATGGTATGAGGTGGGTCATATGGACCCCAGGATGGTATGAGGTGGGTCATATGGACCCCAGGTTGGTATGAGGTGGGTCATATGGACCCCAGGATGGTATGAGGTGGGTCATATGGACCCCAGGATGGTATGAGGTGGGTCATATGGACCCCAGGATGGTATGAGGTGGGTCATATGGACCCCAGGTTGGTATGAGGTGGGTCATATGGACCCCAGGTTGGTATGAGGTGGGTCATATGGACCCCAGGATGGTATGAGGTTGGTCATATGGACCCCAGGATGGTATGAGGTGGGTCATATGGACCCCAGGATGGTATGAGGTGGGTCATATGGACACCAGGTTGGTATGAGGTGGGTTAGGGGCACCAGGTTGGTATGAGGTGGGTCATATGGACCCCAGGTTGGTATTAGGTGGTCATATGGACCCCAGGTTGGTATGAGGTGGGTCATATGGACCCCAGGATGGTATGAGGTGGGTCATATGGACCCCAGGATGGTATGAGGTGGGTCATATGGACACCAGGTTGGTATGAGGTGGGTTAGGGGCACCAGGTTGGTATGAGGTGGGTCATATGGACCCCAGGTTGGTATTAGGTGGTCATATGGACCCCAGGTTGGTATGAGGTGGGTCATATGGACCCCAGGATGGTATGAGGTGGGTTAGGGGCACCAGGTTGGTATGAGGTGGGTTAGGGGCACCAGGTTGGTATGAGGTGGGTTAGGGGCAACAGGTGTGTATGAGGTGGGTTAGGGGCCCCAGGATGGTATGAGGGCCCCAGGCCTTGAAGTAGTGGAATTAGTTTGTTTTGGGTCCGAGACGAGTTATGTTGTGGAGACTCACCGGTTCGAAGTTGGCACGGTTGGCGCTCATGAAGTTGGCACAGGCTCGACGGATCTTCAGGTGGTAGCTCTGAGAGAAGTACAACTGGAAAACACACAAAGTACACACAGTACTCTGAGAGTAGTACAACTGGGAAAACACAAAGTACACACATTACACTGAGAGTAGTACAACTGGAAAACACACAAAGTACACAGTACTCTGAGAGTAGTACAACTGGAAAACACACAACGTACACAGTACTCTGAGAGTAGTACAACTGGAAAACACACAAAGTACACACAGTACACAGAGTAGTACAACTGGAAAACACAAAGTACACAGTACTCTGAGAGTAGTACAACTGGAAAACACACAAAGTACACACAGTACTCTGAGCAGAGTGTCAGAGAGGCAAGGGCTGAAATCCTGTACGGGGGCCCTTTTGGACAAAAAATAGCAAAGATAGCCGATCTACAAGCTCACAACGTGTCGCAGTTGAGAGCTTGTAGATCGGCTATTTTCGGGGCGCAACCCAGCAATTCTTCTACATTCAGCTACATTTATATCAAACTGTGTCGACTTCTGGTAAATTAAGTAATGCAGATGTTTGACAGAGATGCCCCGATAACCGGCCAGCGGCCGATATTCACTCTGATCGGTAATCTGATATTCACTCTGATCGGTAATCTGATATTCACTCTGATCGGTAATCGATATTCACTCTGATCGGTAATCTGATATTCACTCTGATCGGTAATCGATATTCACTCTGATCGGTAATCTGATATTCACTCTGATCGGTAATCTGATATTCACTCTGATCGGTAATCTGATATTCACTCTGATCGGTAATCGATATTCACTCTGATCGGTAATCGATATTCACTCTGATCGGTAATCTGATATTCACTCTGATCGGTAATCGATATTCACTCTGATCGGTAATCGATATTCACTCTGATCGGTAATCGATATTCACTCTGATCGGTAATCGATATTCACTCTGATCGGTAATCGATATTCACTCTGATCGGTAATCTGATATTCACTCTGATCGGTAATCGATATTCACTCTGATCGGTAATCGATATTCACTCTGATCGGTAATATTCACTCTGATCGGTAATATTCACTCTGATCGGTAATATTCACTCTGATCGGTAATCGATATTCACTCTGATCGGTAATCGATATTCACTCTGATCGGTAATTGATATTCACTCTGATCGGTAATCGATATTCACTCTGATCGGTAATATTCACTCTGATCGGTAATATTCACTCTGATCGGTAATATTCACTCTGATCGGTAATATTCACTCTGATCGGTAATCGGCATTTACCCGATCTGTGATCGGCAAATTTACCCTATCTGGAGAAACTGATCTTTTACACCATTAAAGTGGTATAAATGTTAATCAGATATAGAGCATAATATAATTTTGCGACAGGCCTAAACATTCTCCCATCGGACCTATCGGTATCGGACCTATCGGTATCGGACCTATCGGTTTGGGACCTATCGGTTTGGGACCTATCGGTATCGGACCTATCGGTATCGGACCTATCGGTTTCAGACCTATCGATATCGGACCTATCGGTTTCAGACCTATCGATATCGGACCTATCGGTATCGGACCTATCGGTTTCAGACCTATCGGTATCGGACCTATCGGTTTCAGACCTATCGGTATCGGACCTATCGGTATCGGACCTATCGGTTTCAGACCTATCGGTATCGGACCTAGTGGTATCGGACCTATCGGTATCGGACCTATCGGTATCGGACCTAGTGGTAACGGACCTATCGGTTTCAGACCTATCGGTATCGGACCTATCGGTTTCAGACCTATCGGTATCGGACCTAGTGGTATCGGACCTATCGGTTTCAGACCTATCGGTATCAGACCTATCGGTATCAGACCTATCGGTATCAGACCTGTCGGTATCGGACCTATCGGTATCGGACCTATCGGTATCGGACCTATCGGTATCGGACCTATCGGTTTCAGACCTATCGGTATCGGACCTAGTGGTATCGGACCTATCGGTATCAGACCTATCGGTTTCAGACCTATCGGTATCGGACCTATCGGTATCGGACCTATCGGTATCGGACCTATCGGTATCGGACCTATCGGTTTCAGACCTATCGGTATCGGACCTAGTGGTATCGGACCTATCGGTTTCAGACCTATCGGTATCAGACCTATCGGTATCAGACCTATCGGTATCAGACCTATCGGTATCAGACCTATCGGTATCAGACCTATCGGTTTCAGACCTATCGGTTTCAGACCTATCGGTTTCGGACCTATCGGTATCAGACCTATCGGTATCGGACCTAGTGGTATCAGACCTATCGGTTTCAGACCTATCGGTATCAGACCTATCGGTATCAGACCTATCGGTATCAGACCTATCGGTTTCAGACCTATCGGTATCGGACCTATCGGTATCGGACCTATCGGTATCGGACCTATCGGTATCGGACCTATCGGTTTCAGACCTATCGGTTTCGGACCTATCGGTATCAGACCTATCGGTATCGGACCTATCGGTTTCAGACCTATCGGTATCAGACCTATCGGTATCAGACCTATCGGTATCAGACCTATCGGTTTCAGACCTATCGGTATCAGACCTATCGGTATCGGACCTATCGGTATCGGACCTATCGGTGTCGGACGATCAAGAGAAAAACTATCGGTGATCGGTATCGGTCCCAAAAAACCTGATCGGAGCATCCCTACTCTTGAGAGCATGAAATGGTTACATTTTACACTCGCAAGATCTAATAAGGGTCCATTTGGTTACCAATTCTCATCATTTTGCTGCGTGGGGACCACCTGGAACCCCCTCAAGGTCCCCTGGGGGTCCCCGGACCACATGGGGACCAGCTGGAACCCCCTCGAGGACCCCCGGGGGTCCCCGGACCACATGGGGACCACCTGGAACCCCCTCGAGGACCGCCGGACCACATGGGGACCACCTGGAACCCCCTCGAGGACCCTCGAGGACCCCTGGGGGTCCCCGGACCACATGGGGAGTCGGGACCACCTGGAACCCCCTCAAGGACCCTTGAGGACCACTGGGGGTCCCCGGACCACATGCGGAGTCGGGACCACCTGGAACCCCCTCGAGGACCCCTGGTTGAAAACCACGGTCAGTATATTATGTCAATAAAGGCCCGTGTTCAAAAATCAGGCCAATTATTTCAGAAAATATCCGAGCTACAAGTTCAGGTCACATCGTGACACGCTATGAGCTTGTAGATCTGCATTTAATTTTTGTTTTGTTTTTAAATCGGGAAAATGTAGCCCAAATCTTTGAATAGAGGGTATGCGTGTGACATCATCATCATACCAGGAAGTTATGCGGGAACGCCTACTGAGTGACAAAAAACTACTGTCTGGCCTTGACAGCCCCTACATCCACACAGAAACGTTTGATTTGATTGAATTAAATGATTTTAAACAACATTAAATTCACTTTGTCACTCGATCTGCCATTCACTTTATGCATGCGCATACTCTCTATATAATTATATTCTTGCACAGGAAACGTTTTTAACTCAAATCTTCGAATGGTACCAACATCAATACAACATGGAATTGTGGACAAAATCTTATCCAACTACAACAAAATATATTTTAGTTTTGGGTCCGAGAGGCTAAATATCATCAAATGGGTTGAGAGTGTAACACATGGAACCAAATGGACCCTTACGGGTCTGTGACTCTGAGAGTGTAACACATGGAACCAAATGGACCCTTATGGGTCTGTAACTCTGAGAGTGTAACACATGGAACCAAATGGACCCTTATGGGTCTGTGACTCTGAGAGTGTAACACATGGAACCAAATGGACCCTTATGGGTCTGTAACTCTGAGAGTGTAACACATGGAACCAAATGGACCCTTATGGGTCTGTAACTCTGAGAGTGTAACACATGGAACCAAATGGACCCTTACGGGTCTGTGACTCTGAGAGTGTAACACATGGAACCAAATGGACCCTTATGGGTCTGTGACTCTGAGAGTGTAACACATGGAACCAAATGGACCCTTATGGGTCTGTAACTCTGAGAGTGTAACACATGGAACCAAATGGACCCTTATGGGTCTGTAACTCTGAGAGTGTAACACATGGAACCAAATGGACCCTTATGGGTCTGTGACTCTGAGAGTGTAACACATGGAACCAAATGGACCCTTATGGGTCTGTAACTCTGAGAGTGTAACACATGGAACCAAATGGACCCTTATGGGTCTGTAACTCTGAGAGTGTAACACATGGAACCAAATGGACCCTTACGGGTCTGTGACTCTGAGAGTGTAACACATGGAACCAAATGGACCCTTATGGGTCTGTGACTCTGAGAGTGTAACACATGGAACCAAATGGACCCTTATGGGTCTGTAACTCTGAGAGTGTAACACATGGAACCAAATGGACCCTTATGGGTCTGTAACTCTGAGAGTGTAACACATGGAACCAAATGGACCCTTACGGGTCTGTGACTCTGAGAGTGTAACACAATGGACCCTTACGGGTCTGTGACTCTGAGAGTGTAACACATGGAACCAAATGGACCCTTACGGGTCTGTAACTCTGAGAGTGTAACACATGGAACCAAATGGACCCTTACGGGTCTGTAACTCTGAGAGTGTAACACATGGAACCAAATGGACCCTTACGGGTCTGTAACTCTGAGAGTGTAACACATGGAACCAAATGGACCCTTACGGGTCTGTAACTCTGAGAGTGTAACACATGGAACCAAATGGACCCTTACAGAAGGAAAAATAAATACTATCTTGTTTGAGAATCACGTGACTGTCGGTTATAGTGCGTCACAAACGTCCACACTGCGTCATAACTACAGCCTCATTAATAATAATTAATAATATAACTATTTTTATGTAAACAAACTGCGTCACACATGCTGCCCAGTGGAACAGAGCAGACCAGGGACCCCCTTTGAAGAGATATTCCAGGGACCCCCTTTGAAGAGATATTCCAGGGACCCCCATGAGGAGATTTTTACTAGTTATTCAAATGTCTAAACAGACATTTTTAATAATATTTACCTGTTCAGAAACAGCTCTAAACAGACTAATAATTAATAATAATAATAATATTTACCTGTTCAGAAACAGCTCTAAAAAGACTAATAATTAAAAATAATAATAATATTTACCTGTTCAGAAACAGCCCTAAACGAGGCGCCCCTCGCCATCATCTTCCTGTACAGCCCCAGTTAATAATAATAATAATAATAATATTTACCTGTTCAGAAACGGCTCTAAACAGACACGAGGCGTCCCTCGCCATCATCTTCCTGTACAGCCCCAGTTATTAATAAATATAATTATTAATATTAATAATAATAATATTTACCTGTTCAGAAACGGCTCTAAACAGACACGAGGCGTCCCTCGCCATCATCTTCCTGTACAGCCCCAGGCTGGACAGAAACTCGTCCATGTTGACGAAATACTTCTTCAGTCCTTTATTGTGCAGCATTCCTGCTCCGTGGTGGTCCGCGTGGGGTCCGAACATCACTGGAACACACCCTGACGAACTATTTAAACTGTTACCGAACTGTAATAACAATAAACAACACTAAATAATGAAGAATGTTGAAGCTGCTAAACTTCTGTTTCTGTTTCTCTCTCCGCGCTGTGTTTGTTCTTGGGACAGAAAGAGAGACGCGGCTGCTGCTCATCAGCACTAATTAACTCTGTGTGTCTCTGTGTTGTCCTGACGGGACTCCACCCTGCGGGACCAAACCGAACACTTCAACAGCCCTCACGTCTATATTAAAGTTCATGTGTCACATATAAAGGTGTTTCCTCAGAGGCCACGGATGTTACGGTCCCCTTCGGGTGGGTGGAAGTAACGTTGTCTTTGTTATTAGTACGTTAAAATACATTTTAATCACATCCGTGGCCATTTTCTCCATGTACGTTCAGCCAGGCGCCCCTGTCGGTAGGCAGGTGTATTGCTCCCTCTGATTACATTATAACTCTACGAGTGGAAAATGTCCACGGATGTGATTAAAATGTGTTTTTATAGAATAATAATGAAGATTCGGTACTTTTACCGACCCGAAGAGGATCCTACCGTCCGTGGCTCTGAGGAGAGCCCTTTATCTGTGAACCAGGACCGTGTGTGTAACGTGAGGCTGTAAATGGCGGAGGTGCAAACACCAGGCAGGTTGAAGTTCCTGCTGCTACTTCACAGAACTTCATTTGTGTTTCGACTCTAAAAGTGGCTGCAAAGTATTAACAACAACCTGAGTACTTTTACTCGAGTACTGTCTGTCTGGGCTAGAGTACAATTATATATATATATATATATATATATATATATATATATATATATATATATATATATATATAAATGGTGCATATATATATATGGTAAATGGTAAATGGTGCATTTATATAGCGCCTTTATCCAAGGCACTTTACATAGATTGTGCATTACATTCACCCATTCACACACACATTCATACACAGATTGCAGCGGAAGCCATGCAAGGTACCAACCAGCACATCGGGAGCAATTTGGGGTTCAGTGTCTTGCCCAAGGACACTTCGACATGTAGCCAGGAGGAGCCGGGATTCGAACCGCCGACCCATGGATCATTGGACGACCTGCTCAACCTCTTGAGCCACAGTCGCCCTTATATGTAAATGGTAAATGGTGCATTTATATATAGTGCCTTCATCCAAGGCGCTTTACATAGATTGTGCATTCCATTCACACACACATTCACACACCTTAATTTAGTTTTAGTCACATTTTAGTCACCTGGAATGTTTTGGTGTTAGTCTAGTTTTAGTCGACGCGTCACGCTGCAACGCGTTGTGAGCTTGTAGATCGGCTATTTTCAGCATGCAACCAAGTGTAAAATGACTTATACTGGATCTCTTGTCCACTAGTCCCTTCCTAACATTTTAGTCTAGTTTTTATTTGTTGACGAAATTGTCAATATATTTAGTCTTAGTTTTAGTCATCATAATATGATGACTAAAACTAAGACTAAATATATTGACAATATTATAGCTTAGTTTTTATTTAGTTTCCATTTACTTTTCGTCAGTGAAAAAAGGTAGTCGACAGACATTTTTCGTCTTAGTTTTAGTCGACAAAAACAACTGCTTTAATGCTTGGTAAATACCCCATGATCAGTTCCCATTATTCCCATTATTGTGATATGAAATAAAAATATATACATGTCTATATCTATATAGCTATAGCCTATATATATGCAGACTCATTCTATGTAGACAGCACTATAGAATAGAAGTTTATGTAGACATAGCACTTTATAGTTTATATGTATAGTTTCATTATATAGATATTCCACTCAGGGACAAATTAGCCATTGGGCCAGTGGGGCCGTGGCCCAGGGGCCCTTGGCTCTCAGGGGCCCTTCAGGGAAATTGGACCCCGCAGTACTAGGTTTGACGCCCTGAAAAGGGCTCCTGGGGCCCTCCATTGGCCATTGATTTTGTTAAATTTAGGTCAAAAAGATGATAAAAACACGGAAAAACACCAAAATGTGGCGCGCACGCGCCCTATGGGGGCCCTGCAAATATGAGCGGCCCAGGGGCCCTCGTGGGGGTTAATCAGTCCCTGATTCCGCTGTTACGTTCTTAGCTATAAGAATATATAAGTATATAACTATACTTGTGTTTGTGATGTATTGCGATGCTTTTTGTTCTTGCTTAAGGGAACCTCCTAGCGCGCCATTAGATCTGCTATTTTTGAAAAATCGAAGAACAACTAACATAGAAACTTTCTTTCAGGTTTTTTTTTGCGTGCGTGCGTGCGTGCGTGCGTGAATTAATTAATCAAACGATTGATCAATCGATCAATCAAACAATCAATCGATCGATCAAGGAGTTAAGAGACAGACACAGGAGTCCACAGGGTCACCAGAGTCAGTGTAACACAGATACAGGATTCCACAGGGTCACCAGAGTCAGTGTAACACAGAGACAGGATTCCACAGGGTCACCAGAGTCAGTGTAACACAGTGAGACAGAGACAGGATTCCACAGGGTCACCAGAGTCAGTGTAACACAGTGAGACAGAGACAGGATTCCACAGGGTCACCAGAGTCAGTGTAACACAGAGACAGGATTCCACAGGGTCACCAGAGTCAGTGTAACACAGAGACAGGATTCCACAGGGTCACCAGAGTCAGTGTAACACAGTGAGACAGAGACAGGATTCCACAGGGTCACCAGAGTCAGTGTAACACAGAGACAGGATTCCACAGGGTCACCAGAGTCAGTGTAACACAGTGAGACAGATACAGGATTCCACAGGGTCACCAGAGTCAGTGTAACACAGAGACAGGATTCCACAGGGTCACCAGAGTCAGTGTAACACAGTGAGACAGAGACAGGATTCCACAGGGTCACAAGAGTCAGTGTAACACAGTGAGACAGAGACAGGATTCCACAGGGTCACCAGAGCCAGTGTAACACAGTGAGACAGAGACATGATTCCACAGGGTCACCAGAGCCAGTGTAACACAGTGAGACAGAGACAGGATTCCACAGGGTCACCAGAGCCAGTGTAACACAGAGACAGGATTCCACAGGGTCACCAGAGCCAGTGTAACACAGAGACAGGATTCCACAGGGTCACCAGAGTCCGCGTAATGCGGTGGACAGACAGGGACATGATTCCACAGGGTCACCAGAGTTCGTGTAACACAGAGACAGGATTCCACAGGGTCACCAGAGTTCGTGTAACACAGAGACAGGATTCCACAGGGTCACCAGAGTCAGTGTAACACTGTGAGAAAGAGACAGGATTCCACAGGGTCACCAGAGTCCGTGTAACACAGAGACAGGATTCCACAGGGTCACCAGAGTCAGTGTAACACAGAGACAGGATTCCACAGGGTCACCAGAGTCAGTGTAACACAGAGACAGGATTCCACAGGGTCACCAGTCGGTGTAACACAGAGACAGGATTCCACAGGGTCACCAGAGTCAGTGTAACACAGAGACAGGATTCCACAGGGTCACCAGAGTCTGTGTAACACAGTGAGAAAGAGACAGGATTCCACATGGTCACCAGAGTCAGTGTAACACAGAGACAGGATTCCACAGGGTCACCAGAGTCAGTGTAACACAGAGACAGGATTCCACAGGGTCACCAGAGTCAGTGTAACACAGAGACAGGATTCCACAGGGTCACCAGAGTCTGTGTAACACAGTGAGAAAGAGACAGGATTCCACAGGGTCACCAGAGCCAGTGTAACACAGTGAGACAGAGACAGGATTCCACAGGGTCACCAGAGCCAGTGTAACACACTGAGACAGAGACAAGATTCCACAGGGTCACCAGAGCCAGTGTAACACAGTGAGACAGGATTCCACAGGGTCACCAGAGCCAGTGTAACACAGTGAGACAGGATTCCACAAGGTCACCAGAGCCAGTGTAACACACTGAGACAGAGACAAGATTCCACAGGGTCACCAGAGCCAGTGTAACACAGTGAGACAGGATTCCACAGGGTCACCAGAGCCAGTGTAACACAGAGACATTGATTGATTGATTGAAAAATGTATTAACAGTTTGCAGAATTACAGTACATTTCAAGCACAA
>NC_136809.1:1049520-1092020 GCF_951216825.1 Electrona antarctica | reverse complement strand
GCTAGTTGTACCAGTTATACCTGACGTCATATGCTGCTACGATACATACACATCAAACGGGGCGCAAAGTAACCACAGTATACCGCTAATAAACTTACAAATTACATATACATATACATTTCCTGTAATCCACCCGACACTGATCGGCATATACGTCACCATCGTACTTGCTTGCTTGCTTCTTTTGCCTCCGGAGTAATGGAATAATGGAATCGAACTTCCGCTGTGATTGGCCGAGCTTTGCATAACGTTTGTAGCTAATTGGCTATTCCAGAATCCCTCCCACTGTTTAATCTAATACATACATGAGAACATATTACTCTATATAACATACCTATGTCAGTCTGGCCGTCCAGGCTAATATCTGGACATACCAATGTCAGTCTGGCCGTCCAGGCTAATATCTGGACATACCAATGTCAGTCTGGCCGTCCAGGCTAATATCTGGACATACCAATGTCAGTCTGAAGGTCCAGGCTAATATCTGGACATACCAATGTCAGTCTGAAGGTCCAGGCTAATATCTGGACATACCAATGTCAGTCTGGCCGTCCAGGCTAATATCTGGACATACCAATGTCAGTCTGAAGGTCCAGGCTAATATCTGGACATACCAATGTCAGTCTGGCCGTCCAGGCTAATATCTGGACATACCAATGTCAGTCTGAAGGTCCAGGCTAATATCTGGACATACCAATGTCAGTCTGAAGGTCCAGGCTAATATCTGGATATACCAATGTCAGTCTGGCCGTCCAGGCTACGCCACAACTGTGTAAAAAAAAAAGGTAAATTTATATGTAAATAAATAATTTCACAGAATTTGTAACTGTCAATCATGTGTCTGTTTACAGCTGACATCATCGCGTTCACCTCCCCTTTGATCTACCAGAAGAACAAGGTAGCATGTGTGTGTGTGTGTGTGTGTGTGTGTGTGTGCGTGCGTGCGTGTGTGTGTGCGTACGTGCGCGTGTGTGAATAATGTGTGTGTGAGATCTACAAGCTCACAACGCCTTGCGCACTGTGAGGCTTTGTGAGCTTGTAGCTAATATGAGTTCCCCTAACAGGACCCCTGTAGTAACCCTGAGGACCCCCTAGGGGTCTCTGTAGTAACCCTGAGGACCCCCTAGGGGTCCCTGACCCTCTGTAGTACCTCTGAGGACCCCAAAAATTATCTGTAATTGGCCGCCGACCCCCATCTGAAAATATGTTGTTCCAGGGACCCCCTCCAGAAGCAAAGATTTGAGTTAAAAACGTTCGCTCTGAAAGAATATAATATATTCAAAGATTTGAGTTAAAAACGTTCGCTCTGAAAGAATATAATATATTCAAAGATTTGCGCCACATTTTCACGATTTTTCAAAAATAGTAGATCTACAAGCTCTTCAATAGTAGATCTACAAGCTCATAGCTCTAAATGCTAAAACAAAAAGGCTGTCTCTTTAATGCTTGTCTCATATCTATTCACTGTATGTGTGTGTGTGTGTGTGTGTGTGTGTGTGTGTGTGTGTGTGTGTGTGTGTGTGTGTGTGCGTGCGCGTCTCAGACTCAGATAGATCGCTACATTCAGCTGATCGGTTCCAGAATGGAAGAAACCATGATCAGGTGAGTTTAACGACCGACAGACCGACAGACCGACCGACCGACCGACCGACCGACCGACCGACCGACCGACCGACCGACCGACCGACCGACCGACCGACCGACCGACCGACCGACCGACCGACCGACCGACCGACAGACAGACAGACAGACCAGCACGAAAATAGCTTGGTTGTCATTTCTCGACCGTTGATACGATCCATTCCAATTACTTAATGTCAGTCTCCAGGTTTTCTGCAGAATATGAATAAACTATGGACATAATTATGGACATATTCACAATATGTATGAAACTGATTTACTATCACACTATGTATGGAATATTAGGAGTCCAACTAGTACTGATTTACTACCACACTATGTATGGAATATTAGGAGTCCAACTAGTACTGATTTACTACCACACTATGTATGGAATATTAGGAGTCCAACTAGTACTGATTTACTACCACACTATGTATGGAATATTAGGAGTTCAACTAGTACTGATTTACTACCACACTATGTATGGAATATTAGGAGTCCAACTAGTACTGATTTACTACCACACTATGTATGGAATATTAGGAGTCCAACTAGTACTGATTTACTACCACACTATGTATGGAATATTAGGAGTCCAACTAGTACTGATTTACTACCACACTATGTATGGAATATTAGGAGTCCAACTAGTACTGATTTACTACAACACTATGTATGGAATATTAGGAGTCCAACTAGTACTGATTTACTACCACACTATGTATGGAATATTAGGAGTCCAACTAGTACTGATTTACTACCACACTATGTATGGAATATTAGGAGTCCAACTAGTACTGATTTACTACCACACTATGTATGGAATATTAGGAGTCCAACTAGTACTGATTTACTACCACACTATGTATGGAATATTAGGAGTCCATAGTACTGATTTACTACCACACTATGTATGGAATATTAGGAGTCCAACTAGTACTGATTTACTACCACACTATGTATGGAATATTAGGAGTCCAACTAGTACTGATTTACTACCACACTATGTATGGAATATTAGGAGTCCATAGTACTGATTTACTACCACACTATGTATGGAATATTAGGAGTCCATAGTACTGATTTACTACCACACTATGAATGGAATATTAGGAGTCCAACTAGTACTGATTTACTACCACACTATGTATGGAATATTAGGGGTCCAACTAGTACTGATTTACTACCACACTATGTATGGAATATTAGGAGTCCAACTAGTACTGATTTACTACCACACTATGTATGGAATATTAGGAGTCCAACTAGTACTGATTTACTACCACACTATGCATGGAATATTAGGAGTCCAACTAGTACTGATTTACTACCACACTATGTATGGAATATTAGGAGTCCAACTAGTACTGATTTACTAACACACTATGAATGGCATATTAGGAGTCCAACAAGTACTGATTTACTACCACACTATGTATGGAATATTAGGAGTCCAACTAGTACTGATTTACTACCACACTATGTATGGAATATTAGGAGTCCAACTAGTACTGATTTACTACCACATTATGTATGGAATATTAGGAGTCCAACTAGTACTGATTCACTACCACACTATGTATGGAATATTAGGAGTCCAACTAGTACTGATTCACTACCACACTATGTATGGAATATTAGGAGTCCAACTAGTACTGATTTACTACCACACTATGAATGGCATATTAGGAGTCCAACTAGTACTTATTTACTACCACACTATGAATGGCATATTAGGAGTCCAACTAGTACTGATTTACTACCACACTATGTATGGAATATTAGGAGTCCAACTAGTGCTGATTTACCACCACACTATGTATGGAATATTAGGAGTCCAACTAGTGCTGATTTACCACCACACTATGTATGGAATATTAGGAGTCCAACTAGTACTGATTTACTACCACACTATGTATGGAATATTAAGAGTCCAACTAGTACTGATTTACTACCACACTATGTATGGAATATTAGGAGTCCAACTAGTACTGATTTACTACCTCACTATGTATGGAATATTAGAGGTCCAACTAGTACTGATTTACTACCACACTATGTATGGAATATTAGGAGTCCAACTAGTACTGATTTACTACCACACTATGTATGGAATATCAGGAGTCCAACTAGTACTGATTTACTACCACACTATGAATGGCATATTAGGAGTCCAACTAGTACTGATTTACTACCACACTATGTATGGAATATTAGGAGTCCAACTAGTACTGATTTACAACCACACTATGTATGGAATATTAGGAGTCCAACTAGTACTGATTTACTACCACACTATGTATGGAATATTAGGAGTCCAACTAGTGCTGATTTACTACCACACTATGTATGGAATATTAGGAGTCCATAGTACTGATTTACTACCACACTATGTATGGAATATTAGGAGTCCAACTAGTACTGATTTACTACCACACTATGTATGGCATATTAGGAGTCCAACTAGTACTGATTTACTACCACACTATGTATGGAATATTAGGAGTCCAACTAGTACTGATTTACTACCACACTATGTATGGCATATTAGGAGTCCAACTAGTACTGATTTACTACCACACTATGAATGGAATATTAGGAGTCCAACTAGTACTGATTTACTACCACACTATGTATGGAATATTAGGAGTCCAACTAGTACTGATTTACTACCACTCTATGTATGGAATATTAGGAGTCCAACTAGTACTGATTTACTACCACACTATGTATGGAATATTAGGAGTCCAACTAGTACTGATTTACTACCACACTATGTATGGAATATTAGGAGTCCAACTAGTACTGATTTACTACCACACTATGTATGGCATATTAGGAGTCCAACTAGTACTGATTTACTACCACACTATGTATGGAATATTAGGAGTCCAACTAGTACCGATTTACTACCACACTATGAATGGAATATTAGGAGTCCAACTAGTACCGATTTACTACCACACTATGTATGGAATATTAGGAGTCCAACTAGTACCGATTAACTACCACACTAAATATGGAATATTAGGAGTCCAACTAGTACCGATTTACTAACACACTATGTATGGAATATTAGGAGTCCAAGTAGTACTGATTTACTAACACACTATGTATGGAATATTAGGAGTCCAACTAGTACTGATTCACTACCACACTATGAATGGAATATTAGGAGTCCAACTAGTACTGATTTACTACCACACTATGTATGGAATATTAGGAGTCCAACTAGTACTGATTTACTACCACACTATGTATGGAATATTAGGAGTCCAACTAGTACTGATTTACTACCACACTATGTATGGAATATTAGGAGTCCAACTAGTACTGATTTACTACCACACTATGTATGGAATATTAGGAGTCCAACTAGTACTGATTTACTACCACACTATGTATGGAATATTAGGAGTCCAACTAGTACTGATTTACTACCACACTATGTATGGAATATTAGGAGTCCAACTAGTACTGATTTACTACCACAATATGTATGGAATATTAGGAGTCCAACTAGTACTGATTTACTACCACACTATGAATGGAATATTAGGAGTCCAACTAGTACTGATTTACTACCACACTATGTATGGAATATTAGGAGTCCAACTAGTACTGACTTACTACCACACTATGAATGGCATATTAGGAGTCCAACTAGTACTGATTTACTACCACACTATGTATGGAATATTAGGAGTCCAACTAGTGCTGATTTACTACCACACTATGTATGGAATATTAGGAGTCCATAGTACTGATTTACTACCACACTATGTATGGAATATTAGGAGTCCAACTAGTACTGATTTACTACCACACTATGTATGGCATATTAGGAGTCCAACTAGTACTGATTTACTACCACACTATGTATGGAATATTAGGAGTCCAACTAGTACTGATTTACTACCACACTATGTATGGCATATTAGGAGTCCAACTAGTACTGATTTACTACCACACTATGAATGGAATATTAGGAGTCCAACTAGTACTGATTTACTACCACACTATGTATGGAATATTAGGAGTCCAACTAGTACTGATTTACTACCACTCTATGTATGGAATATTAGGAGTCCAACTAGTACTGATTTACTACCACACTATGTATGGAATATTAGGAGTCCAACTAGTACTGATTTACTACCACACTATGTATGGAATATTAGGAGTCCAACTAGTACTGATTTACTACCACACTATGTATGGCATATTAGGAGTCCAACTAGTACTGATTTACTACCACACTATGTATGGAATATTAGGAGTCCAACTAGTACCGATTTACTACCACACTATGAATGGAATATTAGGAGTCCAACTAGTACCGATTTACTACCACACTATGTATGGAATATTAGGAGTCCAACTAGTACCGATTAACTACCACACTAAATATGGAATATTAGGAGTCCAACTAGTACCGATTTACTAACACACTATGTATGGAATATTAGGAGTCCAAGTAGTACTGATTTACTAACACACTATGTATGGAATATTAGGAGTCCAACTAGTACTGATTCACTACCACACTATGAATGGAATATTAGGAGTCCAACTAGTACTGATTTACTACCACACTATGTATGGAATATTAGGAGTCCAACTAGTACTGATTTACTACCACACTATGTATGGAATATTAGGAGTCCAACTAGTACTGATTTACTACCACACTATGTATGGAATATTAGGAGTCCAACTAGTACTGATTTACTACCACACTATGTATGGAATATTAGGAGTCCAACTAGTACTGATTTACTACCACACTATGTATGGAATATTAGGAGTCCAACTAGTACTGATTTACTACCACACTATGTATGGAATATTAGGAGTCCAACTAGTACTGATTTACTACCACAATATGTATGGAATATTAGGAGTCCAACTAGTACTGATTTACTACCACACTATGAATGGAATATTAGGAGTCCAACTAGTACTGATTTACTACCACACTATGTATGGAATATTAGGAGTCCAACTAGTACTGACTTACTACCACACTATGAATGGCATATTAGGAGTCCAACTAGTACTGATTTACTACGACACTATGTATGGAATATTAGGAGTCCAACTAGTACTGATTTACTACCACACTATGTATGGAATATTAGGAGTCCAACTAGTACTGATTTACTACCACACTATGTATGGAATATTAGGAGTCCAACTAGTACTGATTTACTACCACACTATGTATGGAATATTAGGAGTCCAACTAGTACTGATTTACTACCACACTATGTATGGCATATTAGGAGTCCAACTAGTACTGATTTACTACCACACTATGAATGGAATATTAGGAGTCCAACTAGTACTGATTTACTACCACACTATGTATGGAATATTAGGAGTCCAACTAGTACTGATTTACTACCACTCTATGTATGGAATATTAGGAGTCCAACTAGTACTGATTTACTACCACACTATGTATGGAATATTAGGAGTCCAACTAGTACTGATTTACTACCACACTATGTATGGCATATTAGGAGTCCAACTAGTACTGATTTACTACCACACTATGTATGGCATATTAGGAGTCCAACTAGTACTGATTTACTACCACACTATGTATGGAATATTAGGAGTCCAACTAGTACCGATTTACTACCACACTATGAATGGAATATTAGGACTCCAACTAGTACCGATTTACTACCTCACTATGTATGGAATATTAGGAGTCCAACTAGTACCGATTAACTACCACTCTATGTATGGAATATTAGGAGTCCAACTAGTACCGATTTACTAACACACTATGTATGGAATATTAGGAGTCCAACTAGTACCGATTTACTAACACACTATGTATGGAATATTAGGAGTCCAACTAGTACCGATTTACTACCACACTATGAATGGAATATTAGGAGTCCAACTAGTACTGATTTACTACCACACTATGTATGGAATATTAGGAGTCCAACTAGTACTGATTTACTACCACAATATGTATGGAATATTAGGAGTCCAACTAGTACTGATTTACTACCACACTATGAATGGAATATTAGGAGTCCAACTAGTACTGATTTACTACCACACTATGTATGGAATATTAGGAGTCCAACTAGTACTGATTTACTACCACACTATGAATGGCATATTAGGAGTCCAACTAGTACTGATTTACTACGACACTATGTATGGAATATTAGGAGTCCAACTAGTACTGATTTACTACCACACTATGTATGGAATATTAGGAGTCCAACTAGTACTGATTTACTACCACACTATGTATGGAATATTAGGAGTCCAACTAGTACCGATTTACTACCACACTATGTATGGAATATTAGGAGTCCATAGTACCGATTTACTACCACACTATGTATGGAATATTAGGAGTCCAACTAGTACCGATTTACTACCACATTATGTATGGAATATTAGGAGTCCAACTAGTACTGATTTACTACCACACTATGTATGGAATATTAGGAGTCCAACTAGTACTGATTTACTACCACACTATGTATGGAATATTAGGAGTCCAACTAGTACTGATTTACTACCACACTATGTATGGAATATTAGGAGTCCAACTAGTACTGATTTACTACCACACTATGTATGGAATATTAGGAGTCCAACTAGTACTGATTTACTACCACACTATGTATGGAATATTAGGAGTCCAACTAGTACTGATTTACTACCACACTATGAATGGAATATTAGGAGTCCAACTAGTACTGATTTACTACCACACTATGTATGGAATATTAGGAGTCCAACTAGTACTGATTTACTACCACACTATGTATGGAATAGTAGGAGTCCAACTAGTACTGATTTACTACCACACTATGTATGGAATAGTAGGAGTCCAACTAGTACTGATTTACTACCACACTATGTATGGAATAGTAGGAGTCCAACTAGTACTGATTTACTACCACACTATGAATGGCATATTAGGAGTCCAACTAGTACTGATTTACTACGACACTATGAATGGAATATTAGGAGTCCAACTAGTACTGATTTACTACCACACTATGAATGGAATATTAGGAGTCCAACTAGTACTGATTTACTACCACACTATGTATGGAATATTAGGAGTCCAACTAGTACTGATTTACTACCACACTATGTATGGAATATTAGGAGTCCAACTAGTACTGATTTACTACCACACTATGTATGGAATATTAGGAGTCCATAGTACTGATTTACTACCACACTATGTATGGAATATTAGGAGTCCAACTAGTACTGATTTACTACCACAATATGTATGGAATATTAGGAGTCCAACTAGTACTGATTTACTACCACACTATGAATGGAATATTAGGAGTCCAACTAGTACTGATTTACTACCACACTATGTATGGAATATTAGGAGTCCAACTAGTACTGATTTACTACCACTCTATGTATGGAATATTAGGAGTCCAACTAGTACTGATTTACTACCACACTATGTATGGAATATTAGGAGTCCAACTAGTACTGATTTACTACCACACTATGTATGGAATATTAGGAGTCCAACTAGTACTGATTTACTACCACACTATGAATGGCATATTAGGAGTCCAACTAGTACTGATTTACTACGACACTATGAATGGAATATTAGGAGTCCAACTAGTACGGATTTACTACCACACTATGTATGGAATATTAGGAGTCCAACTAGTACTGATTTACTACCACACTATGAATGGCATAGTAGGAGTCCAACTAGTACTGATTTACTACCACACTATGTATGGAATATTAGGAGTCCAACTAGTACTGATTTACTACCACACTATGTATGGAATATTAGGAGTCCATAGTACTGATTTACTACCACACTATGTATGGAATATTAGGAGTCCAACTAGTACTGATTTACTACCACACTATGTATGGAATATTAGGAGTCCAACTAGTACTGATTTACTACCACACTATGTATGGAATATTAGGAGTCCAACTAGTACTGATTTACTACCACACTATGTATGGAATATTAGGAGTCCAACTAGTACTGATTTACTACCACACTATGTATGGAATATTAGGAGTCCATAGTACTGATTTACTACCACACTATGTATGGAATATTAGGAGTCCAACTAGTACTGATTTACTACCACACTATGTATGGAATATTAGGAGTCCAACTAGTACTGATTTACTACCACACTATGTATGGCATATTAGGAGTCCAACTAGTACTGATTTACTACCACACTATGTATGGAATATTAGGAGTCCAACTAGTACTGATTTACTACCACACTATGTATGGAATATTAGGAGTCCATAGTACTGATTTACTACCACACTATGTATGGAATATTAGGAGTCCAACTAGTACTGATTTACTACCACACTATGTATGGAATATTAGGAGTCCAACTAGTACTGATTTACTACCACACTATGTATGGAATATTAGGAGTCCAACTAGTACTGATTTACTACCACACTATGTATGGAATATTAGGAGTCCAACTAGTACTGATTTACTACCACACTATGTATGGAATATTAGGAGTCCAACTAGTACTGATTTACTACCACACTATGTATGGAATATTAGGAGTCCAACTAGTACTGATTTACTACCACACTATGTATGGAATATTAGGAGTCCAACTAGTACTGATTTACTACCACACTATGCATGGAATATTAGGAGTCCAACTAGTACTGATTTACTACCACACTATGTATGGAATATTAGGAGTCCAACTAGTACTGATTTACTACCACACTATGAATGGCATATTAGGAGTCCAACTAGTACTGATTTACTACCACACTATGTATGGAATATTAGGAGTCCAACTAGTACTGATTTACTACCACACTATGCATGGAATATTAGGAGTCCGACTAGTACTGATTTACTACAACACTATGCATGGAATATTAGGAGTCCGACTAGTACTGATTTACTACCACACTATTAATGGAATATTAGGAGTCCAACTAGTACTGATTTACTACGACACTATGTATGGAATATTAGGAGTCCAACTAGTACTGATTTACTACCACACTATGTATGGAATATTAGGAGTCCAACTAGTACTGATTTACTATACGACACTAGAGCTAAACTCTGTCTGTCTGTCTGCCTGTCTCTCTGTCTGTCTGCCTGTCTGTCTCCCTCTCAGACTCCAGGACAAGCTTCCTGGTGCAGTGAGACGCATGAAGAAGGATTGACCAATCACCTCCCTCCTGGTGTTGAAGGACAGGGACATTGACCAATCAGACGGATATCAATAAAAAATATTGAAAGACAACCCGGTCTCATTGTCGTTGTTCTCGTGTCATGTGAAAGCAGGGAATCATAGCTTCAAATGGACATATTGGTTGTTCAGTTTGACCCACCAGTTTTGGAGATATGGCTTATAGAGTAATGTCTTGGAGAAAACAGCAAGTTGAGAAAACAGGCTTGAAAGGTTCACTTCTGTGGACTCTAACATTACACCTAGCTACATGTTTAAGCGAGGTATAGACCCTCCAGAGCCCCGGGATAGACCCTCCAGAGCCCCGGCATAGACCCTCCAGAGCCCCGGCATAGACCCTCCAGAGCCCCGGGATAGACCCTCCAGAGCCCCGGGATAGACCCTCCAGAGCCCCGGCATAGACCCTCCAGAGCCCCGGGATAGACCCTCCAGAGCCCCGGCATAGACCCTCCAGAGCCCCGGGATAGACCCTCCAGAGCCCCGGGATAGACCCTCCAGAGCCCCGGGATAGACCCTCCAGAGCCCCGGGATAGACCCTCCAGAGCCCCGGGATAGACCCTCCAGAGCCCCGGTAAAGACCCTCCAGAGCCCCGGCATAGACCCTCCAGAGCCCCGGGATAGACCCTCCAGAGCCCCGGGATAGACCCTCAAGAGCCCCGGGATAGACCCTCCAGAGCCCCGGGATAGACCCTCCAGAGCCCCGGGATAGACCCTCCAGAGCCCCGGTATAGACCCTCCAGAGCCCCGGGATAGACCATCCAGAGCCCCGGGATAGACCCTCCAGAGCCCCGGGATAGACCCTCCAGAGCCCCGGGATAGACCCTCCAGAGCCCCGGGATAGACCCTCCAGAGCCCCGGGATAGACCCTCCAGAGCCCCGGCATAGACCCTCCAGAGCCCCGGGATAGACCCTCCAGAGCCCCGGGATAGACCCTCCAGAGCCCCGGGATAGACCCTCCAGAGCCCCGGGATAGACCCTCCAGAGCCCCGGGATAGACCCATCTAACAGTCGTCCTGGACCTGTTCAACTTACTAGATTAATACTACTTCTGGAAGTCTGGAAATGTGGCATTTCAAAATAAGAGCTCAACTGGCAAAAATGCTGGCGTGAATTAGATCCTAATTGTTCAATACATGCTATAGCGGTTAGTGTTAATTAACTTCCTAATTATTATTTACTCCTTGGCGGAGCTTTCATACACAGGTCAAAGGTCAAAGATTTGATTCATTTAATATTTTTTTAATTAATTCCGACAGGTGCAACAATACAAATCAAAGAAATTAAGAATTAAACACAAACAAGATTTATATGAAGAAAGAAAAAGTTGGAAAAAACATTTGTTTTGTAAAAAACTGCTTCTTAATCTAAAAGTAAAAGTAACATGCTGAATGTATTTACAAGGACACAATTACAGCCACGAGGACCCAATTACTAATTATAATAATCATTTTTGATAATTATAATTATGCCCTAACTTATTACAGACTGGGACAATGGGAGGAAGAAATCACATATCACAATATGTTGGACCAAATAGCTCAATATTGTTACCCAGACAGATACTATTGTTACCCAGACAGATACTATCGTTACCCAGACAGATACTATCGTTACCCAGACAGATACTATTGTTACCCAGACAGATACTATTGTTACCCAGACAGATACTATCGTTACCCAGACAGATACTATCGTTACCCAGACAGATACTATCGTTACCCAGACAGATACTATTGTTACCCAGACAGATACTATTGTTACCCAGACAGATACTATCGTTACCCAGACAGATACTATCGTTACCCAGACAGATACTATCGTTACCCAGACAGATACTATTGTTACCCAGACAGATACTATCGTTACCCAGACAGATACTATCGTTACCCAGACAGATACTATCGTTACCCAGACAGATACTATCGTTACCCAGACAGATACTATCGTTACCCAGACAGATACTATCGTTACCCAGACAGATACTATTGTTACCCAGACAGATACTATTGTTACCCAGACAGATACTATCGTTACCCAGAACAGATACTATTGTTACCCAGACAGATACTATTGTTACCCAGACAGATACTATCGTTACCCAGACAGATACTATCGTTACCCAGACAGATACTATCTGTTACCCAGACAGATACTATCGTTACCCAGACAGATACTATCGTTACCCAGACAGATACTATTGTTACCCAGTACAGAACTACGTACCCAGATACTTGTTACCCAGACAGATACTATCGTTACCCAGACAGATACTATTGTTACCCAGACAGATACTATCGTTACCAGACAGATAACTATTGTTTACCCCAGACAGATACTATCGTTACCCAGGACAGATACTATCGTTACCCAGACAGATACTATCGTTACCCAGGACAGATACTATTGTTACCCAGACAGATACTATTCGTTACCCAGACAGATACTATCGTTACCCAGACAGATACTATTGTTACCCAGACAGATACTATCGTTACCCAGACAGATACTATTGTTACCCAGACAGATACTATCGTTACCCAGACAGATACTATCGTTACCCAGACAGATACTATTGTTACCCAGACAGATACTATCGTTACCCAGACAGATACTATTCGTTACCCAGACAGATACTATCGTTACCCAGACAGATACTATTGTTACCCAGACAGATACTATCGTTACCCAGACAGATACTATCGTTACCCAGACAGATACTATCGTTACCCAGACAGATACTATTGTTACCCAGACAGATACTATCTGTTAACCCAGACAGATACTATCGTTACCCAGACAGATACTATCGTTACCCAGACAGATACTATTGTTACCCAGACAGATACTATCGTTACCCAGACAGATACTATTGTTACCCAGACAGATACTATGTTACCCAGACAGATACTATCGTTACCCAGACAGATACTATTGTTACCCAGACAGATACTATCGTTACCCAGGACAGATACTATCGTTACCCAGACAGATACTATTCGTTACCCAGACCAGATACTATCGTTACCCAGACAGATACTATCGTTACCCAGACAGATACTATTGTTACCCAGACAGATACTATCGTTACCCAGACAGATACTATCGTTACCCAGACAGATAACTATCGTTACCCAGACAGATACTATCGTTACCCCAGACAGATACTATCGTTACCCAGACAGATACTAATCGTTACCCAGACAGATACTATTGTTACCCAGACAGATACTATCGTTACCCAGACAGATACTATCGTACCAGACAGACTATGTACCCAGACAGATACTATTGTTACCCAGACAGATACTATCGTTACCCAGACAGATACTATTGTTACCCAGAACAGATACTATCGTTACCCAGACAGATACTATTGTACCCAGACAGATACTATTGTTACCCCAGACAGATACTATCGTTACCCAGACAGATACTATCGTTACCCAGACAGATACTATCGTTACCCAGACAGATACTATTGTTACCCAGACAGATACTATTGTTACCCAGACAGATACTATTGTTACCCAGACAGATACTATCTGTTACCCAGACAGATACTATTGTTACCCAGACAGATACTATCGTTACCCAGACAGATACTACGTTACCCAGACAGATACTATTTGTTACCCAGACAGATACTATCGTTACCAGACAGATACTATTGTCCCAGACAGATACTATTGTTACCCAGACAGATACTATCGTTACCCAGACAGATACTATCGTTACCCAGACAGATACTATCGTTACCCAGACAGATACTATCGTTACCCAGACAGATACTATTGTTACCCAGACAGATACTATCGTTACCCAGACAGATACTATCGTTACCCAGACAGATACTATTGTTACCCAGACAGATACTATTGTTACCCAGACAGATACTATCGTTACCCAGACAGATACTATTGTTACCCAGACAGATACTATTGTTACCCAGACAGATACTATCGTTACCCAGACAGATACTATCGTTACCCAGACAGATACTATTGTTACCCAGACAGATACTATTGTTACCCAGACAGATACTATCGTTACCCAGACAGATACTATCGTTACCCAGACAGATACTATTGTTACCCAGACAGATACTATTGTTACCCAGACAGATACTATCGTTACCCAGACAGATACTATTGTTACCCAGACAGATACTATTGTTACCCAGACAGATACTATCGTTACCCAGACAGATACTATCGTTACCCAGACAGATACTATCGTTACCCAGACAGATACTATCGTTACCCAGACAGATACTATTGTTACCCAGACAGATACTATTGTTACCCAGACAGATACTATTGTTACCCAGACAGATACTATCGTTACCCAGACAGATACTATTGTTACCCAGACAGATACTATCGTTACCCAGACAGATACTATCGTTACCCAGACAGATACTATTGTTACCCAGACAGATACTATCGTTACCCAGACAGATACTATCGTTACCCAGACAGATACTATTGTTACCCAGACAGATACTATTGTTACCCAGACAGATACTATTGTTACCCAGACAGATACTATCGTTACCCAGACAGATACTATCGTTACCCAGACAGATACTATCGTTACCCAGACAGATACTATTGTTACCCAGACAGATACTATTGTTACCCAGACAGATACTATCGTTACCCAGACAGATACTATCGTTACCCAGACAGATACTATCGTTACCCAGACAGATACTATTGTTACCCAGACAGATACTATCGTTACCCAGACAGATACTATCGTTACCCAGACAGATACTATTGTTACCCAGACAGATACTATCGTTACCCAGACAGATACTATTGTTACCCAGACAGATACTATCGTTACCCAGACAGATACTATCGTTACCCAGACAGATACTATTGTTACCCAGACAGATACTATCGTTACCCAGACAGATACTATCGTTACCCAGACAGATACTATCGTTACCCAGACAGATACTATTGTTACCCAGACAGATACTATCGTTACCCAGACAGATACTATCGTTACCCAGACAGATACTATCGTTACCCAGACAGATACTATTGTTACCCAGACAGATACTATTGTTACCCAGACAGATACTATTGTTACCCAGACAGATACTATTGTTACCCAGACAGATACTATCGTTACCCAGACAGATACTATCGTTACCCAGACAGATACTATTGTTACCCAGACAGATACTATTGTTACCCAGACAGATACTATCGTTACCCAGACAGATACTATTGTTACCCAGACAGATACTATCGTTACCCAGACAGATACTATCGTTACCCAGACAGATACTATCGTTACCCAGACAGATACTATCGTTACCCAGACAGATACTATTGTTACCCAGACAGATACTATCGTTACCCAGACAGATACTATTGTTACCCAGACAGATACTATTGTTACCCAGACAGATACTATTGTTACCCAGACAGATACTATCGTTACCCAGACAGATACTATTGTTACCCAGACAGATACTATTGTTACCCAGACAGATACTATCGTTACCCAGACAGATACTATCGTTACCCAGACAGATACTATTGTTACCCAGACAGATACTATCGTTACCCAGACAGATACTATCGTTACCCAGACAGATACTATCGTTACCCAGACAGATACTATCGTTACCCAGACAGATACTATTGTTACCCAGACAGATACTATCGTTACCCAGACAGATACTATCGTTACCCAGACAGATACTATCGTTACCCAGACAGATACTATTGTTACCCAGACAGATACTATTGTTACCCAGACAGATACTATTGTTACCCAGACAGATACTATTGTTACCCAGACAGATACTATTGTTACCCAGACAGATACTATTGTTACCCAGACAGATACTATCGTTACCCAGACAGATACTATTGTTACCCAGACAGATACTATTGTTACCCAGACAGATACTATTGTTACCCAGACAGATACTATTGTTACCCAGACAGATACTATTGTTACCCAGACAGATACTATCGTTACCCAGACAGATACTATTGTTACCCAGACAGATACTATCGTTACCCAGACAGATACTATCGTTACCCAGACAGATACTATCGTTACCCAGACAGATACTATCGTTACCCAGACAGATACTATTGTTACCCAGACAGATACTATTGTTACCCAGACAGATACTATTGTTACCCAGACAGATACTATCGTTACCCAGACAGATACTATTGTTACCCAGACAGATACTATTGTTACCCAGACAGATACTATTGTTACCCAGACAGATACTATTGTTACCCAGACAGATACTATCGTTACCCAGACAGATACTATCGTTACCCAGACAGATACTATCGTTACCCAGACAGATACTATTGTTACCCAGACAGATACTATTGTTACCCAGACAGATACTATCGTTACCCAGACAGATACTATCGTTACCCAGACAGATACTATTGTTACCCAGACAGATACTATTGTATTGTGAGGACTTTATAATGTACATTTTAACTACATTCTTCTCAGGAAACATTGGCTATTTTTGGGACAAACATTTTAGGTATAAAATAAGTGTCATGTCATCCATGGAATAATATATTTTCAGATGGGGGCCAAATACAGATCATTCTGGGTGTCGTCGACATGGAAAAACTGTTTCTGATTTAGAAGCATTTTTTTTTTTTTTTTTAGAAATCTGCCTCAGGTCTAAATGGGTTAACCCATTCTGGGCGGGAACCCCTTTTGGTGTTAGCATTATGTTATGCTTTAGCTGTTGAAAAATAGCAGATCTACAAGCTCATAGCGTTACAGACCCTTACGGGTCTGTAACTCTGAGAGTGTAACACATGGAACCAAATGGACCCTTACGGGTCTGTAACTCTGAGTGTACAAATGGAAATTAACATTGATTTTACAATATAAATCGGGGGTCCCAGAGATAGAAATGCCATTAAATGGGGGTCCATAGACTAATGCATGTCAAACTGGGGGTCCTTGAAATTAAAAGGGTTGCGAATCACTGCTAGAGCCGTAAACATCCTTTCTTATGGGGGATCCCTGGCATGTATTTTCTAATGGGGGTCCGCGGGGCTGATTAGTGTACATTTGGGGGTCCTTGACGTGGAAAAGTTTGGGAACCAGTGTTCTATGACTCTGGTCTGACCCCTCAGTGACGTAACTCTGTATAACTATGACTCTGGTCTGACCCCTCAGTGACTCTGTATAACTATGGCTCTGGGCTCCCCATACTGAGGGCTGATTGGTCAGGGCTCCCCATACTGAGTGCTGATTGGTCAGGGCTCCCCATACTGAGTGCTGATTGGTCAGTTGTGAAGGTTCATCTTCTGTCGCCTCCTCTCCATCGCCTGGCGTTTCTTCAGTTCGATCTGCTCCGCCGAGCACCTCCCGCTGGGGTCGGAGGTCAACGACCTCCCGCTGGGGTCGGAGGTCAACGACCTCCCACTGGGGTCAGAGGTCAACGACCTCCCGCTGTGGTCGGAGGTCAACGACCTCCCGCTGGGGTCGGAGGTCAACGACCTCCCGCTGGGGTCGGAGGTCAACGACCTCCCGCTGGGGTCGGAGGTCAACGACCTCCCGCCAGCTGGAACACAGGGGTCAAAAGGTCAAAAGGTGAGGCGGCGTCAAGTCTGTTGATCAAACCGTAACTTTTTTTCCAACCCGGTTATCAGAGGATATATTATTAAAGTTATGCACTGCATAATGATAGTGGACTTTTATATAAAATATACAAACAACATCAACACTTTGAGGGCGTTACATTATTTAATCCATGTTGTAGCCACGCTTAATACGCTAAACCCACTATTTATTTAATGTGTTTAATTATTAATACGCTAAACCCACTATTTATTTAATGTGTTTAATTCTTAATACGCTAAACCCGCTATTTGTTTAATGTGTTTAATTATTAATACGCTAAACCCGCTATTTGTTTAATGTGTTTAATTCTTAATACGCTAAACCCACTATTTATTTAATGTGTTTAATTATTAATACGCTAAACCCGCTATTTGTTTAATGTGTTTAATTCTTAATACGCTAAACCCACTATTTATTTAATGTGTTTAATTATTAATACGCTAAACCCGCTATTTGTTTAATGTGTTTAATTCTTAATACGCTAAACCCACTATTTATTTAATGTGTTTAATTATTAATACGCTAAACCCACTATTTATTGAATGTGTTTAATTATTAATACGCTAAACCCACTATTTATTTAATGTGTTTAATTCTTAATACGCTAAACCCGCTATTTATTTAATGTGTTTAATTCTTAATACGCTAAACCCACTATTTATTTAATGTGTTTAATTATTAATACGCTAAACCCACTATTTATTTAATGTGTTTAATTCTTAATACGCTAAACCCGCTATTTATTTAATGTGTTTAATTCTTAATACGCTAAACCCACTATTTATTTAATGTGTTTAATTATTAATACGCTAAACCCGCTATTTATTTAATGTGTTTAGTTCTTAATACGCTAAACCCACTATTTATTTAATGTGTTTAATTATTAATACGCTAAACCCACTATTTATTTAATGTGTTTAATTCTTAATACGCTAAACCCACTATTTATTGAATGTGTTTAATTATTAATACGCTAAACCCACTATTTATTTAATGTGTTTAATTATTAATACGCTAAACCTGCTATTTATTTAATGTGTTTAATTATTAATACGCTAAACCCGCTATTTATTTAATGTGTTATTATTAATACGCTAAACCCACTATTTATTTAATGTGTTTAATTATTAATACGCTAAACCCACTATTTATTTAATGTGTTATTATTAATACGCTAAACCCACTATTTATTTAATGTGTTTAATTATTAATACGCTAAACCCACTATTTATTTAATGTGTTTAATTATTAATACGCTAAACCCACTATTTATTTAATGTGTTTAATTATTAATACGCTAAACCCGCTATTTATTTAATGTGTTTAATTATTAATACGCTAAACCCACTATTTATTTAATGTGTTTAGTTCTTAATACGCTAAACCCACTATTTATTTAATGTGTTTAATTATTAATACGCTAAACCCACTATTTATTTAATGTGTTTAATTATTAATACGCTAAACCCACTATTTATTTAATGTGTTTAATTATTAATACGCTAAACCCACTATTTATTTAATGTGTTTAATTATTAATACGCTAAACCCGCTATTTATTTAATGTGTTTAATTATTAATACGCTAAACCCACTATTTATTTAATGTGTTTAGTTCTTAATACGCTAAACCCACTATTTATTTAATGTGTTTAATTATTAATACGCTAAACCCACTATTTATTTAATGTGTTTAATTATTAATACGCTAAACCCACTATTTATTTAATGTGTTTAGTTCTTAATACGCTAAACCCACTATTTATTTAATGTGTTTAATTATTAATACGCTAAACCCGCTATTTATTTAATGTGTTTAATTATTAATACGCTAAACCCACTATTTATTTAATGTGTTTAATTATTAATACGCTAAACCCGCTATTTATTTAATGTGTTTAATTATTAATACGCTAAACCTGCTATTTATTTAATGTGTTTAATTATTAATACGCTAAACCCACTATTTATTTAATGTGTTTAATTCTTAATACGCTAAACCCACTATTTATTTAATGTGTTTAGTTCTTAATACGCTAAACCCACTATTTATTTAATGTGTTTAATTATTAATACGCTAAACCTGCTATTTATTTAATGTGTTTAATTATTAATACGCTAAACCCACTATTTATTTAATGTGTTTAATTCTTAATACGCTAAACCTGCTATTTATTTAATGTGTTTAATTATTAATACGCTAAACCCACTATTTATTTAATGTGTTTAGTTCTTAATACGCTAAACCCACTATTTATTTAATGTGTTTAATTATTAATACGCTAAACCTGCTATTTATTTAATGTGTTTAATTATTAATACGCTAAACCCACTATTTATTTAATGTGTTTCATTCTTAATACGCTAAACCCACTATTTATTTAATGTGTTTAGTTCTTAATACGCTAAACCCACTATTTATTTAATGTGTTTAATTATTAATACGCTAAACCTGCTATTTATTTAATGTGTTTAATTCTTAATACGCTAAACCCACTATTTATTTAATGTGTTTAGTTCCTTATACGCTAAACCTGCTATTTATTTAATGTGTTTAATTATTAATACGCTAAACCCACTATTTATTTAATGTGTTTAATTCTTAATACGCTAAACCCACTATTTATTTAATGTGTTTAATTATTAATACGCTAAACCTGCTATTTATTTAATGTGTTTAATTATTAATACGCTAAACCCACTATTTATTTAATGTGTTTAATTCTTAATACGCTAAACCTGCTATTTATTTAATGTGTTTAATTATTAATACGCTAAACCCACTATTTATTTAATGTGTTTAGTTCTTAATACGCTAAACCCACTATTTATTTAATGTGTTTAATTATTAATACGCTAAACCTGCTATTTATTTAATGTGTTTAATTATTAATACGCTAAACCCACTATTTATTTAATGTGTTTAGTTCCTTATACGCTAAAGCCACTATTTATTTAATGTGTTTAATTATTAATACGCTAAACCCACTATTTATTTAATGTGTTTAGTTCTTAATACGCTAAACCTGCTATTTATTTAATGTGTTTAATTATTAATACGCTAAACCCACTATTTATTTAATGTGTTTAATTATTAATACGCTAAACCTGCTATTTATTTAATGTGTTTAATTCTTAATACGCTAAACCCACTATTTATTTAATGTGTTTAGTTCCTTATACGCTAAAGCCACTATTTATTTAATGTGTTTAATTATTAATACGCTAAACCAGCTATTTGTTTAATGTGTTTAATTCTTAATACGCTAAACCCACTATTTATTTAATGTGTTTAGTTCCTTATACGCTAAACCTGCTATTAATAATAATAATGAGTGTATATGAATGAGTACTCATGAATATCTATTGTGGGGTCTCGCTAGCGACCCCCCGAGACGGTAAGTGCGTTGCCAGGGCAACCAAACACGCTGTCAGACAGAAGACACCTCGGGCAGCTAGGCCCGCCCTCGGCCTCGTAGCAGGGCACGTCTACATCCCAAATCTCCTCCTCCGCCAGATTGAGATGACAGAACGACCACACCCAAATCAACAATCAGCCACAGCCGCAGTATAAGAAGAGGATCTCACTTCTGAGTCCGACAGCGGCTGGTTCACACGCTCAGAGGCACGCACAGAGAATACCGTCGGGGGGTAAGATTCACACACGCTCCCTCCGCAGCCCATTCATCTATATGTCTCCATTCCTGCATGTGTTAACTGTCACTCTCATTCCACCCCAGGCTTTCAGGAACGGTCCAGGCAACGTCAAAGGGACGGAGGAAACGACCGGACTGTATGAATAGAACAGGGAAGGGGATTCCCAGTCCACGCACCACGCTGCGGGAGGAGCGCAGCCCCGCCACAGCAGCGGTGACGTGGAGCATTTAAGGTCGGAAAGAAACCTATAATTCTTATATATTATATTGAGCACTGCCCTGGGCAGTCGCTCATTTGAGTTGCCGAGTTCGGCTCATCTAGCTGTACGCTCTAGCTGAGCTGGACCCCTGTCACCAGGGAGAGAGGGACTGCTAACGTTAAAGACGGATGACGTCACCCGAAGAAAGGGAACTCCTGTCAGACTAGCTCGCGCCTCCAGTGAGGAGTGCGCTCGGAAACAGACTGTATAACTTTACTACAAAACCTAATACCCTGCTCTCATCCTATCCAGGCAGAGGAAACGCCTGAGGAACAGAGGCATTGTTTGTGGACTGAACCCCTGTGAAGGAGGCCTATGTGGGGTTTCTCCTGTATGATTTCTAGTTTGCTCAAATAAACAGCCATTGAACTGCTGCACTTACCTGTCCTGCCTACTTCTTGATCACAGACATTCTACACTATATAAGGAGTGTATATGAATGAGTACTCATGAATATCTATATACTGAGTGTATATGAATGAGTACTTATGATGAATATCTATATACTGAGTGTATATGAATGAGTACTTATGATGAATATCTATATAATGAGTGTATATGAATGAGTACTTATGAATATCTATATAAGGAGTGTATATGAATGAGTACTTATGAATATCTATATAAGGAGTGTTACGGCCGCAGGCCTATAGGTCTGTCTGGGTCTGCGTTGGTGCACACAGTGCGCGCCCCGTTGCCTAACCCCTCCCTGCAGATCCGTCAGCGCAGCCATTGGTGGGGAGCGTTCCCGTCGCTCCACCGTTGGTCGCCCGCTCCGCACCTCGCTGCTCCAACCAGCATCTACACCTGCGCCCACCTGACGGCATAAAGGCGTCCTGAAGCCTTCACTCCCGGCCGCTGCCCGATAGCTGATCTCCAGAGTGGAGCAAGCTAGAGGCAGCGCCCCCTCCGTTGCAGAGAGAGCATGCAGGGAGTAGTAGCTGATCTCCAGAGTGGAGCAGGCTAGAGGCAGCGCCCCCTCCGTTGCAGAGAGAGCATGCAGGGAGTAGTAGCTGATCTCCAGAGTGGAGCTCCAGAGTGGAGCAGGCTAGAGGCAGCGCCCTCCGTTGCAGAGAGAGCATGCAGGGAGTAGTAGCTGAGCTCCAGAGTGGAGCAGGCTAGAGGCAGCGCCCTCCGTTGCAGAGAGAGCATGCAGGGAGTAGTAGCTGATCTCCAGAGTGGAGCAGGCTAGAGGCAGCGCCCCCTCCGTTGCAGAGAGAGCATGCAGGGAGTAGTAGCAGATCTCCAGAGTGGAGCAGGCTAGAGGCAGCGCCCTCCGTTGCAGAGAGAGCATGCAGGGAGTAGTAGCTGATCTCCAGAGTGGAGCAGTCTAGAGGCAGCGCGCCCTCCGTTGCAGAGAGAGCATGCAGGGAGTAGTAGCTGATCTCCAGAGTGGAGCAGGCTAGAGGCAGCGCGCCCTCCGTTGCAGAGAGAGCATGCAGGGAGTAGTAGCTGATCTCCAGAGTGGAGCAGGCTAGAGGCAGCGCCCCCTCCGTTGCAGAGAGAGCATGCAGGGAGTAGTAGCTGATCTCCAGAGTGGAGCTCCAGAGTGGAGCAGGCTAGAGGCAGCGCCCTCCGTTGCAGAGAGAGCATGCAGGGAGTAGTAGCTGAGCTCCAGAGTGGAGCAGGCTAGAGGCAGCGCCCTCCGTTGCAGAGAGAGCATGCAGGGAGTAGTAGCTGATCTCCAGAGTGGAGCAGGCTAGAGGCAGCGCCCCCTCCGTTGCAGAGAGAGCATGCAGGGAGTAGTAGCAGATCTCCAGAGTGGAGCAGGCTAGAGGCAGCGCCCTCCGTTGCAGAGAGAGCATGCAGGGAGTAGTAGCTGATCTCCAGAGTGGAGCAGTCTAGAGGCAGCGCGCCCTCCGTTGCAGAGAGAGCATGCAGGGAGTAGTAGCTGATCTCCAGAGTGGAGCTCCAGAGTGGAGCAGGCTAGAGGCAGCGCCCTCCGTTGCAGAGAGAGCATGCAGGGAGTAGTAGCTGATCTCCAGAGTGGAGCAGGCTAGAGGCAGCGCCCCCTCCGTTGCAGAGAGAGCATGCAGGGAGTAGTAGCTGATCTCCAGAGTGGAGCAGGCTAGAGGCAGCGCCCCCTCCGTTGCAGAGAGAGCATGCAGGGAGTAGTAGCTGATCTCCAGAGTGGAGCAGGCTAGAGGCAGCGCCCCCTCCGTTGCAGAGAGAGCATGCAGGGAGTAGTAGCTGATCTCCAGAGTGGAGCAGGCTAGAGGCAGCGCCCCCTCCGTTGCAGAGAGAGCATGCAGGGAGTAGTAGCTGATCTCCAGAGTGGAGCAGGCTAGAGGCAGCGCCCCCTCCGTTGCAGAGAGAGCATGCAGGGAGTAGTAGAAACATCACTGCAAGAGTTGCTATGTTTAATGGATCTATTGAGAGAAACCCCGTTTATTGCTACATCCGTAGTAATTCTATATTCAGAGCACAGGGCCACGGAAGCCTGCTTTTTGTACATTTAGTTAGATTAGATTAGAGTAGGCAATAGTAGGGCACTGTTGTCACTTTATTTTCGTTGTTAGGTTAGTGTCTAAAAGGTTAGTTTTAGAATGCTTTTGATTATTTCCCTTAGTTGCTCCGTGTGTCATTTATGTTTTATATTTAAAACCCAAGTAATTCATATTGAATACATATGTAAATATATATTGTTTTCCATTGTTTTGTATGCCACCACGAGTAATAAAACAACTTTGGCATCTTACAACCTTGCCTTATTAACAATAACCGTCCTAGACTGGGTGAGTCGTTACAAGTGCTATGTCTGCAATCTGCATAAAATGCTATCTAAGTTACATAAATTGAGCCTTTGCATACGCCTGTAAGGTCGTCAAGCTTACAGGCTAAAATGGAGTCTGAAGAGGTGGGTTTTCAGACTACGGAGGAAGATTGGGAGTGAGTCTGTAGTTCTGACTGCAATGGGAAGTTCATTCCATAGTTTAGATTGGGAGTGAGTCTGTAGTTCTGACTGCAATGGGAAGTTCATTCCATAGTTTAGATTGGGAGTGAGTCTGTAGTTCTGACTGCAATGGGAAGTTCATTCCATAGTTTAGATTGGGAGTGAGTCTGTAGTTCTGACTGCAATGGGAAGTTCATTCCATAGTTTAGATTGGGAGTGAGTCTGTAGTTCTGACTGCAATGGGAAGTTCATTCCATAGTTTAGATTGGGAGTGAGTCTGTAGTTCTGACTGCAATGGGAAGTTCATTCCATAGTTTTGGACTCACCTGTGTTGGTGGGGGGGGCGGGGCGGGGGTGCGGCCTCTTAAAGGAGAACCGCCCGGTGGCGTTGTGGTTGTTGTGAACGGCGGTCTGAGTCGCTCCCGTATCGGCCGGGAGAGATCCAGCGCCACCTAGAGGAACAAGATTCATTGACATTGATCGTCATGCCAACCAGTGGCGTCCGCTCCATAGGGCACAGCAGAGGGCCTGCTTTTCCTGGTTCCACTGAAAAATCCACCATTCATTCATTCACCCATAAAGATTTACAAAAACATTATATATCAATTTGAACACAACGAGCGCCGGGATTTCTTTCCAAATAGGAGCTCGGGGTCTCGGGGTGCCGCCCAATAGGAGCTCGGGGTGCCGCCCAATAGGAGCTCGGGGTGCCGCCCAATAGGAGCTCGGGGTGCCGCCCAATAGGAGCTCGGGGTGCCGCCCAATAGGAGCTCGGGGTGCCGCCCAATAGGAGCTAGGGGTGCCGCCCAATAGGAGCTCGGGGTGCCGCCCAATAGGAGCTCGGGGTGCCGCCCAATAGGAGCTCGGGGTGCCGCCCAATAGGAGCTCGGGGTGCCGCCCAATAGGAGCTCGGGGTGCCGCCCAATAGGAGCTAGGGGTGCCGCCCAATAGGAGCTCGGGGTGCCGCCCAATAGGAGCTCGGGGTGCCGCCCAATAGGAGCTCGGGGTGCCGCCCAATAGGAGCTCGGGGTGCCGCCCAATAGGAGCTCGGGGTGCCGCCCAATAGGAGCTCGGGGTGCCGCCCAATAGGAGCTCGGGGTGCCGCCCAATAGGAGCTCGGGGTGCCGCCCAATAGGAGCTCGGGGTGCCGCCCAATAGGAGCTCGGGGTGCCGCCCAATAGGAGCTCGGGGTGCCGCCCAATAGGAGCTCGGGGTGCCGCCCAAACGAGAGGCATGTTGATGTAGAGGGTTCAGAAATAGCCTCTATTGTAGTTTTGCACTAAAACATACACCCCCCATTTTTAAAGATTTATTAGAACTATTCTAACATTATTGACACTTTTCTATGAGATGTCACATCTTATTAGACTTCCTAGTCAATAGATGGCGCTCATGCGCTTCTGTGAATCATAGAGGAACTGCCTATAGTCTCGGTCCCGCACATGCGCAGTCAGTAATAAACCGCTGCGACCGAGCTACGCAACACTAAAGAATGTGTCCCATTCCTCGTTTTTCACAGGTATAAATATGATATCTAAACATGCCTAATGATGTTGAAACTACTGTGAACTGTCAGTGACATGTTTTGTAACGTTTTGAGTGTACTTGAAGTGAGTTTGGACCAGTAGTTTTATTGTTTTGATTGAGTTGAATAATGGCTGCTGCCAGGTAGTTAGCCAGGTGGTTTTACACTGTGTTACAACACAGACAGCACACGTGGTGCGCATGCGCACGCACGTGCGTGCGTGCGTGCGTGTTGGGATGAAAACGGGTTCTTTTGAATGTGTATTTGAGCTGAGAATGAAGAAGAGTATTAGATTCAGTAAATGTATTATTGTTATGATGATAAATGCAATCTGAGTGTTCTGACAGGAAATGTATTATTGTTATGATAAATGGAATCTGAGTGTTCTGACTACAGTATTAAGTGTGTATGTTGAGAGTAAGAATACAGATTGATATTGTGTCAAAAGGGTTATAAAGTGCACAATGCTTCATTTTTGGTTTTATGAAGGATACAGTTCATTTTTGATTTATTTGGTTTATTGTATTTTGTACTATTGTGAAGTAAGATGTCTGTTGTTATTATTTTGATATATTTTATTACTGAATGTTGATACATTGAGTCAGTAATAAACCGCTGCGACCGAGCTACGCAACACTAAAGAATGTGTCCCATTCCTCGTTTTTCACAGATCCACAGCGCATTCAAGCCTGTGTATCGCTTGTACCGACCCAGACTCCCCTAGGTCTGAGGCCGGTAACAATTGGGGGCTCGTCCGGGATACAGCGCCACCTAGCTGGGAAAGTGGGAACTGCCACGGAGAGAACCTGTGTCTAAAGCTTCAGGGAAGGCTGCATTGCTGTGCGTCATCCAGAGAGTAGAGACCACGGGCGCTAAAGATGGCTACTACCACAACCCCACGAAGGATGCTGATATTCACGATCCAAAAGAGACTCTTAGCTTTGAGTACCAGTCAGCTACAGACTGTTGCCAGTGCTGTTGATGAATACAGAGAAGCTGAGGAGCTTGCGGCTTTGAGTGAACCAGAACTGTTTGATTTGATTGTCGACTACCTGAAAGGTGACAAGTTGAAAGAAATGGAGGATGAAGGCATGTCACAAATCCTTCCCCTCAACGACATGATCGATGACATGTTCCGACTCCTGGATGGAAGAGGTGCTGTGGTAGGAGCTGACGCGAGAGGAGTGGTCGAGGCTGCACCTCTCCAGACAGAAGATGCAGCGACTCAACAGACCAGTTCAACTACAGCGACCATGGACAGTCACCTGCTGTCCCCAGCCAGGGAAAGAGACATTCACGCACCTCCTCCGACTATGGACAGAGACACTAGCACACCAACCAGGAACCTTGCCACTACATCACCAGCTAGATCCATCACCAACAGTGCAGGTGGTGCCCCTCCTGGCCGTGCCAGTCCGTCCTCCAGTAGTGGTGAGCAGGTGGTGAGATTGACTGATGTAGCTGCTCTGTTTCCACGCAGAGAGTTTAAACTTTATGGTGGACAGATTTCTGACACAGGGTCTGAAATGTCATTCAGTAGCCTTTGTAAACAGATGGATGAAGGGTTACATGAAGGGTTTAGTGAGTCCGAGGTTATCCGCACTGTGCTTAAGATCACTAAACCTGGTACATTCAGAGAAATGTTAACTAACAAAGATGACCTTACTATGAGTGAGTTAAAACGGTTTCTCCGTTCCCATATCAGAGACAAAAACAGCACTGAGCTTTTTCAGGAGCTTAGTACTGCCAGACAGCAAGACAAAGAGGGCCCACAGCAGTTTTTGTATAGAATCATGGGTCTAAAACAGAGAGTTGTTTTTGAGTCACAACAGCCAGGTGCAGATTTTTGTTATGACAGAAAGCTTGTTCAGGGTACATTCCTTCACACACTCTACCAAGGGTTGAATGAAAAAAATAACCATGTCAGATGTGATCTCAAACCTTTCCTCACAGACTTGCAGGTTAATGATGACCTTCTCCTAGAACAGATCACTAAGTCCACCAGTGAGGAGGCAGAGAGGTTAAGACGCCTTGGTACTGTGATTAAACCCCGACCAGTGACTGTAAGTACAGCTCAGACTGAGCAGACTGACCAGACTAAACAGACCCAAGTTGACTCTGAATTACAGGCTAACCGTGCTGCCATTCTAGAACTGACCGCACAAGTGTCCTCACTGACCAAACATTTTGCCCAGGTTCTCAAACCCACAGAATCTGCGACTCCTGTGAACCCAGATCCACCCCCGAACCGACCCTCAATTCGACCCCAAACAGCTGAGACGAGGGGCCGATGTCAGGACTGTGTGCAAAAGAACATTAAACATTGTCCTCACTGTTTCATATGTGGTCAGGAAGGACATAGAGCCGTTGGCTGTCTGCAGAGAAAGGCATCGGGAAACGAGAGGAGGTCACTGGAGTGAGGCTGCCAGTGACCGTCGCCAATAACAAGTCTCCAGTACAGGTTAACTCAGTTGAAACAGTAAACCCAGGAAAACCAACTACACAGTGCCAGTCAACACCAAGAAAACGTGTAGCACAACTAATTGGCAAGCGATGTATGGTCTCATGTGCAATCAATGGGGTCCCTCTCCAAATGCTGCTCGACTCAGGGGCCCAAGTGACTATGGTGGGGAGAGCGTGGTTAGAGGAAGCATTGCCTAGTGTCAAAATACAGCCACTCTCATCCCTATTCAGAGATAAACCCCTCAAAATATCTGCAGCAAATGGCACGGCGGTTCCCTTTGATGGATGGGCTTACGTTGACTTACAGATACACAGTGAGAACCATGGACATGCTGACATACAGGTGCCCATATTAATCAGTCAGAACTGTGTTAACTGTCCCCTGTTAGGTAGCAATGTCATTGCAGAGATGATCAAAGAGAACACAGAACAGGTGGATCTGACTGCAATACTGAAGGAAGCCATGAGTGTCAGTGAAAGCACAGTGGAAACCCTTATTTCTGTTCTCCAGATGCTGCCCCCTGATGAAACACCTCCTCAGTACACTGTGCGAGTTGGAAAGAAAGGACTAACTATCCCTTCTGGTCAAATATGTGAGGTGAAGTGCAGAGTCAGAGCATGGCCCCGTGGCGGAACAATGCTATTTGAGCCGAGCCCAGAGAACAACTGCCCTGAGGGTTTAGACCCCTTTCCCACTTTAGTAGATGTCCCCAATGGCACATCTAAAACCGCCAAAATCCCTATTCAGAATTTCACTAAGCATGACATCTATCTGTCACAGAGAACCATTTTAGGCACACTAGAGGAAATTACTGAGGCCAAACCCATTAACCACTCCTCCAACAGCCCAAAACCCATCAACCGTTCCACTGTTCAAACCTGCTCCGCTCTGACTCCAGATAAATGGCATCCACCTATTGAATTGTCACACCTCGAAGAGGAGGAACAAGAGATGGCCAAAAACATGTTATACGACGAGTCAGATGCCTTTGCAAAGGATGACTCTGACATAGGTTGCATCCCAAACCTACAACTCAAAATTAAGCTAAATGATGAGACACCAGTCCAAAAACGCTACAATGCAATCCCGAAACCCCTGTACAGAGAGGTAAAAGAGTATGTGCAGAACCTGCTTGACCATGGCTGGATAAGAAAGTCCACTTCACCGTACTCATCCCCCGTGGTTTGTGTCCGAAAAAAAAATAAGAGCTTGCGTCTATGCATTGACTTCAGGGAGTTAAACCGCAAAACTGTCCCTGACCGTCATCCGCTCCCACGCATTCAAGACCTGCTGGATAACCTGGGAGGCTACTCCTGGTTCTCAATACTCGACCAAGGCAGCGCATACCACCAGGGCTTTGTTGATGAGAGTTCCAGGCACCTGACCGCTTTTAGTACCCCGTGGGGATTATATGAGTGGCTTCGCCTACCCTTTGGCCTTACCAACGCCCCAGCGGCCTTTCAAAGATGTATGGAGGGTGTCTTCGATGGCATGAGGGATGAATGCTGTTCTCCCTATTTGGACGACGTTCTTTGTTTTTCTAAATCATTCCAAGACCACGTGGAGGACCTGAGGCGAGTGCTCCGCCGCCTGCGAGAGCATGGCATCAAGTTACGTCCAAAGAAATGTGAGCTGTTCAGACGAGAAGTGAGATACATCGGACGCCTAGTGACAAGTGAAGGTGTCCAGATAGACCCTAAAGACCTGGAAGCGTGCGTGCGCACGTGCGTGCGTGCGTGCGTGCGTGTTGGGATGAAAACGTGTTCTTTTGAATGTGTATTTGAGCTGAGAATGAAGAAGAGTATTAGATTCAGTAAATGTATTATTGTTATGATGATAAATGCAATCTGAGTGTTCTGACAGGAAATGTATTATTGTTATGATAAATGGAATCTGAGTGTTCTGACTACAGTATTAAGTGTGTATGTTGAGAGTAAGAATACAGATTGATATTGTGTCAAAAGGGTTATAAAGTGCACAATGCTTCATTTTTGGTTTTATGAAGGATACAGTTCATTTTTGATTTATTTGGTTTATTGTATTTTGTACTATTGTGAAGTAAGATGTCTGTTGTTATTATTTTGATATATTTTATTACTGAATGTTGACACTAAAGAATGTGTCCCATTCCTCGTTTTTCACAGATCCACAGCGCATTCAAGCCTGTGTATCGCTTGTACCGACCCAGACTCCCCTAGGTCTGAGGCCGGTAACATTGACGTCAGAGATGAAGACAGAAGTACAGTAAGTCCATCTGGTCCAAACCACAGAGAGCTCCTGGATCAGGAGAGACGAGGCATTCTTTATGAGCCGTAAACAGGGGAGTTAACGACAGCTGAGCTGAGCTGTGCTGTGCTGAGATGAGCTGAGCTGAGCTGAGATGAGCTGAGCTGTGCTGAGCTGTGCTGTGCTGAGCTGAGCTGTGCTGTGCTGTGCTGAGCTGAGATGAGATGAGCTGAGCTGAGCTGTGCTGAGCTGTGCTGTGCTGAGCTGAGCTGTGCTGTGCTGTGCTGAGCTGAGATGAGATGAGCTGAGCTGAGCTGTGCTGAGCTGTGCTGAGCTGAGCTGAGCTGAGCTAAAAAAGTGAAAAAAGGTCGACAGACATTTTTCGTCATAGTTTTAAGTCGACGAAACACTTACCAGGAGTCTGACCAGCAGAGAGGCGATTGGCTGGAGCAGGGGCGTGGCTGCGGGAGGAGATCTGGATGTGATTGGCTGGCGCCGCTCCGTGGTGGGAGGAGATCTGGCTGTGATTGGCTGGCGCCGCTCCGTGGCTGTGGGAGGAGATCTGGCTGTGATTGGCTGGCGCCGCTCCGTGGCTGTGGGAGGAGATCTGGCTGTGATTGGCTGGCGCCGCTCCGTGGCTGTGGGAGGAGATCTGGCTGTGATTGGCCGCTCCGTGGCTGTGGGAGGAGATCTGGCTCTCGACGACCTCGCACAGCTCCAGCAGCAGGTGGTCGTCATCGTCGACGTTAACCTCGTTAATGTCGTCCCACGGAGGAGACGAGGAGAACAGAGAGTCCAGATCCTCGTCCGGGACGTCCCGACCACCAGACAGCTACAAACACACACACGCGCGCGCACACGCACACGCACACACACAGTGCGACACGTTGTGAGCTTGTAGATCTGCTATTTTCAGTAAGTGTAAAATCAGCCATTGCGACGGCATCAAGGCCCGCCAAAATACATTTTAGTCGACTAAATCAACTGTAGATTTAGTCCACTAAAATGGCTCTTATTTTGAAGAGGAAGTGCGATAGAGGAAGTCCAATTTGGTTGTAAACAAGCCATGCATCGGTCACTTAACACATTGTGTGCCCAAGACGTCTCCACACGTCTCTGTCATCACCCCATGTGGTGCCCAGGACGTCTCCACACGTCTCTGTCATCACCCCATGTGGTGCCCAAGACGTCTCCACACGTCTCTGTCATCACCCCATGTGGTGCCCAAGACGTCAACACACCTGGTTTAAGTGACAGATGGTTTAACCCATTCTGGACGGGAACCCCTTTTGGTGTTTTAACTAAGCATTCTGTTATACTTTAGCTATTGAAAAATAGCAGATTTACAAGCTCATAGCGCGCCACTCGCGCCACCGAGTGGCGCGCTATGAGCTTGTAGGTCTGCTATTTTTGAAAAATCGTGAAAATGGGGCACAAATCTTTGAATATATATTCTTTCGGAAGATTTTTTTTGTATTTCGACGTCAGGCCTAAATGGTTTAAGTGACAGATGGTTTTCACCTGGTTTAAGTGACAGATGCATGGTTTTCATGGTTTTCTCATAAATATATTAACTTTGGCTAAAAAGCTTAGTTTAATCCACGTGGGTTCATGTTTACTAGATTGTGACAAAGACCTACCTCTACAGCTCCCCCAGTGGATCGCTGGGGAGGTGCAGCCTCAACAGCTCCCCCAGTGGATCGCTGGGGAGGTGCAGCCTCTACAGCTCCCCCGGTGGACCGCTGGGGAGGTGCAGCCTCTATGGTGCCCCCAGTGGACCGGTGGGGAGGTGCAGCCGGTGTGGTTCTGGTAGGCAGAGGTTCCCTAGCCGAGGTGGCAGTCCTGGGGTTGGAGGGGACAGAGGGTCCCGTCCTGGGATTGGAGGGTACAGAGGAAGGTCCCGTCCTGGGGTTGGAGGGGACAGAGGAAGGTTCCGTCCTGGGGTTGGAGGGTACAGAAGGTCCCGTCCTGGGGTTGGAGGGTACAGAAGGTCCCGTCCTGGGGTTGGAGGGTACAGAAGGTCCCGTCCTGGGGTTGGAGGGTACAGAGGAGGGTTCCGTCCTGGGGTTGGAGGGAACAGAGGAAGGTCCCGTCCTGGGGTTGGAGGGTACAGAGGAAGGTTCCGTCCTGGGGTTGGAGGGAACAGAGGAAGGTCCCGTCCTGGGGTTGGAGGGTACAGAGGAAGGTTCCGTCCTGGGGTTGGAGGGGACAGTAGGTTTCGCCCTGGGGTTGGAGGGGACAGAACATTTCGTCCCGGGGTTGGAGGGGACAGAAGATTTTGTCCCGGGGTTGGAGGGGTCTGGTCTCTTCAGGGCCGCGGGGGGGCGGTGGTTTGAAACGTCGGAGAGGATCTGGCTGAAGGTGGTGGAGGAGTTGGTCTCCAACTGGAAGGTCCTCCTGGGTCTCTGCTGGTCCCTGGGAGCTGTCTGCTGGTCCCTGGGTCTCTGCTGGTCCCTGGGAGGTCTCTGCTGGTCCCTGGGTCTCTGTTGGTCCCTGGAACCTCCTCCTCCCAGACCAGGACCTCCTCCTCCCAGACCAGGACCTCCTCCTCCCAGACCAGGACCTCCTCCTCCCAGACCAGGACCTCCTCCACCCAGACCAGGACCTCCTCCTCCCAGACCAGGACCTCCTCCTCCCAGACCAGGACCTCCTCCTCCCAGACCAGGACCTCCTCCACCCAGACCAGGACCTCCTCCTCCCAGACCAGGACCTCCTCCTCCCAGACCAGGACCTCCTCCACCCAGACCAGGGTCCTCGGGAGGGTTTCTCTGGGTGGAGCAGTGCTTCGGAGGCGGGACGACGTTTTGGAGGTTTTGGGTCATCATGGCGAAAACCAGAGGGTCGTCGAGGAGGTCGTCGTCGTCCCAGTCGTCGTCATCGGCGGCCATGTTGTTTTCCACCGCGGCGGCCATGTTGTTTTCCACCGCGGCGGCCATGTTGTTTTCCACCGCGGCGGCCATGTTGTTTTCCACCGCGGCGGCCATGTTGTTTTCCACCACGGCGGCCATGTTGTTTTCCACCGCGGCGGCCATGTTGTTTTCCACCGCGGCGGCCATGTTGTTTTCTACCGGACGTCGGGTCTGCATCGAGAGGGGCGTGGCTGAAGTACGAGGAACGGCACTGGACTGGTTCTCTTTGATGTTCCCAGAAGAGCCTTTGATGTTCCCAGAAGAGTCTTTGATGTTCCCAGAAGAGTCTTTGATGTTCCCAGAAGAGTCTTTGATGTTCCCAGAAGAGTCTTTGATGTTCCCAGAAGAGTCTTTGATGTTCCCAGAAGAGTCTTTGATGTTCCCAGAAGAGTCTTTGATGTTCCCAGAAGAGCCTTTGATGTTCCCAGAAGAGTCTTTGATGTTCCCAGAAGAGTCTTTGATGTTCCCAGAAGAGTCTTTGATGTTCCCAGAAGAGCCTTTGATGTTCCCAGAAGAGCCTTTGATGTTCCCAGAAGAGCCTTTGATGTTTCTAGAAGGTCCTTTGATCATGTTCCCCAGAGTCTCCTCTGTGGAGGTCAGTCTGGGTCCAGGTTTCAGACTCAGACCTCCGCCGACGAGCCGTGTGGGTCCGTTTGGACCAGGTTTCACCTCCAGAGACCCCTCGGCTAACGACACCTGACTCAGATCTCCGCTGACGCGCTGCGTGGGTCCGTCGAAGATGGCGTCCAGCTCCAGGTCGTCCACCTCCATGAGGTGATCGGCATCGTGTACGACGGGCGGGCCACGCCTTTCCCAAGGAGGAGGAGGAGGAGATTTCTGGACATCCGACATGTCGACGTGGTCGTGGGGGAGCAGCGGTAAACCGCCGCGGAGCGCCGTGGCGTCCTGGATCTCAGCGACGTCTCGGTCGGAGTCCGTCGTCGTGTCGCTCTGGCGGAACATGTCGAGGTCGAACTGCTTGGCCAGCTTCATCAGGTCGTCCACACAGCTGCTTCTGACGAGACAAAACAACACGATAAGGATTTACATTAAAAAAACAAACAGGAGAGAAAATATTTGCCAGGTGTTAGCATTATGTTATGCTTTAGCTATTGAAAAATACCAGATCTACAAGCTTGTGGCGCGCTACGAGCTTGTAGATCTCAGGTCAGAATGGGTTAGATATCGGTCTGTCATTGTTTCCACCTTGTCTATCAGCACCTTTGTGAAGTCAGAGGGCATGATGGGAAGTTTCCAGACACTAGACCCATACGTGCCCGTCGGCCACGTGATTATTGCCACGACAGAGATGCGGTCAGGAACGAGACGAAGTCGAGTTCCGCAAGCATCACTGAAGTGGCAATAATCACATTAAACCACACCCTCAAGTGTAATATTGCAATTATACAACAGTTACCCTAAAAACTAAGAAAATCACTGAAAAAACATATTTTTTTAATGACAGATGTAGTCACTACGACCACAAATGTCCCAAGAAACTAGCTAGCCTAGCCACCCAGTTTGCTGCGCTCTGGGAGAACAGAGCAGCTGAATTCTTTGTTTTGGTGAATAGTGCTGGTTTGATCCAAGGCTAGAAGGCTGTTTCAACCAATCAGATCGAAATCAGATCGAAACGACCTGTTGTATAATATTCCATGTCACCCGAGGTCCTGGGGTGATACTAGTCCCGTGCGAATAGGGCTTCCGTCCACTAGGTGGCGAACTTGTCGTGTACATTTTCATACTGGTGTCTGACTAGTTAGTAAATAATCTATAGAATAGATCAAAATAACCAGAAAGACACAAACATGAATTTAAACAAAAAGATTTAAAAAATATATAGATAAAAGAAAAAGAACATAACTGATGACAAATATAGTTAACCCATTTAGACCCGAGGACAATTCTACAAATGACAGATTCTAAATCACGACAGTTTTCTGAAAAGTCAGTCGTTCTCAAACATTTTCATGTCAAGGACCTCCAAAAAAAAGACCCCCCCCCATCTGAAAACTGGTGTCAAATGTGACACCAGTTGATGTTTCCAGTATACAACGCTGACGAAGGCAACTGCCACAACGTGTTGGTTGTGTGCTGCTTGTCTGCAGCATGCCATACCTAACCTAGGCAACGTGTTGGTTGTGTGCTGCTTGTCTGCAACATGCCATAACTAACCGAGGCAACGTGTTGGTTGTGTGCTGCTTGTCTGCAACATGCCATACCTAACCTAGGCAACGTGTTGGTTGTGTGCTGCTTGTCTGCAACATGCCATACCTAACCTAGGCAACGTGTTGGTTGTGTGCTGCTTGTCTGCAGCCATACCTAACCGAGGCAACGTGTTGGTTGTGTGCTGCTTGTCTGCAACATGCCATACCTAACCGAGGCAACGTGTTGGTTGTGTGCTGCTTGTCTGCAACATGCCATAACTAACCTAGGCAACGTGTTGGTTGTGTGCTGCTTGTCTGCAGCCATACCTAACCTAGGCAACGTGTTGGTTGTGTGCTGCTTGTCTGCAGCCATACCTAACCTAGGCAACGTGTTGGTTGTGTGCTGCTTGTCTGCAGCATGCCATACCTAACCTAGGCAACGTGTTGGTTGTGTGCTGCTTGTCTGCAGCCATACCTAACCTAGGCAACGTGTTGGTTGTGTGCTGCTTGTCTGCAGCCATACCTAACCTAGGCAACGTGTTGGTTGTGTGCTGCTTGTCTGCAACATGCCATACCTAACCTAGGCAACGTGTTGGTTGTGTGCTGCTTGTCTGCAGCCATACCTAACCTAGGCAACGTGTTGGTTGTGTGCTGCTTGTCTGCAGCCATACCTAACCTAGGCAACGTGTTGGTTGTGTGCTGCTTGTCTGCAACATGCCATACCTAACCTAGGCAACGTGTTGGTTATGTGCTGCTTGTCTGCAGCCATACCTAACCTAGGCAACGTGTTGGTTGTGTGCTGCTTGTCTGCAGCCATACCTAACCTAGGCAACGTGTTGGTTGTGTGCTGCTTGTCTGCAACATGCCATACCTAACCTAGGCAACGTGTTGGTTATGTGCTGCTTGTCTGCAGCATGCCATACCTAACCGAGGCAACGTGTTGGTTGTGTGCTGCTTGTCTGCAACATGCCATACCTAACCTAGGCAACGTGTTGGTTGTGTGCTGCTTGTCTGCAACATGCCATACCTAACCTAGGCAACGTGTTGGTTGTGTGCTGCTTGTCTGCAGCCATACCTAACCTAGGCAACGTGTTGGTTGTGTGCTGCTTGTCTGCAGCCATACCTAACCTAGGCAACGTGTTGGTTGTGTGCTGCTTGTCTGCAGCATGCCATACCTAACCTAGGCAACGTGTTGGTTGTGTGCTGCTTGTCTGCAGCCATACCTAACCTAGGCAACGTGTTGGTTGTGTGCTGCTTGTCTGCAGCCATACCTAACCTAGGCAACGTGTTGGTTGTGTGCTGCTTGTCTGCAGCCATACCTAACCTAGGCAACGTGTTGGTTGTGTGCTGCTTGTCTGCAACATGCCATACCTAACCTAGGCAACGTGTTGGTTGTGTGCTGCTTGTCTGCAACATGCCATACCTAACCTAGGCAACGTGTTGGTTGTGTGCTGCTTGTCTGCAACATGCCATACCTAACCTAGGCAACGTGTTGGTTGTGTGCTGCTTGTCTGCAGCCATACCTAACCTAGGCAACGTGTTGGTTGTGTGCTGCTTGTCTGCAGCCATACCTAACCTAGGCAACGTGTTGGTTGTGTGCTGCTTGTCTGCAGCCATACCTAACCTAGGCAACGTGTTGGTTGTGTGCTGCTTGTCTGCAGCCATACCTAACCTAGGCAACGTGTTGGTTGTGTGCTGCTTGTCTGCAACATGCCATACCTAACCTAGGCAACATGTTGGTTGTGTGCTGCTTGTCTGCAGCCATACCTAACCTAGGCAACGTGTTGGTTGTGTGCTGCTTGTCTGCAGCCATACCTAACCTAGGCAACGTGTTGGTTGTGTGCTGCTTGTCTGCAACATGCCATACCTAACCTAGGCAACGTGTTGGTTGTGTGCTGCTTGTCTGCAGCCATACCTAACCTAGGCAACGTGTTGGTTGTGTGCTGCTTGTCTGCAGCCATACCTAACCTAGGCAACGTGTTGGTTGGGTGCTGCTTGTCTGCAGCCATACCTAACCTAGGCAACGTGTTGGTTGTGTGCTGCTTGTCTGCAACATGCCATACCTAACCTAGGCAACGTGTTGGTTGTGTGCTGCTTGTCTGCAACATGCCATACCTAACCTAGGCAACGTGTTGGTTGTGTGCTGCTTGTCTGCAGCATGCCATACCTAACCTAGGCAACGTGTTGGTTGTGTGCTGCTTGTCTGCAGCCATACCTAACCTAGGCAACGTGTTGGTTGTGTGCTGCTTGTCTGCAGCATGCCATACCTAACCTAGGCAACGTGTTGGTTGTGTGCTGCTTGTCTGCAGCATGCCATACCTAACCTAGGCAACGTGTTGGTTGTGTGCTGCTTGTCTGCAGCATGCCATACCTAACCTAGGCAACGTGTTGGTTGTGTGCTGCTTGTCTGCAGCCATACCTAACCTAGGCAACGTGTTGGTTGTGTGCTGCTTGTCTGCAACATGCCATACCTAACCTAGGCAACGTGTTGGTTGTGTGCTGCTTGTCTGCAGCCATACCTAACCTAGGCAACGTGTTGGTTGTGTGCTGCTTGTCTGCAACATGCCATACCTAACCTAGGCAACGTGTTGGTTGTGTGCTGCTTGTCTGCAGCATGCCATACCTAACCTAGGCAACGTGTTGGTTGTGTGCTGCTTGTCTGCAGCATGCCATACCTAACCTAGGCAACGTGTTGGTTGTGTGCTGCTTGTCTGCAGCCATACCTAACCTAGGCAACGTGTTGGTTGTGTGCTGCTTGTCTGCAGCCATACCTAACCTAGGCAACGTGTTGGTTGTGTGCTGCTTGTCTGCAACATGCCATACCTAACCTACCTAGTAAAATAAATAAGTGCCTTAAAAGATATTGTTTAAAATGTCGTGTCTGACCGTGCACCCGGTAAAATGATTACAGTGAGTGAGTCAAGATGGAGTCGTGCATGCTGCCTTCTTATTAGAAAAATCTCTCATCAACTCTCATCCTATGCATTATTTCAATGCCCGTCCTAAATGAGTCAATGTAGAGCTATAGTCTAGCAGCTCTGTTTTGGGTAGGATGGATTTTATTTCCACCAGATTATTCCACCAGATTGCTGTCCAATGTAGTCCAGATGAGACAAGACAAAACAAAAAAAAAAGATATATATATATATTTTTTAGATTTTCTTTTTGAAAAAAAATAAATATATATAAAATAAAATAAAATATATATGGTGGCGGTCTGGGACTTTTGGCGCCCCCTGGTGGCGGTGAATGAGTTAAAGCTACCTGATTTATGGCAAAATAAATGGTTATGGCAAAACTTAACTTAAATAATAATCACTATTATGGGTCCATAAAACATTTATTCAGCTCTTTTGAATGCATTCATTGCATACACTATTCAGTGATATATTTTCTGCCTATTCGGGCCGAAACCGAATAGGCAGAAAATGCATTTTTAGACATTTTCTGCCGAATATTGTCTGCGGCAGAATATTCGGTGCATCACAAAAATAAAATAGGGCACTCCTCCTTATGATTGAAATACTTCTGCTCATTTTTGCTTTACTATGTTATTAACGTGAGTGAGTGAGTGGGTGGGTGGGTGAGTGGGTGGGTGGGTGAGTGAGTGAGTGAGTGAGTGAGTGGGTGGGTGGGTGGGTGGGTGTGAGTGAGTGAGTGAGTGAGTGAGTGAGTGAGTGGGTGGGTGGGTGGGTGGGTGTGAGTGAGTGAGTGAGTGAGTGAGTGAGTGAGTGGGTGGGTGGGTGGGTGAGAGACTGAGTGAGTGAGTGAGTGAGTGGATGAGTGGGTGAGTGAGTGAGTGAGTGAGTGGGTGAGTGAGTGAGTGGGTGAGTGGATGAGTGAGTGAGTGAGTGAGTGGATGAGTGGATGAGTGAGTGAGTGGATGAGTGAGTGAGTGAGTGAGTGGATGAGTGAGTGGATGAGTGAGTGAGTGAGTGAGTGAGTGGATGAGTGAGTGAGTGGATGAGTGAGTGAGTGAGTGAGTGAGTGAGTGGGTGAGTGAGTGGATGAGTGAGTGAGTGGATGAGTGAGTGAGTGAGTGAGTGGGTGGGTGAGTGGATGAGTGAGTGAGTGGATGAGTGAGTGAGTGAGTGAGTGGATGAGTGAGTGAGTGAGTGGATGAGTGAGTGAGTGAGTGAGTGGGTGAGTGGGTGAGTGGGTGGGTGGGTGGGTGAGTGGGTGGGTGAGTGAGTGGGTGGGTGGGTGAGTGGGTGGGTGAGTGGGTGAGTGAGTGGATGAGTGAGTGAGTGGATGAGTGAGTGAGTGAGTGAGTGAGTGGGTGGGTGAGTGAGTGAGTGAGTGGATGAGTGAGTGAGTGAGTGAGTGGGTGAGTGAGTGAGTGAATGAGTGGGTGGGTGGGTGGGGGAGTGAGTGAGTGAGTGGATGAGTGAGTGAGTGAGTGAGTGAGTGAGTGGGTGGGTGGGTGAGTGAGTGAGTGAGTGGGTGGGTGGGTGAGTGAGTGAGTGAGTGGATGAGTGAGTGAGTGAGTGAGTGAGTGAGTGAGTGAGTGAGTGAGTGAGTGAGTGGCTGGATGGGTGGGTGAGTGAGTGAGTGAGTGAGTGGATGAGTGAGTGAGTGAGTGAGTGAGTGGGTGGGTGAGTGGGTGGGTGGGTGGGTGAGTGAGTGGATGAGTGAGTGAGTGAGTGAGTGAGTGAGTGAGTGAGTGAGTGAGTGGGTGGGTGGGTGGGTGAGTGAGTGAGTGAGTGGGTGGGTGGGTGAGTGAGTGAGTGAGTGGATGAGTGAGTGAGTGAGTGAGTGAGTGAGTGGCTGGATGGGTGGGTGAGTGGGTGGGTGGGTGGGTGGGTGAGTGGGTGGGTGGGTGAGTGGGTGGGTGGGTGAGTGAGTGAGTGAGTGGATGAGTGAGTGAGTGAGTGGATGAGTGAGTGAGTGAGTGAGTGAGTGAGTGAGTGAGTGAGTGAGTGAGTGAGTGGCCCAAGAACTAGGGTCTGGTCAGAACTAGGGCTGGGGCGGTATGGGTTTTTATTACCGCGGTTATTGTCGGCCCCCATACCGCCGGTATGGCGATAATTACCGACTTTGTTTTGAGCGAATATAATTTGCATCTGTGTTTTGTATCCGTGTTTCGCATCTGTGTTTGAAACACAAATACAAAACACAGATGCGAAACACGGATACAAAACACAAATCTGAACTCTGCTGCTCTACTTTTGAGACTCTTCTGACATTGGGCGTTAACAAATGCCATCATTGGCTGAGGGAATCAGCCAATCAGATCGGTCCGCCTTCAGCCAATCCTATAGCTCTAACGCCCTATGGCGGGGGCACGCTGGTCCATAGCTCTAATGGACCAGCGTGCCCCCCGCCATAGGGCGTTAGGGCTATGGACCAGCGTGCCCCCGCCATAGGGCGTTAGAGCTATGGACCAGCGTGCCCCCGCCATAGGGCGTTAGAGCTATGGACCAGCGTGCCCCCGCCATAGGGCATTAGAGCTATGGACCAGCGTGCCCACCGCCATAGGGCGTTAGAGCTATGGACCAGCGTGCCCCCCGCCATAGGGCATTAGAGCTATGGACCAGCGTGCTCCCCGCCATAGGGCATTAGAGCTATGGACCAGCGTGCCCCCCGCCATAGGGCATTAGAGCTATGGACCAGCGTGCCCCCGCCATAGGGCATTAGAGCTATGGACCAGCGTGCCCACCGCCATAGGGCATTAGAGCTATGGACCAGCGTGCCCCCCACCATAGGGCATTAGAGCTATGGACCAGCGTGCCCCTAGGGCATTAGAGCCATAGGATTGGCTGAAGGTGGACCGATCTGATTGGCCGAGGAATCTGTCAATCAGAATGATAGACAGATTCCCTCAGCCAATGATGACGTTCGTTAACGCCCAATTTCAGAAGAGTCTCAATAGTAGAGCAGCAGAGTTTTAGCACAGTCTCAAAGGTCTCACAGAT
>NC_136809.1:1019520-1044520 GCF_951216825.1 Electrona antarctica | reverse complement strand
CATATGTTAAATGAACCCTCCACCTATGGGACGAGACCAAATGGTCTCCCAAATGGAACTCCCTCACAGGCCCCTGGGGGTCCCCGGATCCCCTGGAACTCCCTCAAGGACCCCTGGGGGTCCCCGGACCCCCTGGAACTCCCTCACAGGCCCCTGGGGGTCCCCGGACCCCCTGGAACTCCCTCACAGGCCCCTGGGGGTCCCAGGACCCCCTGGAACTCCCTCAAGGACCCCTGGGGGTCCCCGGACCCCCTGGAACTCCCTCACAGGCCCCTGGGGGTCCCCGGACTCCACTTTGGGAATCCCTGGACTAGAGAAAGGGTTTAAGATGTAATTCCTCCTAGAGTACGACAGAGGGAGACAGAGGGAGACAGAGGGACATTTCACAAGGAAATTAAAATCTTGCCGATGGCCTGCCTGGGGATGGCCGGCCTAGCGGTCCAGGCACCGTGGCTGGTAATCCAGCATGACAGCGTGTCACGGGTTTGAGACCCAGCATGTTTCCATGTCAAGGACCTCCAGAATTTTCTGTATTTGGCCGCCGACCACCATCTGAAAATATGTCCACGCGCTACGTCCGGCCGGGGAAACTCTCCCCCTGTCAGGTGAAAAGAAGCAGCTTGGACTCCTCATGCATAGAAGGAAGCATGAGGTCAGTCCGCTGCCCCCCTCATGTTGGCAGAGGAAGTGTAGCACCCAGGATTACATTAGATAATTGACACTGGGTGAAAAAATGGGTTACAAAATTGTGGGATAAAACCTTAAAGAAAAAAAGAGGGACTATTACCTCCCCCGTAGCGGGATTCGGCGTTGAACCCTCCCCCGTAGCGGGACTTGGTCACTCGTGTTGGAGTCTTAAAGTCTGCAGAGAAAACAAATTGATTCATTAATACAATTTATAATTTAGGCATTTATCAGACACTCTTAACCCATTTTGACCTGATATCAGATTCTAAAAATGTCTTCTACATCCTGACAGTTTTCTGAAAAAGCTATGTTTCTATGTCAGTTGTTCTTTGATTTTTCAAAAATAGCAGACCTACAAGCTCCTACGAGCTTGTAGATCTGATATTTTTCAATAGCTAAAGCATAACATAATGCCAACACAAAAAGGGGTTCCCGCCCCAGAGCGACTTACATTGAGCAAGAACAAAAAGCATGGCAATACATGCGTAAGCTAAGAACGTAACAGTGGAATATCTATATAATGAAAATATAAACTATACTATACTATGCTATTCATATACTATAAAGTGCTATGACTACATAAAATGCAATAGTGCTGTCTACGTAACAAGTCTGTAATAAAATGCAATCTCTAAGTCTACATAAAGTGCTATCTAAGGGGCTCGGGTAAGCAATAATTATGTTAATTAATAATTATGTTAATTAATACAGAACGATAAGATAAATTAATTATTACATTAACACATTTAGACCTGAGAACAGATTCTACAAATGTTTTCTAAATCCTGACAGTTTTCAGAAAACATCCCTATGTTTCTATATCAGTGGTTCTCACAGGGTTAAACCCTATGTTTCTATATCAGTGGTTCTCACAGGGTTAAACCCTATGTTTCTATATCAGTGGTTCTCACAGGGTTAAACCCTATGTTTCTGTATCAGTGGTTCTCACAGGGTTAAACCCTATGTTTCTGTATCAGTGGTTCTCACAGGGTTAAACCCTATGTTTCTGTATCAGTGGTTCTCACAGGGTTAAACCCTATGTTTCTATATCAGTGGTTCTCACAGGGTTAAACCCTATGTTTCTATATCAGTGGTTCTCACAGGGTTAAACCCTATGTTTCTATATCAGTGGTTCTCACAGGGTTAAACCCTATGTTTCTATATCAGTGGTTCTCACAGGGTTAAACCCCATGTTTCTATATCAGTGGTTCTCACAGGGTTAAACCCTATGTTTCTATATCAGTGGTTCTCACAGGGTTAAACCTCATGTTTCTATATCAGTGGTTCTCACAGGGTTAAACCCTATGTTTCTATATCAGTGGTTCTCACAGGGTTAAACCCTATGTTTCTGTATCAGTGGTTCTCACAGGGTTAAACCCTATGTTTCTATATCAGTGGTTCTCACAGGGTTAAACCCTATGTTTCTATATCAGTGGTTCTCACAGGGTTAAACCCTATGTTTCTATATCAGTGGTTCTCAAACTATTCCATGTCAAGGACCCCATAAACCATAAATGATATGTAATTGGCCACCGACCCTCATACGTTGTTGAAAAATATGTTGTTCCAGGAACCCAGGGACCCCCCCCCCCCCCCCCGTAGCAAAGATTTTCACATCAAGGGACATTATTTATTTATTCAGCATCTGAGCCACGGACCACCATTTGATGACATTTAGCCTCTCAGACCCATTTGAGCCACGGACCACCATTTGATGACATTTAGCCTCTCAGACCCATTTGAGCCACGGACCACCATTTGATGATATTTAGCCATCTGCATTAGTTAATTTACAATAAGTCTACACAATTAGAGAATGTAGAATTGTTATTTTGATCAACGTTTGCCTGTTATCTCTCCTAACATCATGTTCTCTCTCCTAATGGTACCAACATCATGTTATCTCTCCTAATGATACCAACATCATGTTATCTCTCCTAATGGTACCAACAACATGTTATCTCTCCTAATGATACCAACATCATGTTATCTCTCCTAATGGTACCAACACCATGTTATCTCTCCTAATGGTACCAACATCATGTTATCTCTCCTAATGGTACCAACATCATGTTATCTCTCCTAATGGTACCAACATCATGGTATCTCTCCTAATGGTACCGACACCATGTTATCTCTCCTAATGGTACCAACATCATGTTATCTCTCCTAACATCATGTTATCTCTCCTAATGGTACCGACACCATGTTATCTCTCCTAATGGTACCAACATCATGTTATCTCTCCTAACATCATGTTATCTCTCCTAATGGTACCAACACCATGTTATCTCTCCTAATGGTACCAACACCATGTTATCTCTCCTAATGGTACCGACATCATGTTATCTCTCCTAATGGTACCAACACCATGTTATCTCTCCTAATGGTACCAACATCATGTTATCTCTCCTAATGGTACCAACATCATGTTATCTCTCCTAATGATACCAACATCATGTTATCTCTCCTAATGGTACCAACACCATGTTATCTCTCCTAATGGTACCAACATCATGTTATCTCTCCTAATGGTACCGACATCATGTTATCTCTCCTAATGGTACCAACATCATGTTATCTCTCCTAATGGTACCAACAACATGTTATCTCTCCTAATGGTACCAACATCATGTTATCTCTCCTAATGGTACCAACACCATGTTATCTCTCCTAATGGTACCAACATCATGTTATCTCTCCTAATGGTACCAACATCATGTTATCTCTCCTAATGGTACCAACATCATGGTATCTCTCCTAATGGTACCGACACCATGTTATCTCTCCTAATGGTACCAACATCATGTTATCTCTCCTAACATCATGTTATCTCTCCTAATGGTACCAACATCATGTTATCTCTCCTAACGGTACCAACACCATGTTATCTCTCCTAACATCATGTTATCTCTCCTAATGGTACCAACATCATGTTATCTCTCCTAACGGTACCAACACCATGTTATCTCTCCTAACGGTACCAACACCATGTTATCTCTCCTAATGGTACCAACATCATGGTATCTCTCCTAATGGTACCAACATCATGTTATCTCTCCTAAATCCTAATGGTACCAACATCATGTTATCTCTCCTAAATCCTAATGGTGCCAACATCATGTTGTCTCTCCTAATGGTACCAACATCATGTTATCTCTCCTAATGGTACCAACACCATGTTATCTCTCCTAATGGTACCGACACCATGTTATCTCTCCTAATGGTACCGACATCATGTTATCTCTCCTAATGGTACCGACATCATGTTATCTCTCCTAATGGTACCGACATCATGTTATCTCTCCTAATGGTACCGACATCATGTTATCTCTCCTAATGGTACCGACATCATGTTATCTCTCCTAATGGTACCGACATCATGTTATCTCTCCTAATGGTACCAACACCATGTTATCTCTCCTAATGGTACCGACACCATGTTATCTCTCCTAATGGTACCGACATCATGTTATCTCTCCTAATGGTACCGACATCATGTTATCTCTCCTAATGGTACCGACATCATGTTATCTCTCCTAATGGTACCGACATCATGTTATCTCTCCTAATGGTACCGACATCATGTTATCTCTCCTAATGGTACCGACATCATGTTATCTCTCCTAATGGTACCGACATCATGTTATCTCTCCTAATGGTACCGACATCATGTTATCTCTCCTAATGGTACCGACATCATGTTATCTCTCCTAATGGTACCGACACCATGTTATCTCTCCTAATGGTACCGACACCATGTTATCTCTCCTAATGGTACCGACACCATGTTATCTCTCCTAATGGTACCGACATCATGTTATCTCTCCTAATGGTACCGACATCATGTTATCTCTCCTAATGGTACCAACATCATGTTATCTCTCCTAATGGTACCGACATCATGTTATCTCTCCTAATGGTACCAACACCATGTTATCTCTCCTAATGGTACCAACATAATGTTATCTCTCCTAATGGTACCAACACCATGTTATCTCTCCTAATGGTACCAACACCATGTTATCTCTCCTAATGGTACCGACATCATGTTATCTCTCCTAATGGTACCAACATCATGTTATCTCTCCTAATGGTACCGACACCATGTTATCTCTCCTAATGGTACCGACATCATGTTATCTCTCCTAATGGTACCAACATCATGTTATCTCTCCTAATGGTACCAACATCATGTTATCTCTCCTAATGGTACCAACATCATGTTATCTCTCCTAATGGTACCAACATCATGTTATCTCTCCTAATGGTACCAACATCATGTTATCTCTCCTAATGGTACCAACATCATGTTATCTCTCCTAATGGTACCAACACCATGTTATCTCTCCTAATGGTACCAACATAATGTTATCTCTCCTAATGGTACCAACATCAACACAACATGGAACTGTGGACAACATCTCAACTATTTTAATTTCAAGGACCCCCAGTTTGACCTGCATTATTCTACGGACCCCCATTTAATGGCATTTCTATCTCTGAGACTCCAACTTATATTGTAAAATCAATGTTAATTTAACTCTGTGTACAAATGGAACTAAGGGTCCATTTGGTTCCATTTGTTACACTCTCAGAGTTACAGACCCATAAGGGTCCATTTGTACACTCTCAGAGTTACAGACCCATAAGGGTCCATTTGGTTCCATTTGTACACTCAGAGTTACAGAACTTTAGAGTCCATTTGGTTCCAAACTATCATTTATCTGGGGACCCCCTGGAACTCCCTCAGGGACCCCCTGGAACTCCCTCAGGGACCCCCTGGAACTCCCTCAGGGACCCCCCGTTGGGAACCACTGTAAATAGAGTATAGAGTATTTCTACTCACCTGCTGTTGTAGAGTCCACAGCAACACACACATCTGGCTGAATGTGTGTGTGTGGAGATCTGATGAGTGTGTGTGGAGATCTGATGAGTGTGTGTGGAGATCTACTGTGTGTGTCTTGTTGCTGTGTGTGTGGAGATCTAATAGATCTTCTACTCAGTCTGTTGGCTCTGCCGCTGCTCATAGTGACCTAAACTAAACGAACTACAAACTGACGTATAGAGACTACAAGCTGACGTCACAACAACGCATCATGGAACGCGACATCATTTGGTTGAATGCAGCTTTTTGTGTTCATGAAATTAATCTTTGTTTGGTTGTTTTAGATCTTCTTCTAAAAGACGTATTTTCAAACAGCCCGCCGCCATCTTGTTTTCATCCCACAATGCATTTCGGCTGGCGGGCAGGTTGGATGCAGTGGGTTGCCACATTGTGTGAGAGAAACAAGCAACCAGGTACATGAAAAAACAAGCCCAAAAGAAGCCTAACTACTAGGCTATTTGAAACTAGCAGATCTACAAGCTCTCAATGCGTCGCATTTGCGACGCGTTGAGAGCTTGTAGATCTGCTACTTTCAAAAACAATCATGGAAAAAAATAAATGTGACAATTTTTTTTTAACAACACAAATTGATTGATTGATTGATTGATTGATTGATTGATTGAAATATGTATTAACAGTTTGCAGAATTACAGTACATTTCAAGCACAAACTCAATACAAAGACTGTTAACTGTGAGTGGACGACCCTGAATAAAGCATTACACTCAAGGGCACCATACGTGCAATTCGAAACTGGCCTCTAATCTGAATGCCCCAGGGCCGGATTAACACCTCTGAGGGCCCCTGGGCACTGAAGCTCGAAGGGCTTATGCCGGTTTTATGCGTTATATTGGCCTATTTCCAGTCGCCTACCCCCCCCCCCCCCCCCCCCCCCCAGAGTGACAGCCAATCTAGCGTGCCCAAGGGCCCCTGGGCACGTGCCCAAAGTGCCCATATGGTAGATCTTTTCCCTTTTTACCTCCTTTATGATGAATTCCGTTTCTGTTCTCTGACTATATAGAAGTGTCTATCTGTACGTCTCTAAATGTTTTGATGAATTGAACATGGTGGACCCTCTTGTAAACAAGTGTAATGCTTAATTGGGTCGTCCACTCACAGTTAACAGCCTTTGTATTGAGTTTGTGCTTGAAATGTACTGTAATTCTGCAAACTGTTAATAAATATTTCAATCAATCAAAAAAAAACTTGTTTACAAGAGGGTCCACCTTGTTCAATTCATCAAAACATTTAGAGACGTACAAATAGACACTTCTATATAATCAAAGAACAGAACAGGAATTCATCATAAGGGAGGTAAAAAAGGGAAAAGAAACATATACAGTGAGGGGAAAAGGGGGGGGGGGGGCAGTGGGGGGGACTCACATAATTTCCCCGCCCCCTTTCCACGCCCCCTTTCGGAGCTAGTGGTGATAGCGTGACGTCACTCCATAGACACTACATGTTAACAGAGGTCATTTAAGAAGTCTACAACTTTTGTTTTCTCAAGGTAAGGTTTGTTCTATCTGTTCGAGCTGATTTACCATCTTGTTTGCTTCATAATAATATTGGTCTGTCACATTTTTACATTAGGAAATGTACTTAGATTCTCCAGAGAAAAAAACGTGTAAATGCTAATGTTAAATGACACCACTAGCTAGCGGAAAGGGGGCGTGGAAAGGGGGCTCTATCTCACAGCCCCCTTTCCACGCCCACTACTGTAACAGAGTATTTATTCATTACACTATTACTACTGTAACAGAGTATTTATTCATTACACTATTACTACTGTAACAGAGTATTTATTCATTACACTATTACTACTGTAACAGAGTATTTATTCATTACACTATTACTACTGTAATATAGTAAATAGCTCTTAATCTTGTAGATCTGATGTGGAGAATGTAGAATGTGGAGGTTCTTCACGTGGAGATTTAAACAGCATTAGAAAACAAGCCCAAATAAACAACTACACTTTAGAAAACAAGCCCCAAAAAAACGCAACCCGCAACTACCAATATTTATAAGCAATGTTACAGACAAGCCCAAAGTCGCTTATAATAAGCAGACATGGCAACACTGGCAGGATGTTGTTGGGTTGTTGGGGAGTGTTCGAGGGCGTCGTGGTTGCGCCGCACACTGCGCATGCGTGGCCGTTGTTGTTGTTGTTGGAGAGTGAAAGCTGCGCAGCATTTTATCATTTATCTAACTTCTGTTTGATTTGAAGAACTAAATATAGTAATATTATTAAAAATTACAGTTTTTTTTTTTTTACACAAAATCAAATGTTCTTATGGTCATTGATTGATTGATTGATTAACAGTTTGCAGAAGGCTATAACGACACACTGATAAAGCATCACAACAGGGTCCAGCATGCTCAATTCATCAGACGAACAAACAAATATACACTTCTATATAAAACAATAAAACAGGAGATCATGGAAGGAGGTAAAACGGGGGGAAATAAACATGTACAGAAAAAATTTATATTTTTTTTACGAGGGGCCAGTTTTGAATAGACCGATCTCACAGCCCTTCCACGCCCCCTTTCCTGACCTAGTGGTGTTGACGTGACGTCACTCCATAGACATTACATGTTAAAAGACCTACATTCAGAAGCCATAAACAACACTTTTTCTGAAGGTAAACTTTATTCTATTTGGTTTAGCGGTCTTAACCTCTTGTTTTTTAACATTTTAACATTTGGAAAGGGCTTTAAATGGTGCAGAGAAAGCAGGTAGGGATGTAGCTCTGGTAAGGACCAGGTACGTCCTGGCCAGTCCAGCCCTGGTGATGTATTGCCATGCTTTTTGTTCTTGCTTAATGTAAATTGCTCTGGATTAAGAGTGTTTGATAAATGGCTAATTATTGTAAATTGTAGTAATAGTGTAATGAATAAATACTCTGTTACAGTAGTAATAGTGTAATGAATAAATACTGTTACAGTAGTAATAGTGTAATGAATAAATACTCTGTTACAGTAGTAATATAAATACTCTGTTACAGTAGTAATATAAATACTCTGTTACAGTAGTAATATCAGTACAAGTAAACGTACAGAAGTATTGCCATCGAAATGTACTTTAAAGGGATAGTTCAGCATTTTTTTTAATCCCTGGCTAATAAGACAAAAATGCCTTAAACTCTATACCATATTTGGACAAAAAGTGACTTTAGTAGACTAAAATCTTGTGCACGTGCACACGCACACGCACACACACACACACACACACACACACACACACACACACACAGAGAGAATCAATGATTTTCTTTTATTATTATAAATTAAAGACACATTTTACAGTATGACATTTTCAACATGAATCACACACATCATCCAATGACATGTACAGGAAGTCAGCAGGCAACACGCCCATATTTGGCTCAAGGACACAGATTGTCTTTGAGACTAGAGTTAGAGGTACGCATACCTGGCAGATAACGCCCTATAGCTGGGGGGGTCCGAATATGTTCTTACCTAGCGCATAACGTCCCATAGCTGGGGGGCACAAATATGTTCGTACCTAGCGCATAACGTCCCATAGCCGGGGGGCACGAATATGTTCGTATCTAGCAGATAACGTCCCATAGTTGGGGGGTACAAACATATTCCTACTTAGCAGAGAAAGAATGAATATATTTTGATGCGAAATATTTTTTATGGTATATTTTACATTTTGTTTAGTGATGGTTGGACAGATGTCGGGTTTAGTCCAAAGCGCACACGCATCGGAAAATAAAGATCTCATTAGCATAAACGATGACGTCATCAGAAGCCCGGGTCCCACATGATCTTCTGCTGCGTTTCTATTGGCTCGTAGCAGACGATGACGTCACCGGGCGAGAAGGTGATGTCATCATCGGCGACCGACAGGCCGCATTCCATCCCGCTCTTCACTGATTGGACGTCGTCCTTGTGATGCTTCAGCGCCACCAGAGAGCCTAAAGGAATAGATTACATTCAGTCATCAATAGATTACATTCAGTCATCAATAGATTACATTCAGTCATCAATAGATTACATTCAGTCATCAATAGATTAAAAACGGGTGTGATTTTTAATCACACCCGTGTGAAGTGAGCGGCGCTCTTTCATCAATGTCGATTTGCTCAGACACATATGACGTAAATTCCAGATTTTTCCTGCCCGTCCGGGGAATCAAACCGGTAACAAGGGCGCGCCTCTAACTAGGGATGGGTATCGTTGGGATTTTTGTGAATCCGGTACCGGTACCGGTTCTGCTTATCGATTCCGGTCGCAGTTGAAAAATCAACTGCGACGGAACGGAACGGAACGGAACGGAACGGAACGGGCTGCGATGGAACGGGCTGCGATGGAACGGGCTGCGATGGAACGGGCTGCGACGGAACGGGCTGCGATGGAACGGGCTGGAACGGAACGGAACGGAACGGAACGGAACGGAACGGAACGGAACGGCTGCGATGCCATTATTGTTTCTTTAAAAAATACAAAAAAACACTGCCTAGCGCGAGGCCCTGTGGCACCATTGGCACTACCCAAAAAGCGGCCCTGCACACACACACACACACACACACACACACACACACACACACACACACACACACACACACACACACACACACACACACACACACACACACACACACACACACACACACACACACACACACACACACACACACACTTGCTCTATATTTGCTCTATATGTGCGTGTGTAGAATTGGTTATTTTCACATACAGAAGTAAGTCTTTCCTTTTCCATGTCACGGACAGAAGTGATTCCTTTCCTTTTCCAACTGCTTGCGTTGGGAGTGCAGACACAGCCATTAATTAGCAACTCTGTACAGCCGTGAGACTCTGCCTTTGATGTGCGTGCGGCCGTTCACTGATCACTCAGCTGCGTGTGATTGTCTCACTGATTGACTGGCTGAAGCGCAAACATTATCCCCAAACGATCCCCCCACCCCCCACGTCCCCCGTCTGCATAGAGAGAAAGAGATGCTCGCAGCAGCTACTCCTTACAACAGTGTTTCACCGGATTTTGATGTTAAATAAATAAATAATTAGCACGTGACTGCGCACATCTGTAGGAACCGATAGTTAGAACCGAAATTGAATTAATGTAATGGGTAACTGGTACCCAAGCATGTTCGGTTCGGTACCTGCTTGGTCCCGAGTTTCGGGACCCACCCCTACCTCTAACCCTTAGGCCACCGCTGCCCAAAATAACTGGTTCTAGAACAGAGCCCTGAGGAACTCCCTACCTTCCCACAGTAAAGTCCCTCCCCTGGTCAGTCTGAAGGTCATCTTGCGGTCCAGAAGTCCTTTATGAACTCGACATCCCGCCACGACCACCTTCTTCTTCCCCGTGGTCACCTCGAACATGGCCAGGACGGACGCCTCCCCTGGTGGACGACACCAGAACAACAACCACAACAGATCTTTAGCACATTTAGACCCGATGACGATTCTACAAATGTTTTCTGAAGAACCACCTATGCTTCTATTCAGTGGTGCTGAACCTTTTACATGTCAAGGACCCCCAGAATTATCTGTATTTGGCCCCGGACCCCCATCTGAAAATATGTTGTTCCAGGCACCCCCTCATGAAGCAAAGATTTGAGTTAAAAACGTTCACTCTGAAAGAATATATATTCAAAGATTTGCACCACATTTTCACGATAAAAAAAAAAAAATCAGATCTACAAGCTCGTAGCGCGGTACTCGGTGCCGCGATATGAACTTGTAGATCTTTAGCTATTGAAAAATAGCAAATCTACAAGCTCATAGCGCGGCACCGAGTGCCGCGCTATGAGCTTGTAGATGTTGTTGTTTTTGTTGTTACCTCTGTAAAGCCCCTCTGTAAAGCCCCTCTGTAAAGCCCCTCTGTAAAGCCCCTCTGTAAAGCCCCTCTGTAAAGCCCCTCTGTAAAGCCCCTCTGTAAAGCCCCCCCCATGTAAAGCGTCTTTGGGTACTCAGAAAAGCGCTATATAAGTTTGAGATATTATTATTATTATTAGATCTGCCATTTTTCAACAGCTAAAGTATAACATAATGCTTAAAACACCAAAAGGGGTTCCCGCCCAGGATGGGTTTGTCAAATAAAAATCACACCCGTGTGAAGTGAGGGGCGCTCTTGTCATCGTACATCAATTTATGTTATCATCATTTTAACCGTGATACAACTGTTTAATTTACATCATATTTAGCGGAATTATCAGCTCTTATCATACATCATCATGCATCATCCCATACTGGCCAATCAGATTGCCTGTTGCCTGTGATTGGTTAATTCTGGCCAATCAGAATGCCTGTTGGTTAGCCGATTTGCTCGTTTACATAATGACATAAACTTTCCCTTCAATGTCAACGGCGTTTAATGGCGTGGAATTCTGACGTCATTTCGCCGCTCATCGTCAATATGGCAAAACTTGAGACGTGTGGGGGCAAAAGCTGGGGCTCAGAAATCACACCTGTGTGAAGTGAGCGGTGCAGGCTGCTAGTTATAGTGCTCATGGTGAATGGCCTTTTAAGGCTGCTCAACAGCGCCACTTAAGGTCAGCCAGCGGTACTGCAGCTGTTCCTACCCCAAACAGACATACTATGACGTAATAAAGGTGTAATCTGTACCCAGTATATTCTCCGTGACCACCAGGGGCAGTATGTAATACAAGGTGTAATGTGTACCCAGTATATTCTCCGTGACCACCAGGGGGCAGTATATGTAATACAAGGTGTATTGTGTACCCAGTATATTCTCCGTGACCACCAGGGGGCAGTATATGTAATACAAGGTGTATTGTGTACCCAGTATATTCTCCGTGACCACCAGGGGGCAGTATATGTAATACAAGGTGTATTGTGTACCCAGTATATTCTCCGTGACCACCAGGGGGCAGTATATGTAATACAAGGTGTAATGTGTACCCAGGATATTCTCCGTGACCACCAGGGGCAGTATGTAATACAAGGTGTAATGTGTACCCAGGATATTATCCGTGACCACCAGGGGGCAGTATGTAATAAAAAGAGTAATGTGTACCCAGGATATTCTCTGTGACCACCAGGGGGCAGTATGTAATAAAAGGAGTAATGTGTACCCAGGATATTCTCCGTGACCACCGGGGGCAGTATGTAATAAAAGGAGTAATGTGTACCCAGGATATTATCCGTGACCACCAGGGGGCAGTATGTAATAAAAGGTGTAATCTGTACCCAGGATATTATCCGTGACCACCGGGGGCAGTATGCTGCTCAGCTGGTCCTTCAGCTCGTCGATCAGTTTGTAGATGACCTTGTGGAGTTTCACCGGAACGCCCTTCTTCAGCGCCATCTGCTGGACGTGCTTGTTGATCGACACGTTGAAGCCATAGATGGAGCCTGAAGGGGTTAAAAATTAAATAAACATATTCATTCATGTTAATTATGGTGAAAATAAAAATCACACCCGTGTGAAGTGAAGGGTGCTCGTATCATCCGTACTAGCCTGGTTAATAAACCAGACCGAATCAGCCGTTGGCAAAAAAAAGTTGCCTACCAGCGGATTTCGGTCTGGCGAGGCTCAGTAGCACGCCTCTTTCCTACAATCGAGAACAGGTCGGACCAATCGGGACACGGTATGCAATATGGGCGGGCTTTGGTACAGTGACGTTCAATGCTTGAGACTTTTGACTGACAGTAGCTCTGACCAATTGCGTCAAAGAGAAAATGTTTGAACCCGCCCCCCGGGAAATGAAATCCAAGTGGAGCCAGCCCAGACTGATATACCGCGACAGTGTTGTGTGATATTAGTCTGGCTTATTAGCCAGGCTACATCCGTACATCATCATGACATATAATTGACACTTTTTGCTCTATGACGCAAAACACTATGACGTAAAATTATCCATTTATTGTCAATTTAGTTTTTTTTGAGTGGTGTAAACCACTCCTACAACTGGCTTTGTTAGTGCAGAAAAAATGAGCATGGTTGCTATGTTCACCCTGTTCACCCGGGTGTGATTTCATACAACTGGCTTTGTTAGTGCAGAAAAAATGAGCATGGTTGCTATGTTCACCCGGGTGTGATTTCATTACGTCAGACATGATTTAATTACGTCAGACAGGCTAAGACCTTACACCACTCAGTTCACACGGGTGTGATTTTTTATGTTGTGATTCAAATCTTTGAATATATATTCATTCACAGCGAACGTTTTAAACTCCCCTGTCAATCAAAATGCTCAATCAGAGATTGCCGAATGCACTTTATTGACTAAACTGCACTTTATCAAGGGAATGTGTGCAATATCTCTATTTTGTATGTTTCATGGTGTTTTTCTTATGTGAACGTGTATGTTATTTGTATGCAGCTGTGACTCCGTCTCCAAGACAAATTTATCCCAAGGGAGACAAATAAAGACAACCTTGAACCTTGAAACTCAAATCTATAATTCTTTCACAGCGAACGTTTTAAACTCAAATCTTTGCTTCTGGGAGTTCATTGGGGGGTGCTAGCCCCTCCTGTATCCAGCGTTTGGTTACCGTCCACAAACACTTCGTCCTACACGAACATTAAGTTCCCATATTGACAATGAATGGAGAATTGTACGTCACAGTGTCTGAGCAAATAGACAATGTCTATTATATGTCACGATGATATCCGTCATCATCCAAAGTGGTCCCCCTCCATTTGAATGGATGGGATCGAAAATCTCAATCTCAATGTGGTAACTCTTCTATTCGATGGCTCTGAAGTGGGCCAGAGCCTTCGAATAGAAGAGTTGTGACATTGAGGGGGCAGAAACCGAGCGCTCAGAGCACTGTTCATGCAGCCTGAACTGAGACAAGCTGGAGTTGGAAATACATTGTTTTCAACGAGGGCGGCGCAAATAAGAGCTATTTTAAGCATGTGTGCAACATGACAACTGTTTTAAAGTATCTTTAATGTTTATGTTGTATTATTACTACAAAACAATCTAAAATAAAGGGATTTAAGATCATTAAAGCTGGGCTGTTGCCGGCTGGGTCTAATGCATATCTGCCTCTTCCGGTCCAGGACTTGTCCCAGTTGGATGTCCCCATTCTCAATAGAAGTCTATGTAGGAGAGCCTCCATTGGACTGAAGCCAATAGAAGACTATGTAGGAGAGCCTCCATTGGACTGAAGCCAATAGAAGTCTATGTAGGAGAGCCTCCATTGGACTGAAGCTTATAGAAGTCTATGTAGGAGAGCCTCCATTGGACTGAAGCTTATAGAAGTCTATGTAGGAGAGCCTCCATTGGACTGAAGCCTATAGAAGTCTATGTAGGAGAGCCTCCATTGGACTGAAGCCAATAGAAGTCTATGTAGGAGAGCCTCCATTGGACTGAAGCCTATAGAAGTCTATGTAGGAGAGCCTCCATTGGACTGAAGCCAATAGAAGTCTATGTAGGAGAGCCTCCATTGGACTGAAGCCAATAGAAGTCTATGTAGGAGAGCCTCCATTGGACTGAAGCCAATAGAAGTATATGTAGGAGAGCCTCCATTGGACTGAAGCCAATAGAAGTCTATGTAGGAGAGCCTCCATTGGACTGAAGCCAATAGAAGTCTATGTAGGAGAGCCTCCATTGGACTGAAGCCTATAGAAGTCTATGTAGGAGAGCCTCCATTGGACTGAAGCCAATAGAAGTATATGTAGGAGAGCCTCCATTGGACTGAAGCCAATAGAAGTCTATGTAGGAGAGCCTCCATTGGACTGAAGCCAATAGAAGTCTATGTAGGAGAGCCTCCATTGGACTGAAGCTTATAGAAGTCTATGTAGGAGAGCCTCCATTGGACTGAAGCCTATAGAAGTCTATGTAGGAGAGCCTCCATTGGACTGAAGCCAATAGAAGTCTATGTAGGAGAGCCTCCATTGGACTGAAGCCAATAGAAGTCTATGTAGGAGAGCCTCCATTGGACTGAAGCTTATAGAAGTCTATGTAGGAGAGCCTCCATTGGACTGAAGCCAATAGAAGTATATGTAGGAGAGCCTCCATTGGACTGAAGCCAATAGAAGTCTATGTAGGAGAGCCTCCATTGGACTGAAGCCAATAGAAGTCTATGTAGGAGAGCCTCCATTGGACTGAAGCCAATAGAAGTCTATGTAGGAGAGCCTCCATTGGACTGAAGCCAATAGGAGTCTATGTAGGAGAGCCTCCATTGGACTGAAGCCTATAGAAGTATATGTAGGAGAGCCTCCATTGGACTGAAGCCAATAGAAGTCTATGTAGGAGAGCCTCCATTGGACTGAAGCCAATAGAAGTCTATGTAGGAGAGCCTCCATTGGACTGAAGCCAATAGAAGTCTATGTAGGAGAGCCTCCATTGGACTGAAGCCAATAGAAGTCTATGTAGGAGAGCCTCCATTGGACTGAAGCCAATAGAAGTCTATGTAGGAGAGCCTCCATTGGACTGAAGCCAATAGAAGTCTATGTAGGAGAGCCTCCATTGGACTGAAGCCTATAGAAGTCTATGTAGGAGAGCCTCCATTGGACTGAAGCCAATAGAAGTCTATGTAGGAGAGCCTCCATTGGACTGAAGCCAATAGAAGTCTATGTAGGAGAGCCTCCATTGGACTGAAGCCAATAGAAGTCTATGTAGGAGAGCCTCCATTGGACTGAAGCCAATAAAAGTCTATGTAGGAGAGCCTCCATTGGACTGAAGCCAATAGAAGTCTATGTAGGAGAGCCTCCATTGGACTGAAGCCTATAGAAGTCTATGTAGGAGAGCCTCCATTGGACTGAAGCCAATAGAAGTATATGTAGGAGAGCCTCCATTGGACTGAAGCCAATAGAAGTCTATGTAGGAGAGCCTCCATTGGACTGAAGCCAATAGAAGTCTATGTAGGAGAGCCTCCATTGGACTGAAGCTTATAGAAGTCTATGTAGGAGAGCCTCCATTGGACTGAAGCCTATAGAAGTCTATGTAGGAGAGCCTCCATTGGACTGAAGCCAATAGAAGTCTATGTAGGAGAGCCTCCATTGGACTGAAGCCAATAGAAGTCTATGTAGGAGAGCCTCCATTGGACTGAAGCTTATAGAAGTCTATGTAGGAGAGCCTCCATTGGACTGAAGCCAATAGAAGTATATGTAGGAGAGCCTCCATTGGACTGAAGCCTATAGAAGTCTATGTAGGAGAGCCTCCATTGGACTGAAGCCAATAGAAGTCTATGTAGGAGAGCCTCCATTGGACTGAAGCTTATAGAAGTCTATGTAGGAGAGCCTCCATTGGACTGAAGCCAATAGAAGTATATGTAGGAGAGCCTCCATTGGACTGAAGCCAATAGAAGTCTATGTAGGAGAGCCTCCATTGGACTGAAGCCAATAGAAGTCTATGTAGGAGAGCCTCCATTGGACTGAAGCCAATAGAAGTCTATGTAGGAGAGCCTCCATTGGACTGAAGCCAATAGGAGTCTATGTAGGAGAGCCTCCATTGGACTGAAGCCTATAGAAGTATATGTAGGAGAGCCTCCATTGGACTGAAGCCAATAGAAGTCTATGTAGGAGAGCCTCCATTGGACTGAAGCCAATAGAAGTCTATGTAGGAGAGCCTCCATTGGACTGAAGCCAATAGAAGTCTATGTAGGAGAGCCTCCATTGGACTGAAGCCAATAGAAGTCTATGTAGGAGAGCCTCCATTGGACTGAAGCCAATAGAAGTCTATGTAGGAGAGCCTCCATTGGACTGAAGCCAATAGAAGTCTATGTAGGAGAGCCTCCATTGGACTGAAGCCAATAGAAGTCTATGTAGGAGAGCCTCCATTGGACTGAAGCCTATAGAAGTCTATGTAGGAGAGCCTCCATTGGACTGAAGCCAATAGAAGTCTATGTAGGAGAGCCTCCATTGGACTGAAGCCAATAGAAGTCTATGTAGGAGAGCCTCCATTGGACTGAAGCCAATAGAAGTCTATTGGCTTCCCCTCTCCACCCTCGAGGGGATGGGTGTCTCAGGCTCTGCACTCTCCCTGTTTGCATCCTACCTGACGGGTCGCTCCTACCAGGTGATGCTGAGAGGGTCTGTGTCAGAACCACACAGGCTCACAACTGGGGTTCCCCAAGGCTCGGTTCTGGGTCCTCTTCTTTTCTCTCTCTACACTACATCTCTGGGTGCTGTCATCCACTCCCATGGCTTTTCCTACCACTGCTATGCCGATGACACCCAGCTGATCCTCTCATTCCCCCCCTCTGATACCCAAGTGGAGGCACGCATTGCTGCTTGTCTGGCTGACATCTCGGCGTGGATGTCGACAAACCACCTGAAGCTCAACCTGGACAAGACCGAGCTGATGTTCCTCCCGGGGAAGGGCTGTCCGCACCGAGACATGGCCATCACCATTGATAATGCTGTGGTGACCTCAACTCGGACTGCGAAAAATCTGGGTGTGACCCTGGACGATCAACTGACGTTCTCGGCAAACATCGCATCAGTGACAAGGTCCTGCAGATTCCTCCTCTACAACATCAGGAGGATTCGCCCCTTCCTCACGGAGAAGGCAGCCCAGGTGCTCATCCAGGCTCTCGTCATCTCCCGCCTGGACTACTGCAACTCCCTCCTTGCTGGTGCTCCGGCATCTGCCATCAGACCTCTGGAGCTTGTTCAGAAAGCTGCGGCTCGTCTGGTGTTCAACCGCCCCAAGTTCTCCCACACAACCATCCTTCTCCGTTCTCTACACTGGCTCCCCGTAGCGGCCCGCATCCAGTTCAAAACCCTGGTGTTAGCCTATAGGGCAGTGAAAGGAACAGCTCCTTCCTATCTCCGGGCTATGGTCGATGCCTACACCCCTGCCCGACCACTTCGGTCTGCCACCTCGGGGCGACTGATTGCCTCGTCACTCAAGGGTCCTTCTGGCCGATCCACACGGTCACGACTCTTTTCTGTTCTGGCCCCACAGTGGTGGAATGAACTCCCCACTGATGTTAGGACAGCAGAGTCACTGCCCATATTTCGCCGCAGGTTGAAAACCCACCTCTTCAGGAAACACTACCCTTCCTCTCTGCCTGACCTACTTGTTGTTAACTAGTTGTACGAACGCTTGTTTTCTATTGTTGTATTGTTTATTGGATCTTGTTTAGTCGATACACTTAATTGTTTTAGCTCATGCTCATTTGATTTAGCTATTTTGTCTCATCTGGTTAAGGAAATAGGTAGCTGATATATTGCACTTTTACCTTAGCGCTAGGTATACTCTTGGTTGCTTGTTTTTGCAGAAAATGCACTAAAAACTTCTGGTGATTAGTAGTTTTTGTTCCCTACCTATGTTGAATACACTTATTGTAAGTCGCTTTGGATAAAAGCGTCTGCTAAATGACTGTAATGTAATGTAATGTAATATGTAGGAGAGCCTCCATTGGACTGAAGCCAATAGAAGTCTATGTAGGAGAGCCTCCATTGGACTGAAGCCAATAGAAGTCTATGTAGGAGAGCCTCCATTGGACTGAAGCCTATAGAAGTCTATGTAGGAGAGCCTCCATTGGACTGAAGCCAATAGAAGTATATGTAGGAGAGCCTCCATTGGACTGAAGCCAATAGAAGTCTATGTAGGAGAGCCTCCATTGGACTGAAGCCAATAGAAGTCTATGTAGGAGAGCCTCCATTGGACTGAAGCTTATAGAAGTCTATGTAGGAGAGCCTCCATTGGACTGAAGCCTATAGAAGTCTATGTAGGAGAGCCTCCATTGGACTGAAGCCAATAGAAGTCTATGTAGGAGAGCCTCCATTGGACTGAAGCCAATAGAAGTCTATGTAGGAGAGCCTCCATTGGACTGAAGCTTATAGAAGTCTATGTAGGAGAGCCTCCATTGGACTGAAGCCAATAGAAGTATATGTAGGAGAGCCTCAATTGGACTGAAGCCAATAGAAGTCTATGTAGGAGAGCCTCCATTGGACTGAAGCCAATAGAAGTCTATGTAGGAGAGCCTCCATTGGACTGAAGCCAATAGAAGTCTATGTAGGAGAGCCTCCATTGGACTGAAGCCAATAGGAGTCTATGTAGGAGAGCCTCCATTGGACTGAAGCCTATAGAAGTATATGTAGGAGAGCCTCCATTGGACTGAAGCCAATAGAAGTCTATGTAGGAGAGCCTCCATTGGACTGAAGCCAATAGAAGTCTATGTAGGAGAGCCTCCATTGGACTGAAGCCAATAGAAGTCTATGTAGGAGAGCCTCCATTGGACTGAAGCCAATAGAAGTCTATGTAGGAGAGCCTCCATTGGACTGAAGCCTATAGAAGTCTATGTAGGAGAGCCTCCATTGGACTGAAGCCAATAGAAGTCTATGTAGGAGAGCCTCCATTGGACTGAAGCCAATAGAAGTCTATGTAGGAGAGCCTCCATTGGACTGAAGCCAATAGAAGTCTATGTAGGAGAGCCTCCATTGGACTGAAGCCTATAGAAGTCTATGTAGGAGGAGGGAGATGGGGGAGGAGCCTCCATTGGACTGAAGCCTATAGAAGTCTATGTAGGAGGAGGGAGATGGGGGAGGAGCCTCCATTGGGTTACCTGAGAAGGCGGCGGCCATGTTGATGTCGTTCTCGGACACGTCTCCGACGCCGAAGTGGATCAGCTCCATGGGACAGTCCTGACCCGTCTGGTCCTGACCCGTCTGGTCCTGACCCGTCTGGTCCTGACCCGGATAGCTGTCCAGGATGTTCAGGAGGGTCTCCACCGACCCGTCCACGTCCCCTAGAGACACGCGCACACACACACACACACACACACACACACACACACGCACACACATTTACATCATACATCAACATTTATCATCATGTTTACATCATCATAGAACACAGCATTCTGATTGGCTACCTTTGATGATAAGGGGGAGGGGCTACCTTTTATCTGAGTGGGAGGGGCTACCTTCGATGATGAGTGGGAGGGGCTGATGACGAGTGGGAGGGGCTGATGATGAGGGGGGGGCTACCTTTGATGATGAGTGGGAGGGGCTGATGATGAGGGGGGGGCTACCTTTGATGATGAGTGGGAGGGGCTGATGATGAGGGGGAGGGGCTACCTTTGATGATGAGTGGGAGGGGCTGATGATGAGGGGGAGGTGCTACCTTTGATGACGAGTGGGAGGGGCTGATGATGAGGGGGAGGGGCTGATGATGAGCGGGAGGGGCTGATGATGAGGGGGAGGGGCTACCTTTGATGATGAGTGGGAGGGGCTGATGATGAGGGGAGGGGCTACCTTTGATGAGTGGGAGGGGCTGATGATGAGGGGGAGGGGCTACCTTTGATGATGAGTGGGAGGGGCTGATGACGAGTGGGAGGGGCTACCTTTGATGATGAGCGGGAGGCTCAAGGTGTGGCTCTGGCTCTTCTCGGAGGGCCGCTGGGAGAACCGGTTGGCGCGGTACAGAGCCACCCTCCTCTGCCTCCAGCCCAGGTGAGACAGCGCCTCCCTGTGGCGACGGTACTCCTCCTGGTGCTCCTTCTGCCGGTCCTGGATCAGCGTCACGTCCTCCTGAAGCCTGGCCTGCTCCTCCTCAAAGAGCCTCCACTCCACCACCTCCCTGGCCCTCTGCTGTGGAGACACTTTATTATAGACACACAACGCTGTGTAACACCTCCTCCACTCCACCACCTCCCTGGCCCTCTGCTGTGGAGACACTTTATTATAGACACACAACGCTGTGTAACACCTCCTCCACTCCACCACCTCCCTGGCCCTCTGCTGTGGAGACACTTTATTATAGACACACCACTCTGTGTAACACTTCCTCCACTCCACCACCTCCCTGGCCCTCTGCTGGGGAGACACTTTATTATAGACACACCACTCTGTGTAACACCTCCTCCACTCCACCACCTCCCTGGCCCTCTGCTGGGGAGACACTTTATTATAGACACACCACTCTGTGTAACACCTCCTCCACTCCACCACCTCCCTGGCCCTCTGCTGTGGAGACACTTTATTATAGACACACCACTCTGTGTAACACCTCCTCCACTCCACCACCTCCCTGGCCCTCTGCTGTGGAGACACTTTATTATAGACACACAACGCTGTGTAACACCTCCTCCACTCCACCACCTCCCTGGCCCTCTGCTGTGGAGACACTTTATTATAGACACACAACGCTGTGTAACACCTCCTCCACTCCACCACCTCTCTGCTGTGGAGAGACTTTATTATAGACACACCACTCTGTGTAACACCTCCCTGGCTCTGTGCTGTGGAGACACTTTATTATAGACACACAAGAGAGGTACCTCTGACTCCACCTCCAGGATGTCCTCCCCAGCACCAGGAAGCTCCTTCCATCCAACGATCTCCACGGCGACGCTGGGTGTGGCCTCTGTGACCAGGCGGTTGTGTTCGTCGAACAGGAAGCGGACTTTGGCCCAGGTTTTACCTGCTACCAGGACACACCCCTTACGGAGAGTTCCCCTCTGGACGATGGCTGTGGTGACAGGCCTGGGGACCAATCAGAACACACTTACAGGCCTGGGGACCAATCACAACACACTTACAGGCCTGGGGACCAATCACAACACACTTACAGGCCTGGGGACCAATCACAACACACTTACAGGCCTGGGGACCAATCACAACACACTTACAGGCCTGGGGACCAATCACAACACACTTACAGGCCTGGGGACCAATCACAACACACTTACAGGCCTGGGGACCAATCACAACACACTTACAGGCCTGGGGACCAATCACAACACACTTACAGGCCTGGGGACCAATCACAACACACTTACAGGCCTGGGGACCAATCACAACACACTTACAGGCCTGTGGACCAATCAGAACACACTTACAGGCCTGTGGACCAATCAGAACACACTTACATGCCTGTGGACCAATCAGAACACACTTACAGGCCTGTGGACCAATCAGAACAGACTTTACAACAGAACACATGTCATACAGTCAGCAACGATAACAGCAGAACAACAATAGGGGCGTGGCCCCGAATTATAATTACCCTTGCTCTCATTATAATAATAATGAATAATTAATGAAGTAATTATAATAATATTAACCCTTTCCCCAGGTCATTATAATAATGAATAATTAATGAAGTCATTATAATAATGAATAATTCACAACATCATTATAATAATAATTAATAATTAATGAAGTCATTATATTAATATTAACCCTTTCCCCAGGTCATTATATTAATATTAACCCTTTCCTCAGGTCATTATATTAATATTAACCCTTTCCCCAGGTCATTATAATAATATTAACCCTTTCCCCAGGTCATTATATTAATATTAACCCTTTCCCCAGGTCATTATATTAATATTAACCCTTTCCCCAGGTCATTATATTAATATTAACCCTTTCCCCAGGTCATTATATTAATATTAACCCTTTCCTCAGGTCATTATATTAATATTAACCCTTTCCCCAGGTCATTATATTAATATTAACCCTTTCCCCAGGTCATTATATTAATATTAACCCTTTCCCCAGGTCATTATATTAATATTAACCCTTTCCTCAGGTCATTATATTAATATTAACCCTTTCCCCAGGTCATTATATTAATATTAACCCTTTCCCCAGGTCATTATATTAATATTAACCCTTTCCTCAGGTCATTATATTAATATTAACCCTTTCCCCAGGTCATTATATTAATATTAACCCTTTCCCCAGGTCATTATATTAATATTAACCCATTCCCCAAGTCATTATATTAATATTAACCCTTTCCCCAGGTCATTATAATAATATTAACCCTTTCCCCAGGTCATTATATTAATATTAACCCTTTCCCCAGGTCATTATATTAATATTAACCCTTTCCCCAGGTCATTATATTAATATTAACCCTTTCCCCAGGTCATTATATTAATATTAACCCTTTCCCCAGGTCATTATATTAATATTAACCCTTTCCCCAGGTCATTATATTAATATTAACCCTTTCCCCAGGTCATTATATTAATATTAACCCTTTCCTCAGGTCATTATATTAATATTAACCCTTTCCCCAGGTCATTATAATAATATTAACCCTTTCCCCAGGTCATTATATTAATATTAACCCTTTCCCCAGGTCATTATAATAATATTAACCCTTTCCTCAGGTCATTATATTAATATTAACCCTTTCCCCAGGTCATTATATTAATATTAACCCTTTCCTCAGGTCATTATAATAATATTAACCCTTTCCCCAGGTCATTATATTAATATTAACCCTTTCCCCAGGTCATTATATTAATATTAACCCTTTCCCCAGGTCATTATATTAATATTAACCCTTTCCCCAGGTCATTATATTAATATTAACCCTTTCCTCAGGTCATTATATTAATATTAACCCTTTCCCCAGGTCATTATAATAATATTAACCCTTTCCCCAGGTCATTATATTAATATTAACCCTTTCCCCAGGTCATTATATTAATATTAACCCTTTCCTCAGGTCATTATAATAATATTAACCCTTTCCCCAGGTCATTATATTAATATTAACCCTTTCCCCAGGTCATTATATTAATATTAACCCTTTCCTCAGGTCATTATAATAATATTAACCCTTTCCCCAGGTCATTATATTAATATTAACCCTTTCCCCAGGTCATTATATTAATATTAACCCTTTCCCCAGGTCATTATATTAATATTAACCCTTTCCCCAGGTCATTATATTAATATTAACCCTTTCCCCAGGTCATTATATTAATATTAACCCTTTCCCCAGGTCATTATATTAATATTAACCCTTTCCCCAGGTCATTATATTAATATTAACCCTTTCCTCAGGTCATTATAATAATATTAACCCTTTCCCCAGGTCATTATATTAATATTAACCCTTTCCCCAGGTCATTATATTAATATTAACCCTTTCCCCAGGTCATTATATTAATATTAACCCATTCCCCAAGTCATTATATTAATATTAACCCTTTCCCCAGGTCATTATAATAATATTAACCCTTTCCCCAGGTCATTATATTAATATTAACCCTTTCCCCAGGTCATTATATTAATATTAACCCTTTCCCCAGGTCATTATATTAATATTAACCCTTTCCCCAGGTCATTATATTAATATTAACCCTTTCCCCAGGTCATTATATTAATATTAACCCTTTCCCCAGGTCATTATATTAATATTAACCCTTTCCCCAGGTCATTATATTAATATTAACCCTTTCCCCAGGTCATTATATTAATATTAACCCATTCCCCAAGTCATTATATTAATATTAACCCTTTCCCCAGGTCATTATAATAATATTAACCCTTTCCCCAGGTCATTATATTAATGTTAACCCTTTCCCCAGGTCATTATAATAATATTAACCCTTTCCCCAGGTCATTATATTAATATTAACCCTTTCCCCAGGTCATTATAATAATATTAACCCTTTCCCCAGGTCATTATATTAATATTAACCCTTTCCCCCAGGTCATTATATTAATATTAACCCATTCCCCAAGTCATTATATTAATAT
>NC_136809.1:999520-1017020 GCF_951216825.1 Electrona antarctica | reverse complement strand
ATGCTGTATTGACTCTAACAGTACCGTTAGCATTCATAGCATGCTGTATGGACTCTAACAGTACCGTTAGCATTCATAGCATGCTGTATGGACTATGAACAGTACCGTTAGCATTCTTAGCATGCTGTATTGACTATGAACAGTACCGTTAGCATTCTTAGCATGCTGTATTGACTCTAACAGTACCATTAGCATTCTTAGCATGCTGTATTGACTCTAACAGTACCGTTAGCATTCTTAGCATGCTGTATTGACTATGAACAGTACCGTTAGCATTCTTAGCATGCTGTATTGACTCTAATAGTACCGTTAGCATTCTTAGCATGCTGTATTGACTCTAACAGTAGCATTAGCATTCTTAGCATGCTGTATTGACTATGAACAGTACCGTTAGCATTCTTAGCATGCTGTATGGACTATGAACTTTACCGTTAGCATTCTTAGCATGCTGTATGGACTATGAACTTTACCGTTAGCATTCTTAGCATGCTGTATGCTCTCCAGGGTCTGGTTCATGACTCCGTCGTCGGCCGCCACCACCAGGATGATGATGTCAGTGCTCTGGGCTCCCCGGGCCCTCATGGAGCTGAAGGCAGCGTGGCCAGGAGTGTCCAGGAAGGTTATCTTCTCTCCTGAAGGAAGACTCACTGCACGATGCACGCACGCACGCACGCATGGAAAAACGCACGGACACGCACACACACACACGCATGCACGCACACGGACACACGCATGCACGCACGCACGTGTACACGCACACACGCACACACACAGTTACCTTTTCAGTGGATTTTCATTGCTAAACGATTCGATACAGATTACCCCTCCATGGTGTTTTAGCAGCTCGGACGGTAAACAGGAAGTGATCACGCATCGTCACACACACTAACATAAGATCATAAGATCCGGTCTGGGTTTTTGGCTCTTCAAAATAAGAGTTGAACGGGGGGGAAATGCTGGCGTAAATACATATAGACATATTTATAGACATACCGGTATATACCCATATATATATATATATATATATATATATTTACCTATAAAGACTCCTATATGCTGATGACATATATATTTACCTATAAAGACTCCTATATGCTGATGACATATATTTACCTATAAAGACTCCTATATGCTGATGACATATATTTACCTATAAAAACTCCTATATGCTGATGACATATATATTTACAGTACCTATAAAGACTCCTATATGCTGATGACATATATATTTACCTATAAAGACTCCTATATGCTGATGACATATATATTTACCTATAAAGACTCCTATATGCTGATGACATATATATTTACCTATAAAGACTCCTATATGCTGATGACATATATATTTACCTATAAAGGCTCCTATATGCTGATGACATATATATTTACCTATAAAGACTCCTATATGCTGATGACATATATATTTACCTATAAAGGCTCCTATATGCTGATGACATATATATTTACCTATAAAGACTCCTATATGCTGATAACATATATATTTACCTATAAAGACTCCTATATGCTGATGACATATATTTACCTATAAAGACTCCTATATGCTGATGACATATATATTTACCTATAAAGACTCCTATATGCTGATGACATATATTTACCTATAAAGACTCCTATATGCTGATGACATATATTTACCTATAAAGACTCCTATATGCTGATGACATATATTTACCTATAAAGACTCCTATATGCTGATGACATATATATTTACCTATAAAGACTCCTATATGCTGATGACATATATATTTACCTATAAAGACTCCTATATGCTGATGACATATATTTACCTATAAAGACTCCTATATGCTGATGACATATATATTTACCTATAAAGACTCCTATATGCTGATGACATATATATTTACCTATAAAGACTCCTATATGCTGATGACATATATTTACCTATAAAGACTCCTATATGCTGATGACATATATATTTACCTATAAAGACTCCTATATGCTGATAACATATATATTTACCTATAAAGACTCCTATATGCTGATGACATATATATTTACCTATAAAGACTCCTATATGCTGATGACATATATATTTACCTATAAAGGCTGGTCACATATAGACATATATTTACCTATAAATGCTCCAATATGCTGAGTGATTCCTCCGTGCTCGGTGGAGGTGATCTGACTCTTCCTCAGACTGTCCAGTAGAGTGGTTTTACCGTGATCCACGTGACCCATGATGGTGACCACAGGGTGGCGCTGTACCAAGCAGGCAGGGTCCGCAGGGGGCCTGGGAACACATTCACATCGTTATATACACCATGTGACCACAGGGTGGCGCTGTTCTGTACCAAGCAGCACTACAATACACAAATAGATCTCTGGTGCGCGACACAGATCTGTTCTGCGTGCGGGGAGTTCCTGAGCCGTGCACGTGCGGGCGCACGTTAGTGCGGGTGTGTGTGTGTGTGTGTGTGTGTGTGTGTGTGTGTGCACGTGCGGATGCACGTTAGGGGGAACATTGACTCTGTGTATACAGCTCCATCTCACTGAATTAGAATATTGTGTAAAAGTTTCTTCCGTAACATAATTCAAAAAGTGAAACTTTCATATATTCTCAATTAATTGTGCATAAAGTGAAGTATTTAAAACCTCTTTTTTGTTTTAATCTTGATGGTTATGGCATACAGCTCATGAAAATCAAAAAATCTCAATGAATTAGAATATTTTACGAGACCACTAAAAAAATGTTTTTTTAAACGAGAAATGTCAACTATCTGAAAAGTATATTAATGTATGCAGTTAATACTTGGTCTGGGCTACTTTTGAACAAATCAGTTCATCAATGGGGCGTGGCATGGAGGTGATCAGCCTGTGGCACCGTTGAGGTGTTATGGAAGCCCAGGTTTGCTTTGATAACAGCCGTAAACTAGAAAGGTCGCAATTTAAAAAAATTGCAAAGTGTGGTTGCCGCAGTGGCTTACATATGCCCCTCCCACTGATATTGCCAGCCAATTGCAATGTCGCGTCACCCCTGCGATCATGCGTAAGTAATTCGGAGGGGATTTATCCCCCAAAAATCTTTTTTCTGCAAGAAACTGTCATCTCACCCCTGTGAAAATAACTTTTGAGTGGTGCAACCACTCCTATCTAGCTTTGTGTGTCCCTGGGTCTGTCCCTGGCTGGCTGGCTGGCTGGGTCTGTCCGAGCACGAAAAATAGCGTTTGGTTGGTTTTCACAATTAACTGTAGCCTATATATGATGATTTGAGGTGTTACAGTACAGTGAAGGTACAGTACAGTAGAGGGACCCCCTGGGGGACCCCCACACTGTAACTCTGTAATTTCTCGACCGTTTCGGACGCAGGCTGGCTCGCCGGAACCGGGCTGGCACCCTGGCCGCGTTGCTGTGGGTCTGGGACTTCTGGGGCCCCCCTGGGGACCCCCACACGGAGTTGCGCCACTAACTTCATACGGGTGTGATTTTCTGCAACAAGCGGTTACATTTTTCGCATTTGCGGCGCCCCCTAAGGATGAAAATAGAAATGCTTTTGGCTTTTGGTTGATTAAACCACCCACGACATCTGATTCAAATTTGGGATGGATTGGACATTCCGTTCGTGATTTTAGGCATTTTTTGTAAAATAGGCCCCTCCCGCTAACTTCGGACGACGATTAAGGACGAACGATACGGACAAAAGATAATCAAAAAAATCTGAAATAAATTTAAACGCGGTCCGATAGGTCCAGAGATCATGTGTACCGATTTCTGTGAGATTCGGACAAAATCTGTAGAATCAGAAAATAAAAGTGTGTTTTGAAGAAAATTCAAAATGGCGGAAAATCTATCCTGACGCAAATGGGCGTGGCCTATATGGGGAGATGCGTCATGGCCCAAGGAATACAGGGAGAAAGGAATTTTGAATTTACGACCTACGGTTCAAGAGTTATAAGCCAAAACGTAAAGTGGGCTGTTATAGCGCCACCATGAGGCCGACCGATATAATTATAAGTTAATTAATTTTAGTAAGTATTACGAATTATCTCTCCAAGTTTTGTAACTACAGCCCTTACGGTCTCTGAGGAAAAAATACTTGAACGTGATTTTCCGCATTTTCCCATTCATGTCAATGGGGAAATTGAATTCACTAATAAATTAATATCAATTAAACTATACAATATTTCTCTTAGCAATGAGCAAGCACACGATTCCCGATTTTTACGGTCAATTTGACATATGGCTCAAGTGCGTACAGTCAGAACTGTGGGAATAGTAGTGGGACAAACTTTGTCTTACTCTAGTAAAATAAAGTGTTACAATTACAATAGTCTGGTTGCCCTTTAATTTGTATTGTTCAGTCTTATGTCTCACACCTTCCTCTTGAATATACAACCTAGATTATCTGTGTTCAGGTCAGGCCAGTTGGCTGGTCAGTTAAGCACAGTAATACCATGGTCAGTACAGCAGTTACTAGTAGTTTTAACACAGTAATACCATGGTCAGTACACCAGTTACTAGTAGTTTTAACACAGTAATACCATGGTCAGTACACCAGTTACTAGTAGTTTTAACACAGTAATACCATGGTCAGTACACCAGTTACTAGTAGTTTTAACACAGTAATACCATGGTCAGTACACCAGTTACTAGTAGTTTTAACACAGTAATACAATGGTCAGTACACCAGTTACTAGTAGTTTTAACACAGTAATACCATGGTCAGTACACCAGTTACTAGTAGTTTTAACACAGTAATACAATGGTCAGTACACCAGTTACTAGTAGTTTTAACACAGTAATACCATGGTCAGTACACCAGTTACTAGTAGTTTTAACACAGTAATACCATGGTCAGTACACCAGTTACTAGTAGTTTTAACACAGTGATACCATGGTCAGTACACCAGTTACTAGTAGTTTTAACACAGTAATACCATGGTCAGTACACCAGTTACTAGTAGTTTTAACACAGTAATACCATGGTCAGTACACCAGTTACTAGTAGTTTTAACACAGTAATACCATGGTCAGTACACCAGTTACTAGTAGTTTTAACACAGTAATACCATGGTCAGTACACCAGTTACTAGTAGTTTTAACACAGTGATACCATGGTCAGTACACCAGTTACTAGTAGTTTTAACACAGTAATACCATGGTCAGTACACCAGTTACTAGTAGTTTTAACACAGTAATACCATGGTCAGTACACCAGTTACTAGTAGTTTTAACACAGTAATACCATGGTCAGTACACCAGTTACTAGTAGTTTTAACACAGTAATACCATGGTCAGTACACCAGTTACTAGTAGTTTTAACACAGTAATACAATGGTCAGTACACCAGTTACTAGTAGTTTTAACACAGTAATACAATGGTCAGTACACCAGTTACTAGTAGTTTTAACACAGTAATACCATGGTCAGTACACCAGTTACTAGTAGTTTTAACACAGTAATACCATGGTCAGTACACCAGTTACTAGTAGTTTTAACACAGTAATACCATGGTCAGTACACCAGTTACTAGTAGTTTTAACACAGTAATACCACGGTCAGTACACCAGTTACTAGTAGTTTTAACACAGTAATACCATGGTCAGTACACCAGTTACTAGTAGTTTTAACACAGTAATACCATGGTCAGTACACCAGTTACTAGTAGTTTTAACACAGTAATACCATGGTCAGTACACCAGTTACTAGTAGTTTTAACACAGTAATACCATGGTCAGTACACCAGTTACTAGTAGTTTTAACACAGTAATACCATGGTCAGTACACCAGTTACTAGTAGTTTTAACACCAGTGCTGCTAGAAGCTTGTCAGTGTACTGAGGCACACAGTGCTGTAAAATATAGCTCTATAAAGGGTCCATATTGTACCTCCTGTAGGCGTCCCTGTTTGCTCTCTGTAAACCATGGCCCAGGGTCCATATTTAACCTATAAAGGGTCTATATTGTACCTCCTATAGGCGTCAGCGTTGGCTCTCTGTAAACCCTGGCCCAGGGTTCATATCTAACCTCTCAGGGTCCATATTGTACCTCCTATAGGCGTCAGTGTTGGCTCTCTGTAAACCATATTTAACCTATAAAGGGTCCATATAGAGCTCCGAAGTCTGACGTCACTTTCAGTAGAGGTCGTCAATCTCCAGGTTCATGTATTTGTTTATTTGCATTGAGATCCCCAAACGGCGATTTTAGGTCGCTTCATATAAGAACTGTGTTTGAAAAATAAACGGACCACCTCGGCGTTTCTGTCAGGGGAGTGGCTGTGCGTCGTTAATGATGTCCATTCATATTTGATACAGCCAGTTTCTAGAGAAAATGGAATTAATGTGACCGCAAAAGCCTTGAAACTACATATGAATGCAATGTCGCTGAGCATATACGTCACGCCCAGCTGTCAACATATTGCGTTCCTGAGATTCCTCGTTGACGTAAGCTCAGCTGGTGGTGACTCGACTCGTACTAACCACGATACATTATATATCAATAAAATAAAAATAAAAATAAACGTAATTAACGTTCAGTTTCTGTTGTGCGACGGGCTGCGGGCAGAAGCAGCCTACCCGGAAATGTAGTCTCTGGGTTGTTTGGCTCGTTTCTAACGCTTATTTTGTTACTCTTTGGGTATATTTGTACATTTCCACCTTCAGTCGATGCTTCATATCCATATGAGTGAAAAGGCCGGGGTGATCGGTTTATTTTTCAAACACAGTTCTTATATGAGGCGATCTAAAATCCCCCTATGGAGAGTACAATGCTTATAAAAACATACATGAACCTTTGCGCTCACTGCCCTCTACTGGTAGTAGAGGGCAGTGACGTCAGGACTTCGGTGCTCTATTGTACCTCCTATAGGCGTCAGCGTTGGCTCTCTGTAAACCCTGGCCCAGAGTCCATATTTAACCTATAAAAGGGTCCATATTGTACCTCCTATAGGCGTCAGCGTTGGCTCTCTGTAAACCCTGGCCCAGAGTCCATATTTAACCTATAAAGGGTCCATATTGTACCTCCTATAGGCGTCAGCGTTGGCTCTCTGTAAACCCTGGCCCAGAGTCCATATTTAACCTATAAAGGGTCCATATTGTACCTCCTATAGGCGTCAGCGTTGGCTCTCTGTAAACCCTGGCCCAGAGCTTTCCTCTCCCGGCCTGAACTCAGGGTCTGGTAACTGAACTTCATGCCAGATCTCCTGACGACCTCCTTGATCCATCTCTCCTCCAGGACAGAGTCCTCCTCCAGGGAGTCCAGGTCCCCTCCGGTGTTCAGCAGAGCCTCCAGCACGTGGTCTACACGCACGCACGCACGCACACACACACACACACACACACGCGCACACGCACACGCACACGCACACGCACACACACACACACACACACACACACACGCACACGCGCGCGCACACGGACGCGCACACACACACACACACACACACACACACACACACACACACACACACACACACACACACACAACTACATGAATGCCAGTTAGCTAACTCCTTGGTAGACAGCTAGTGAGAGATAGTGTTGCACTGTTGCCTGCTAATCACAGAGAGAGAGAGAGAGAGAGACAGAGAGAGAGAGGCAGGGGGAGAGGGGAGTTGCACCACTCAGTTCACACGGGTGTGATTTTTTAGGTGGGGGGGACTTAGTTCACACACGCACGCACGCACGCACGCACGCACGCACGCACGCACGCACGCACGCACCTTTCAGTCTTTAGCCTTTTTCGCACACAGTATAACGGCCGGGCTCCACCGGGCGCGTCAGCGTCGCGTCTCCGTCACCGTCAGGGAATGTTCCCTTTTTAATCAATGAAGGGTGGCTCCACTGCCCGCGTTGACGGAGACGCGACGCGTGCATTAAAATTGAACCGGTGCGTTTTTTGACGCGACGCAGACGCAACGCAACGCGTCCGGTGGAGCCCTGGCGTAAGAGTTTGTTGGAGACCTCTGATCATGTAGACATTACCCCCCCGACGTCGGTGTTTTGTGCTGTCAACATATTTGACCAAATGTATCAATAAAGTTTTCTCACCAGTCTCTCTCGGTTCATGTCAATAAAGGAGTGTATCAATAAAGTTTTCTCACCAGGGTCTCGGTTCATGTCAATAAAGGAGTGTATCAATAAAGTTCTCACCAGGGTCTCGGTTCATGTCAATAAAGGAGTGTATAAATAAAGTTTTATCACCAGCGTCTCGGTTCATGTCAATAAAGGAGTGTATAAATAAAGTTTTATCACCAGCGTCTCGGTTCATGTCAATAAAGGAGTGTATCAATAAAGTTCTCACCAGCGTCTCGGTTCATGTCAATAAAGGAGTGTATAAATAAAGTTTTATCACCAGCGTCTCGGTTCATGTCAATAAAGGAGTGTATAAATAAAGTTTTCTCACCAGGGTCTCGGTTCATGGCGTGAGCCAACTCAGACACCGTCATCCTCCGTCGGATTTCTACTTCCTGTTTGTCTTTGTTGGACTTCCTGTTCTGAGGCTTCTGCCCCCCCGCCTTCTGACCTTTGACCTGGAAGCACAGTTATTATTATTGTTGTTATTGTTAGAAATAATTAAAAAAAAGTCTTCTGAAAGAATATAGATTCAAAGATTTGCGCCGCATTTTCACAATTTAAAAAAAATAGCAGACCTACAAGCTCGTAGTAGATCTGCTATTTTTCAATAGCTAAAGTATAACATAATGCTTAGTTAAAACACCAAAAGGGGTTCCTGTTCAGAATGGGTTAATATTATTTTGTATTATTATTTTTTTTGTAAGAGTCTACCATTCATTGTCAATGGAAGCCAGCGACAGATGCAAAGACGCAGTCTACCATTCATTGTCAATGGAAGCCAGCGACAGATGCAAAGACGCAGTCTACCATTCATTGTCAATGGAAGCCAGCGACAGATGCAAAGACGCAGTCTACCATTCATTGTCAATGGAAGCCAGCGACAGATGCAAAGATACAGAGGCTGGGTACACGAGGACGTCGCGGGCTGTTCCCCGCCTAAGTTTGTGAACGATATAAAACTTTACTGCGTCTACATTGCGGTTATGTTAATTATGTACGATGTCTACAAGAGACCGGTAAACTGCTTCGTTTTCAATAGAAAGTTGTAGTACACATGGTCGGCCTGTAGATGCCGATGGCCACCCAAAAAGTCTGTCTCACTCATACTCTCCAACAGACATCCTCAGCCACGCTCCAAAAGTGGCAGCACCTGTCACTCATTAGTAGGCTAATCACTCTGTGAAGAGTGCATATGTTTCTCCACAACGGACGTTTTCGCTTCTAAACCCTTGCTTTTCCCTGTGTCACTCAGCAATAAGGTGAAACTAGAACACAAAGATGAGTAGCCTATTTATTTTTTAACACGCAGCACCTCTCTCTCTCTCTCCCTCTCCCTCTCCCTCTCTCCCTCTCTCTCCCCCTCTCCCCCTCTCCCTCTCTCTCTCTCTCTCTCTCTCTCTCTCTCTCTCTCGTGCGCACTGCTGCTGTGACTGTGAGACTGACACAGACGCGGTCAATAATATATAGCATAAATAATAGGCCAAATTTAACACTTTCCCTCTATCTGTGATCAGCTCCTCACACACAACTCCTCTCTCGTGCATGCACGCCTGCTCAATCTCAGCAACTGTTTGCGTAAATATGTATACATTTTTCCCGATCGGGGGTGTTGTTTCTGTTCTCCAAAAATAGCTCCTCTACAAGCTCATGCATGCGCTGCAGATCGGCTATTTTGGATAAGAGATTTATAGACATTATGTGCAAATATAAAATAGCTGTGATACTTATAAGTGGTTATGGTGAAATAAACCATTAACACTGGTTAGTTTGGAGGGGGCGAGGGGACAATGACATCACCGTTTCAGCAAATTAGGCGGCATTTGCTATACACACGGAGACGTGAAAGTCGCGTCTCCAAACTTTCCCACTCTGGAAGGTAGTTTCAAAATTAGCCGTTCAAGTCCCCCAAAACGCCGTCTCCGTGTGACAAAAAGGGCAGATCGGCTAATTACTTGCCCAAGAAACACCGAAATCGTCCTCATCTGGATGGCCCCACAGTCTACCATTCATTGTCAATGGAAGCCAGCGACAGATACAAAGACACAGTCCACCATTCATTGTCAATGGAAGCTAGCGTCAGATACAAAGATGCAGTCTACCATTCATTGTCAATGGAAGCTAGCGTCAGATACAAAGACACAGTCCACCATTCATTGTCAATGGAAGCTAGCGACAGATACAAAGACACAGTCCACCATTCATTGTCAATGGAAGCTAGCGACAGATACAAAGACACAGTCCACCATTCATTGGCAATGGAAGCTAGCGTCAGATACAAAGATGCAGTCTACCATTCATTGTCAATGGAAGCTAGCGACAGATACAAAGATGCAGTCTACCATTCATTGTCAATGGAAGCTAGCAACAGATACAAAGATGCAGTCTACCATTCATTGTCAATGGAAGCTAGCGACAGATACAAAGATGCAGTCTACCATTCATTGTCAATGGAAGCTAGCGACAGATACAAAGATGCAGTCTACCATTCATTGTCAATGGAAGCTAGCGACAGATACAAAGATGCAGTCTACCATTCATTGTCAATGGAAGCCCAGTCTTTGCGTCACCATCAGTCAGCATGTTCGAACACCAAGGACTACAAGAGTCACCTGTTTAGCAGCGAGGCTCCTGGTTGGCTGGCTGCGAAGGGGAGGGGCGGGGCATCGAGGACACAGGATGCCGCTCACCAGGGAGGCGGAGTCGTGTCGGCGGCTGACCAATCGGCTGGCCATCCTCATCAGCGATGTCATCATATTCATCTCTCCTGGCGAGAAAAAATATAAGTCAGTTATTAAACTATAAAATACTACTCTCTAAGCCCATTGGCTCGTAGCCAATGAGTAGTACAAGCGTAGCACCGAGCGCCGCGCTACGAGCTTGTAGATCTGCTATTTTTGAGAAATTGTGAAAATCTTTGAATATATATTCTTTCAGAAACTTTAACCCTGTGAGAACCACTGATATAGAAACATAGGGTTTAACCCTGTGAGAAATATAGAAACATAGGGTTTAACCCTGTGAGAACCACTGATATAGAAACATAGGGTTTAACCCTGTGAGAACCACTGATACAGAAACATAGGGTTTAACCCTGTGAGAACCACTGATATAGAAACATATGGTTTAACCCTGTGAGAACCACTGATATAGAAACATATGGTTTAACCCTGTGAGAACCACTGATATAGAAACATATGGTTTAACCCTGTGAGAACCACTGATATAGAAACATATGGTTTAACCCTGTGAGAACCACTGATATAGAAACATAGGGTTTAACCCTGTGAGAACCACTGATATAGAAACATAGGGTTTAACCCTGTGAGAACCACTGATATAGAAACATATGGTTTAACCCTGTGAGAACCACTGATATAGATGTTGCTAAGAATAATTGTCATTATACCTTTAACGCAGACGTCTAGACCGCTGACACGACCATATATGGACTGTGAGGACAAATATCCTGTCTGGTACGGAAGGCGGTGGAGTCTCTGGAGAGGAGCATAGTGAACGCAGCACTAAATGTCTCTGTCATCTCCATATATGGAGTTCCGCTTCGGTGTGACGTCAGCACTAAATGTCTCTGTCATCTCCATATATGGAGTTCCGCTTCGGTGTGACGTCAGCACTAAATGTCTCTGTCATCTCCATATATGGAGTTCCGCTTCGGTGTGACGTCAGCACTAAATGTCTCTGTCATCTCCATATATGGAGTTCCGCTTCGGTGTGACGTCAGCACTAAATGTCTCTGTCATCTCCATATATGGAGTTCTGCTTCGGTGTGACGTCAGCACTAAATGTCTCTGTCATCTCCATATATGGAGTTCCGCTTCGGTGTGACGTCAGCACTAAATGTCTCTGTCATCTCCATATATGGAGTTCCGCTTCGGTGTGACGTCAGCACTAAATGTCTCTGTCATCTCTATATATGGAGTTCCACATCGGTGTGACATCAGCACTAAATGTCTCTGTCATCTCCATATATGGAGTTCCGCTTCGGTGTGACGTCAGCACTAAATGTCTCTGTCATCTCCATATATGGAGTTCCACATCGGTGTGACGTCAGCACTAAATGTCTCTGTCATCTCCATATATGGAGTTCCGCTTGGGTGTGACGTCAGCACTAAATGTCTCTGTCATCTCCATATATGGAGTTCCACATCGGTGTGACGTCAGCACTAAATGTCTCTGTCATCTCCATATATGGAGTTCCGCTTCGGTGTGACGTCAGCACTAAATGTCTCTGTCATCTCCATATATGGAGTTCCACTTCGGTGTGACGTCAGCACTAAATGTCTCTGTCATCTCCATATATGGAGTTCTGCTTCGGTGTGACGTCAGCACTAAATGTCTCTGTCATCTCCATATATGGAGTTCTGCTTCGGTGTGACGTCAGCACTAAATGTCTCTGTCATCTCCATATATGGAGTTCCGCTTCGGTGTGACGTCAGCACTAAATGTCTCTGTCATCTCCATATATGGAGTTCCACATCGGTGTGACATCAGCACTAAATGTCTCCATATATGGAGTTCTATAGATCAGGCTGGTCCAAATATGGAGTTGGTGGTGATGTCACACTTGGATATGTGACATGTATGTAACATAATGTGGGATCTCTCCATATATGGAGTGTCACTATTCAGTGGGTAATAGTGATGCACCCAATATTCGTCCGCAGAAAATATTAGGCAGAAAAATTTCAAAAAATGCATTTTCTGCCTATTCGGTTTCGGCCCGAATAGGCAGAAAATATATCACCGAATAGTGTATGCAATTAATGCATTCAAAAGAGCTGAATAAATGTTTTATGGACCCATAATAGTGATTATTATTTAAGTTAAGTTTTGCCATAACCATTTATTTTGCCATAAATCAGGTAGCTTTAAGGTACGGCCATGACAGCAATGGTAGGAAAAAAGATATATAATATGAATCATATTCGGATATTCGGTTTTCGGCCAAGAATTTCCCTTTCGGAGCTTCCCTAGCGGGTAACCATGGAGCTTCCCTAGCGGGTAACCATGGAGCTTCCCTAGCGGGTAACCATGGAGCTTCCCCAGCGGGTAACCATGGAGCTTCCTCCCTAGCGGGTAACCATGGAGCTTCCCTAGCGGGTAACCATGGAGCTTCCCTAGCGGGTAACCATGGAGCTTCCCTAGCGGGTAACCATGGAGCTTCCCTAGCGGGTAACCATGGAGCTTCCCTAGCGGGTAACCATGGAGCTTCCTCCCTAGCGGGTAACCATGGAGCTTCCCTAGCGGGTAACCATGGAGCTTCCCTAGCGGGTAACCATGGAGCTTCCCTAGCGGGTAACCATGGAGCTTCCCTAGCGGGTAACCATGGAGCTTCCTCCCTAGCGGGTAACCATGGAGCTTCCTCCCTAGCGGGTAACCATGGAGCTTCCCTAGCGGGTAACCATGGAGCTTCCTCCCTAGCGGGTAACCATGGAGCTTCCCTAGCGGGTAACCATGGAGCTTCCCCAGCGGGTAACCATGGAGCTTCCTCCCTAGCGGGTAACCATGGAGCTTCCCTAGCGGGTAACCATGGAGCTTCCCCAGCGGGTAACCATGGAGCTTCCCTAGTGGGTAACCATGGAGCTTCCCTAGCGGGTAACCATGGAGCTTCCCTAGCGGGTAACCATGGAGCTTCCCTAGTGGGTAACCATGGAGCTTCCCCAGCGGGTAACCATGGAGCTTCCCCAGCGGGTAACCATGGAGCTTCCCTAGCGGGTAACCATGGAGCTTCCCTAGCGGGTAACCATGGAGCTTCCCTAGCGGGTAACCATGGAGCTTCCCTAGCGGGTAACCATGGAGCTTCCCTGGCGGGTAACCATGGAGCTTCCCTGGCGGGTAACCATGGAGCTTCCTCCCTAGCGGGTAACCATGGAGCTTCCCTAGCGGGTAACCATGGAGCTTCCCTAGCGGGTAACCATGGAGCTTCCTCCCTAGCGGGTAACCATGGAGCTTCCCTAGCGGGTAACCATGGAGCTTCCCTAGCGGGTAACCATGGAGCTTCCCTAGCGGGTAACCATGGAGCTTTCTCCCTAGCGGGTAACCATGGAGCTTCCCCCTAGCGGGTAACCATGGAGCTTCCCCCTAGCGGGTAACCATGGAGCTTCCCTAGCGGGTAACCATGGAGCTTCCCTAGCGGGTAACCATGGAGCTTCCCTAGCGGGTAACCATGGAGCTTCCCTGGCGGGTAACCATGGAGCTTCCTCCCTAGCGGGTAACCATGGAGCTTCCCTGGTGGGTAACCATGGAGCTTCCCTAGCGGGTAACCATGGAGCTTCCCTAGCGGGTAACCATGGAGCTTCCCCAGCGGGTAACCATGGAGCTTCCCTAGCGGGTAACCATGGAGCTTCCCTAGCGGGTAACCATGGAGCTTCCCCAGCGGGTAACCATGGAGCTTCCCTAGTGGGTAACCATGGAGCTTCCCTAGCGGGTAACCATGGAGCTTCCCTAGCGGGTAACCATGGAGCTTCCCTAGCGGGTAACCATGGAGCTTCCCTAGCGGGTAACCATGGAGCTTCCCTAGCGGGTAACCATGGAGCTTCCCTAGCGGGTAACCATGGAGCTTCCCTAGTGGGTAACCATGGAGCTTCCCCAGCGGGTAACCATGGAGCTTCCCCCTAGCGGGTAACGGGTAACCATGGAGCTTCCCTAGCGGGTAACCATGGAGCTTCCCTAGCGGGTAACCATGGAGCTTCCCCAGCGGGTAACCATGGAGCTTCCCCAGCGGGTAACCATGGAGCTTCCCTAGTGGGTAACCATGGAGCTTCCCTAGCGGGTAACCATGGAGCTTCCCTAGCGGGTAACCATGGAGCTTCCCTAGCGGGTAACCATGGAGCTTCCTCCCTAGCGGGTAACCATGGAGCTTCCCTAGCGGGTAACCATGGAGCTTCCCTAGCGGGTAACCATGGAGCTTCCCTAGCGGGTAACCATGGAGCTTCCCCAGCGGGTAACCATGGAGCTTCCCCCTAGCGGGTAACCATGGAGCTTCCCTAGCGGGTAACCATGGAGCTTCCCTAGCGGGTAACCATGGAGCTTCCCCAGCGGGTAACCATGGAGCTTCCCTAGCGGGTAACCATGGAGCTTCCCTAGCGGGTAACCATGGAGCTTCCCTAGCGGGTAACCATGGAGCTTCCCCAGCGGGTAACCATGGAGCTTCCCTAGTGGGTAACCATGGAGCTTCCCTAGCGGGTAACCATGGAGCTTCCCTAGCGGGTAACCATGGAGCTTCCCTAGCGGGTAACCATGGAGCTTCCCTAGCGGGTAACCATGGAGCTTCCCTAGCGGGTAACCATGGAGCTTCCCTAGCGGGTAACCATGGAGCTTCCCTAGCGGGTAACCATGGAGCTTCCCTAGCGGGTAACCATGGAGCTTCCCTAGCGGGTAACCATGGAGCTTCCCTAGCGGGTAACCATGGAGCTTCCTCCCTAGCGGGTAACCATGGAGCTTCCCTAGCTGGTAACCATGGAGCTTCCCTAGCGGGTAACCATGGAGCTTCCCTAGCGGGTAACCATGGAGCTTCCTCCCTAGCGGGTAACCATGGAGCTTCCTCCCTAGCGGGTAACCATGGAGCTTCCCTAGCGGGTAACCATGGAGCTTCCTCCCTAGCGGGTAACCATGGAGCTTCCCTAGCGGGTAACCATGGAGCTTCCCTAGCGGGTAACCATGGAGCTTCCTCCCTAGCGGGTAACCATGGAGCTTCCCTAGCGGGTAACCATGGAGCTTCCTCCCTAGCGGGTAACCATGGAGCTTCCCTAGCGGGTAACCATGTAGCTTCCCTAGCGGGTAACCATGGAGCTTCCCTAGCGGGTAACCATGGAGCCCCTAGCGGGTAACCATGGAGCTTCCCTAGCGGGTAACCATGGAGCTTCCCTAGCGGGTAACCATGGAGCTTCCCTAGCGGGTAACCATGGAGCTTCCCTAGCGGGTAACCATGGAGCTTCCCTAGCGGGTAACCATGGAGCTTCCCTAGCGGGTAACCATGGAGCTTCCCTAGCGGGTAACCATGGAGCTTCCTCCCTAGCGGGTAACCATGGAGCTTCCCTAGCGGGTAACCATGGAGCTTCCCCCTAGCGGGTAACCATGGAGCTTCCCTAGCGGGTAACCATGGAGCTTCCCTAGCGGGTAACCATGGAGCTTCCCTAGCGGGTAACCATGGAGCTTCCCCAGCGGGTAACCATGGAGCTTCCCTAGCGGGTAACCATGGAGCTTCCCTAGCGGGTAACCATGGAGCTTCCCTAGCGGGTAACCATGGAGCTTCCCTAGCGGGTAACCATGGAGCTTCCCTAGCGGGTAACGGGTAACCATGGAGCTTCCCTAGCGGGTAACGGGTAACCATGGAGCTTCCCTAGCGGGTAACCATGGAGCTTCCCTAGCGGGTAACCATGGAGCTTCCCTAGCGGGTAACCATGGAGCTTCCCTAGCGGGTAACCATGGAGCTTCCCTAGCGGGTAACCATGGAGCTTCCCTAGCGGGTAACGGGTAACCATGGAGCTTCCCTAGCGGGTAACCATGGAGCTTCCTCCCTAGCGGGTAACCATGGAGCTTCCCTAGCGGGTAACCATGGAGCTTCCCTAGCGGGTAACCATGGAGCTTCCCCAGCGGGTAACCATGGAGCTTCCCTAGCGGGTAACCATGGAGCTTCCCTAGCGGGTAACCATGGAGCTTCCCTAGCGGGTAACCATGGAGCTTCCCTAGCGGGTAACCATGGAGCTTCCCTAGCGGGTAACCATGGAGCTTCCCTAGCGGGTAACCATGGAGCTTCCTCCCTAGCGGGTAACCATGGAGCTTCCTCCCTAGCGGGTAACCATGGAGCTTCCCTAGCGGGTAACCATGGAGCTTCCCTAGCGGGTAACCATGGAGCTTCCCTAGCGGGTAACCATGGAGCTTCCCTAGCGGGTAACCATGGAGCTTCCCTAGCGGGTAACCATGGAGCTTCCCTAGCGGGTAACCATGGAGCTTCCCTAGCGGGTAACCATGGAGCTTCCCTAGCGGGTAACCATGGAGCTTCCCTAGCGGGTAACCATGGAGCTTCCCTAGCGGGTAACCATGGAGCTTCCCTAGCGGGTAACCATGAGCTTCCCCAGCGGGTAACCATGGAGCTTCCCTAGCGGGTAACCATGGAGCTTCCCCCTAGCGGGTAACCATGGAGCTTCCCTAGCTGGTAACCATGGAGCTTCCCTAGCGGGTAACCATGGAGCTTCCCTAGCGGGTAACCATGGAGCTTCCCTAGCGGGTAACCATGGAGCTTCCCCAGCGGGTAACCATGGAGCTTCCCCAGCGGGTAACCATGGAGCTTCCCTAGCGGGTAACCATGGAGCTTCCCTAGCGGGTAACCATGGAGCTTCCCTAGCGGGTAACCATGGAGCTTCCCTAGCGGGTAACCATGGAGCTTCCCCAGCGGGTAACCATGGAGCTTCCTCCCTAGCGGGT
>NC_136809.1:869520-994520 GCF_951216825.1 Electrona antarctica | reverse complement strand
ACCCCCTCAAGGACCACTGGTGGTCCCCGGACCACCTGGAACCCCCTCAAGGACCACTGGGGGTCCCCGGACCACCTGGAACCCCCTCAAGGACCACTGGGGGTCCCCGGACCACCTGGAACCCCCTCAAGGACCATGCACTGGTCTAGCGTCTACTCGGTCTCGGTACAACACTAGACTAGCTGGCTGATAGCGCCATCTGCTGGACTCACATTGAACTACATAATGACTATTCACTCATTGTTGGCTGACAGTGGTTGTACTCACAAAGAAGTGAGTATAAGTACTCACAAAGAAGTGAGTATAAGTACAGATTGTTATCTAACAGTTTATAACGATGTGTTTGCATAGCACTGTATATTTATTCATAATGTGGTGCATAGCACTGTATATTTATTCATAATGTGGTGCATAGCACTGTATATTTATTCATAATGTGGTGCATAGCACTGTATATTTATTCATAATGTGGTGCATAGCACTGTATATTTATTCATAATGTGGTGCATAGCACTGTAGGCCTATATTTATTTGCATGTCATTAAAATGTTCTGATGAACTGAATATGAAGGACCTCAATGGAAACAAGCCATAGTGCTTATAAATCCTCTTATAGCAGAACTGGTGTTGAACATTTTATACAACCTGTCAAAGGTTATTGAATACAACTCATTTTATACAACCTGTCAAAGGTTATTGAATACAACTCATTTTATACAACCTGTCAAAGGTTATTGAATACAACTCATGTTATACAACCTGTCAAAGGTTATTGAATACAACTCATGTTATACAACCTGTCAAAGGTTATTGAATACAACTCATGTTATACAACCTGTCAAGGGATTATAAATAAAACTCATTTTATACAACCTGTCAAAGGATTATAAATAGAACTCATTTTATACAAACTTTCAAAGGTTTATAAATAGAACTCGTCTCATATTTCTGCTCTGTTTATAAATAGGCCTGAATGTGACTCTGTGTGGTGGAAAAGTACTGACATTATACTGGACTGTATCAATGTAAATAAACATTATTTATACTGGACTAAAGGTATCAATGCTGCAATGTACATGTCTGGAGTTCAAAATGTACTCGAGTAAAAGTACAAAAGTATAGCTATTAAAATGTACTTAAAGTACCAAAGTAAAATTACTCATTGTGCAGAATCTTGAAAATGTATTAAAAAAATAAAAATAAAAGCGATGCATTGTGAACTTGTAGATCTGTTATTTTCAAATGTCCAGAATATGTATGTATATATGTAACAGAGTTAAATAGGTTGGTCACATATATATATATATATATATATATATATATATATATATAGTGCTACAAAGTAGCTAGTAACTAAAGTTTTTAAATAATTGTAGTAAGTGCAGTAGGCCTTATAGTAAAAGTACACTATTTGTCTCTGAGATGTATTGGAGTAAAAGTAAAGTATTGGAGAAAAAAGAGATTTTGTTTTTTTAAGATTTTCTCTTTTCTTGTTCTCAGATTATTTCCCCTCGGCTGTGATTTATTTTATTTTCTCCACCAGGCCGAAGGCTTGGGGAGAGAGTATGTTTGTCTCCACCAGGCCGAAGGCTTGGGGAGAGAGTATGTTTGTCTCCACCAGGCCGAAGGCTTGGGGAGAGAGTATGTTTGTCTCCACCAGGCCGAAGGCTTGGGGAGAGAGTATGTTTTGCACTCCGTCCGTGTCCGTGTGTGTGTGTCCTTCCGTCCGTCTGTTACCAGCTAATCTCCGGCACCGTTAACCCGGTCGATGCCAAACTTTGCACACACACTCCCTGGATGCCAACGATGAACCTCTGCCCCGCATTTTCCAGAACGGCCTGTTATAGCGCCACCATGAGGCAGCTTTTCACATTCTTTACCTAAAACTGCACCGATCTGCGTGAAACGTTGTATGCACACTCCCTAGAGGCCAAGGACAAACCTTTGACCTGCATTTTCCGCATCTGCCTTTTATAGCGCCACCAGGAGGCCGACTTTTGTAAACCACATTTTTTGATATTACTCAAGTCGGATCTGTCCGATATTTCATATTCCATCCTAATTGGCTATAATTGGCTTTCACAGTTTGCAAGATTGCCCCGTTTTGAACAAAAGCCTCAAATCATGAACGCAGCATGCAATTTACGTGAAATCTTTCACACATTTTCTTACTAGGCTGAGGAATATATCCCACCCTTTTCACATTGGCCTGTTATAGCGCCACCAACAGGTTGATTTTTGCAAAACACATTTTTGGAACAAAATGCCTCAAATCATCCAATTGCCATCAAAGGCGTATGAAGAAATGGCACCCTTTTCACATTGGCCTATTATAGCGCCACCAGGAGGCCACAACCTGACCTGCCCTGGTGGAGACCTGTGCCCCGAGGGGCACGTTTTCTAGTTTTTTATGTATTAATATAGAAGTGTACGTCTCTAAATGTTGTGATGAATTGAACATGGTGGACCTGTTCATGATGTCGTCCACAGTTAACAGTTTTTGTTTTGACTTGTGCTTTTGTTTGAAATGTAGCCATTCTGCAATCAATCAATCAATCAATCAATCAATCAATCAATCAATCAATCAATCAATCAATCAATCAATCAATCAATCAAAAAGATAGACAGATATTCCACTGTTAGACAGATGTTAGGTTCTTACCTTGTTTATGATGACTATTTCTATATGTGATGTTCTTCCTTACTGTAAATCACTCTGGATTAAAAATACCTAAAATGTAAATGGCAAAAAAATAATATTCAACAAAGGTTGTGTGCAGTGCCCATGTCCGCCAGCAGAGGTCAGCGTGGACCTCAGTGGACCTCAGTGTTGTTCTAAAATTAGAACGCATGACATTTAGTCAGCCAGCCAGCCAGCCAGCCAGCCAGTCAGCCAGTCAGTCAGCCAGCCAGTCAGCCAGTCAGCCAGCCAGCCAACCAGCCAGCCAGTCAGCCAGTCAGTCAGCCAGCCAGTCAGCCAGCCAGCCAGCCAGCCAGTCAGTCAGTCAGTCAGTCAGTAACCTACTGCTGACCACAGTAACATTACAGTAACATTACTGTAGTCTGACTATTCTATTCATGTGGATTATATTATCCGTGTTATTTCTCCTCTCGTTGTTATATCGCTGTACAGCCGTCATGTCTACAAACCGCCAGCTGGTCTCTGTGGATTATGAGATATTTGGCAACGTGCAGGGTAAGATTTAATAATAATAAATATAATACTAATACTAATACTACTAATAATAATAATAATAACCTTCCAGCCCACATGGAAGTGATGTATCTGGAAAACACAATTCACAGTAATATAGCCTAAACAACTATGTTTTAAACTAAAGTGGATCTTTGTCTCTCAGGGCCTGAGAGAGTGACATGACGTGTTTAGACAGGATGTATGGGCAGCTGCAGGAGGGACCCTAAAGATCTGGCTTGCTGATAGTAAACGGCCAGGCCTGCAGGACACCTACTGTTCTGTGCTTGCTTCCTGGTGACCAACACCTTATTTAGACATGTTTGACCATTTGGTACAGGGGGGTTGGGACCACCTTTGCATTTCCTTTGTGTATAAGGTCTACTGAAAATGTCTGTAACAGTTAGTTCAGTGGCTCACACGCCGTGAGGCGGGTGGGCCAGGCCCATGGCTGTGAATGATGTCTTGTACTCTCTGAAAATAAATGGAACTCCGGAGCAACTTTCATTCTGCCTTTGTCTCTGCTGTTGGCTTCATTCTCCGTCCAGAGTGTTTTTTAGTCTAAGTATTTAACGTCTGTTTATGCTCTATGGAGAGAGGAAAAGCACTCTCTCCTCTGTAGATTATATTCTTCAAAGTGGTGCCGAGCTCGGTCGTGTTGATGCATTTTTGCGTCAGGCGAGAGAACCAGTGGACAATTGACAATTCAGTCTAATAGATATTTCGGTCGGCAATTATTATTTTTTGAACGGTGGAGAACGACGACGACGGCGCTGCAGTCGAACCGATGGGGTTCAACACGGCGATCACCACCACGACGGAGGCGGCCTGCACCGAGGAGCGGCGATGGGCAACGGCGTGATGCTCTCGGCGATCGTGACCAGAGGCGATGCTCGGCGGCTGGACGGCGGGGAGAGGGGTGCTACGGAGCACAGCGTGCCCCGGCCCGAGGGCGTTCATCGGCGGTCTGCGGTCCAAGGGAGGCGATGGGCAGAATTCAGAATGAAAGTTTCCGGACAAAGGGCAACTCTCGACAACAGAGCGGCCTACGCCATGCGGTGCATAAGTGTACTGCACAATCACAACCTCGTTTGGCCCGTGTGCGCTGACTGATGGACACTGACGAAGGTGAGACAAAAGAAGAGAAACGTTACAGAAGATTCTATTATATCAGATGGATATCGTTCCATTTGATTCCAAATCGTGTGTCGCGTTTGTTTTCAACATGAATTAAAAGGCATCGTGTTGATTGTATGTTTTTGTCGTATAATTAGATAAGTTGAGTCATGAGTAGCCTACTTATGCAACAATGAGGTGATTTCCTCGACGTGAAGAGAATATTAAGTTGAATATTGCTTAAACTCTGGCCTGTTAATGTATTTTTATCTTTTCTTATTACTGTTTAGCTGGTTAACAAGGGCCCAGCGTCATTTATTATGTACTACCCTAGTAGAGCAGAGTTTTATTTAAAGCATTATAAACGTATATGTTATTGCACGTCCTAAATTTCCTGAAAGCGGCAACGTCTGTTAAATGTCAGATATATGTTTACGGGTTATCATTTATGCCAATGATCATGTTTCGAGTTATGTAAAGGTTAAAAAGTGAAGTTGATTACAGTACAGAGAAGTTAGTGTGTAAGAGAGAACACAGAAGGGAGTTCTATAAGCACACCGATGATAATACTGTAATGGAATGAGAACACTGGTAACGATTTATCTGATTTGAATGCCTAGAAGTTTGTAAGCCATTTTTGAATTCTACTGTAATTGTTGATTTCTTTGTGTCATATGTTTAATGTTCCAGTCTGTGCCAAAGGGAGGACGAGGGTCAATTGTGTTTCCATATTCGTTTTTATGAGGCATGGTTGCCTCAAAGGGAGGTCTGATGTATCTGGAAAACACAATTCACAGTAATATAGCCTAAACAACTATGTTTTAAACTAAAGTGGATCTTTGTCTCTCAGGGCCTGAGAGAGTGACATGACGTGTTTAGACAGGATGTATGGGCAGCTGCAGGAGGGACCCTAAAGATCTGGCTTGCTGATAGTAAACGGCCAGGCCTGCAGGACACCTACTGTTCTGTGCTTGCTTCCTGGTGACCAACACCTTATTTAGACATGTTTGACCATTTGGTACAGGGGGGTTGGGACCACCTTTGCATTTCCTTTGTGTATAAGGTCTACTGAAAATGTCTGTAACAGTTAGTTCAGTGGCTCACACGCCGTGAGGCGGGTGGGCCAGGCCCATGGCTGTGAATGATGTCTTGTACTCTCTGAAAATAAATGGAACTCCGGAGCAACTTTCATTCTGCCTTTGTCTCTGCTGTTGGCTTCATTCTCCGTCCAGAGTGTTTTTTAGTCTAAGTATTTAACGTCTGTTTATGCTCTATGGGGAGAGGAAAAGCACTCTCTCCTCTGTAGATTATATTCTTCAGAAGTAACTTATATAAACGTATATGTTAGACATGCATAAACACACACATATGAACATATACGTTTCATATTGAATCATTTCTGTTCCCAAACACTACAATTATTACATCAGTTACTTTGCAGACTTATGTTACGGAACACAGTTATGTTACAGAACATACAAGGCAGCGGTGGCCGCGGTGGCCGAACGGATAGCGGCGCGGTCTTGATACCGGAAGGTTCCTAGTTCGAATCAGCCGTCCGACACGTTAAAAATTACCACCGCTGAAGTGCCCTTGAACAAGGCATTGAACCACTACGATGAAATGTGTTCTATGAGCAGGGCCTGGCTGGAAACAAGTTCTTGAGCTTAGCCCAGATACCCTGGGTAAATATAGTTATCATTTCATTTCATTTCATTTCATAGGCCTGCATTAAATGCATACGTAGCGTTGGGCGGAAGTGGATTGAACCGGGGGCTCCCACTCGCCAGACCTCCACCACCCGCTGTGCCAATGGGGCTGAGCCTGATTAGACTTATGTTGCAGGCTGGGTCTTGGCTGTGGGATACACATGGATAGATTATTTTAAAAAATATATTAAAATCTGTCTGTCTGTCTGTCTGTCTGTCTGTCTGTCTGTCTGTCTGTCTGTCTGTCTGTCTGTCTGTCTAACTGTCTGTCTGTCTGTCTGTCTGTCTGTCTGTCTGTCCCACAGGTGTATGTTTCAGAATGGTGAGTCAAACATAATCTCTGTCAAATCACATCATGTTTGACTGACTGACGTCACAATGCTGTGCGTGTGTCTGTGTGTGCGTGTGTGCGTGCATGGGCGCATGTATGATGTGCGTGCGTGTCGTGGGCGCATGTATGATGTGTGTGCGTGCGTGTGTGTCGTGGGCGCATGTATAATGTGCGTGCGTGCGTGCGTGTCGTGTTGGCGCATGTATGATGTGCGTGCGTGTCGTGGGCGCATGTATGATGTGCGTGCGTGCGTGCGTGCGTACGTGTGCATGTGCGTGAGTGCGTGTACGTGCACAGTACACAGAGGATCATGGGAAGAAACTGGGCGTGGTCGGCTGGGTGATGAACACTCGGGAGGGGTCAGTCAAAGGTCAAGTTCAGGGACCGGCAGACAAGGTGGACGAGATGTGAGTCCAACGGCCCGGGATTCGAACCCGCGTCTCTTATTAATCATTAAGCCAAAGGCATATTCCTGTGACTTTTACTCTTACTGAACACACACTCTATAGCAATGATTACTGTCACAATATAGAGCTATTTAACACTGTTACTGAACACACTCTATAGCAATGATTACTGTCACTATAGAGCTATTTAACACTGTTACTGAACACACTCTATAGCAATGATTACTGTCACAATATAGAGCTATTTAACACTGTTACTGAACACACTCTATAGCAATGATTACTGTCACTATAGAGCTATTTAACACTGTTACTGAACACACACTATAGCAATGATTACTGTCACAATATAGAGCTATTTAACACTGTTACTGAACACACTCTATAGCAATGATTACTGTCACAATATAGAGCTATTTAACACTGTTACTGAACACACTCTATAGCAATGATTACTGTCACAATATAGAGCTATTTAACACTGTTACTGAACACACACTATAGCAATGATTACTGTCACAATATAGAGCTATTTAACACCGTTACTGAACACACACTATAGCAATGATTACTGTCACAATATAGAGCTATTTTTTACTGAACACACTCTATAGCAATGATTACTGTCACAATATAGAGCTATTTAACACTGTTACTGAACACACACTATAGCAATGATTACTGTCACAATATAGAGCTATTTAACACTGTTACTGAACACACACTATAGCAATGATTACTGTCACAATATAGAGCTATTTAACACTGTTACTGAACACACACTATAGCAATGATTACTGTCACAATATAGAGCTATTTAACACTGTTACTGAACACACACTATAGCAATGATTACTGTCACAATATAGAGCTATTTAACACCGTTACTGAACACACACTATAGCAATGATTACTGTCACAATATAGAGCTATTTTTTACTGAACACACTCTATAGCAATGATTACTGTCACAATATAGAGCTATTTAACACCGTTACTGAACACACTCTATAGCAATGATTACTGTCACAATATAGAGCTATTTAACACCGTTACTGAACACACTCTATAGCAATGATTACTGTCACAATATAGAGCTATTTAACACCGTTACTGAACACACTCTATAGCAATGATTACTGTCACAATATAGAGCTATTTAACACCGTTACTGAACACACACTATATAGCAATGATTACTGTCACAATATAGAGCTATTTAACACTGTTACTGAACACACTCTATAGCAATGATTACTGTCACAATATAGAGCTATTTAACACCGTTACTGAACACACTCTATAGCAATGATTACTGTCACAATATAGAGCTATTTAACACTGTTACTGAACACACACTCTATAGCAATGATTACTGTCACAATATAGAGCTATTTAACACTGTTACTGAACACACTCTATAGCAATGATTACTGTCACAATATAGAGCTATTTAACACTGTTACTGAACACACACTCTATAGCAATGATTACTGTCACAATATAGAGCTATTTAACACTGTTACTGAACACACTCTATAGCAATGATTACTGTCACAATATAGAGCTATTTAACACTGTTACTGAACACACTCTATAGCAATGATTACTGTCCCACTATAGAGCTATTTAACACTGTTACTGAACACACTCTATAGCAATGATTACTGTCACAATATAGAGCTATTTAACACTGTTACTGAACACACTCTATAGCAATGATTACTGTCGTGATGTTAATGCGTGTGTTTCGTTTGGGTGTGTTAACAGGAAGCAGTGGCTCCGTACAACAGGAAGTCCCTCCTCTCGTATCGACAGGGCAGAATTCTCCAATCAGAGAGACGTGCCTGATCTGGAGTTACGAGGATTCTCCACCAGATACCACTGATGTTCCAATACCGCCCCCGCCTGGCGGAGTCAGGTCACTGATGTTCCAACCTGACTCAATACCGCCCCCGCCTGGTGGAGTCAGGTCACTGATGTTCCAACCTGACTCATTACCACCCCCGCCTGGTGGAGTCAGGTCACTGATGTTCCAATACCGCCCCCGCCTGGTGGAGTCAGGTCACTGATGTTCCAACCTGACTCAATACCACCCCCGCCTGGTGGAGTCAGGTCACTGATGTTCCAACCTGACTCAATACCACCCCCGCCTGGTGGAGTCAGGTCACTGATGTTCCAACCTGACTCAATACCGCCCCCGCCTGGCGGAGTCAGGTCACTGATGTTCCAACCTGACTCAATACCACCCCCGCCTGGTGGAGTCAGGTCACTGATGTTCCAACCTGACTCAATACCGCCCCCGCCTGGTGGAGTCAGGTCACTGATGTTCCAACCTGACTCAATACCGCCCCCGCCTGGTGGAGTCAGGTCACTGATGTTCCAACCTGACTCAATACCACCCCCGCCTGGTGGAGTCAGGTCACTGATGTTCCAACCGAAAATAGATATAAAACATATAAAAACAAATTGATAAAAATTATACGATTACCACAACCACAAATTATTGGAAAAACATAAGAGTGACACTCAAGGAACATGGAAGGTAATTAACAGCATAATCAGAAAAGGTAAAAGCTGATTATCCTAATCACTTCATAAATGATAATAATACAACTATAAATGAACCAAAGGAAATTGTTGACAAATGTAATATATATTTTGAAAATGTGGGGTCTAATTTGGCTAAAGAGATTGTGGAGCCAACACACAATGACGACGGGATCTTGTTGACCGAAATTATTATTCAATGTTTATTAGTGGTGTTACCGAAATGGACATAATTGAAGTAGTACATCACTTTAAACATAAACGTTCTACTGACTGGACAGAAATAGACATGTCACTAGTCACTAGATTTTTAAAAATTGAGACAGACACAGATTTAACAACTACAGACCAATTTCTTTAGTCACAATTCTCCAAAATAATTGAAAAACTATTTGTTAAAAGACTTAATCCATTCATTGAAAAACACAATCTAATGAGCAACCACCAATATGGGTTCAGTAGGACAAACAGGTCCACTTCGATGGCTGTAATGGAACTGGTGGAGGGAATCTCAACAGCAATCGAAAACGGAGAATACACGGTGGGAGTGTTCATTAACTTGAAAAAAGCCTTATGACACTATACTAGACCTATTACTAAATAAACTGGAGAGATATGGTGTAAGAGGTATAGCCAATTCCTGGATAAGAAGCTATCTTGAAGATAGACATCAATATGTGCAAATAAATAATGTAAAATCTAAATTAGAGAAAGTCACTTATGGCGTCCCACAGGGCTCCGTCCTGGGTCCAAAATTATTTATATTATATATAAATGAAATTTGTAAAGTGTCAACCTTGCTAAAATACGTCCTATTGCTCCGACAAGAATTTGGAGAAGCTTCTGAACACAGTAGAAGGAGAATTGACTCCCTGTGGAATGAATGAGAAACACAGCTAAACGTGTGGGAAGCGCCTCCCTGTGGAATGAATGAGCAACACCTAAAGGTGTGGGTAGCGCCTCCATGTGGAATGAATGAGCAACACAGCTAAACGTGTGAGTAGCGCCTCCATGTGGAATGAATGAGCAACACCTAAAGGTGTGGGTAGCGCCTCCATGTGGAATGAATGAGCAACACCTAAACGTGTGGGTAGCGCCTCCATGTGGAATGAATGAGCAACACCTAAACGTGTGGGTAGCGCCTCCATGTGGAATGAATGAGCAACACAGCTAAATGTGTGGGTAGCTCCTCCATGTGGAATGAATGAGCAACACCTAAAGGTGTGGGTAGCTCCTCCCTGTGGAATGAATGAGCAACACAGCTAAATGTGTGGGTAGCGCCTCCATGTGGAATGAATGAGCAACACAGCTAAATGTGTGGGTAGCGCCTCCATGTGGAATGAATGAGCAACACAGCTGAATGTGTGGGTAGCGCCTCCATGTGGAATGAATGAGCAACACCTAAACGTGTGGGTAGCGCCTCCATGTGGACTGAATGAGCAACACAGCTAAATGTGTGGGTAGTGCCTCCATGTGGAATGAATGAGCAACACCTAAACGTGTGGGTAGCGCCTCCATGTGGACTGAATGAGCAACACAGCTAAATGTGTGGGTAGCTCCTCCATGTGGAATGAATGAGCAACACAGCTAAATGTGTGGGTAGCTCCTCCATGTGGAATGAATGAGCAACACAGCTAAATGTGTGGGTAGCTCCTCCATGTGGAATGAATGAGCAACACAGCTAAATGTGTGGGTAGCGCCTCCATGTGGAATGAATGAGCAACACAGTTAAATGTGTGGGTAGCTCCTCCATGTGGAATGAATGAGCAACACCTAAACGTGTGGGTAGCTCCTCCATGTGGAATGAATGAGCAACACAGCTAAATGTGTGGGTAGCGCCTCCCTGTGGAATGAATGAGCAACACAGCTAAAATGTCTACCAACGGACAACTATTTTAACATTTGGCCCAGACCGGCCCACCAGGGGGTCACATCATAGGAGCATGTATGACATCATAGGAGCATGTATAAAATCATAGGAACATGTATGACATCATAGGAGCATGTATAACATCATAGGAACATGTATGACATCATAGGAGCATGTATAACATCATAGGAACATGTATGACATCATAGGAACATGTATGACATCATATGAGCATGTATGACATCATAGGAGCATGTATGACATCATAGGAACATGTATGTCATCATAGGAGCATGTATGACATCATATGAGCATGTATGACATCATAGGAACATGTATGACATCATAGGAGCATGTATAACATCATGTGAGCATGTATGACATCATATGAGCATGTATGACATCATAGGAGCATGTATAACATCATAGGAGCATGTATGACATCATATGAGCATGTATGACATCATAGGAACATGTATGACATCATAGGAACATGTATGACATCATAGGAGCATGTATGACATCATAGGAACATGTATGACATCATAGGAGCATGTATGACATCATAGGAACATGTATGACATCATAGGAGCATGTATAACATCATAGGAGCATGTATGACATCATATGAGCATGTATGACATCATAGGAACATGTATGACATCATAGGAACATGTATGACATCATATGAGCATGTATGACATCATAGGAACATGTATGACATCATAGGAGCATGTATGACATCATAGGAACATGTATGACATCATAGGAACATGTATGACATCATAGGAGCATGTATAACATCATAGGAGCATGTATGACATCATAGGAGCATGTATGACATCATAGGAACATGTATGACATCATAGGAGCATGTATGGCAGATGGGCTGGCCAACGTTGAAGCTGCCACTACCCTACTGGCCAAAAGTGGAACTGCAGCAGGTTCATGGAGGAGGACGGACGTTCATGACGTCATGTGCGTAACGTGTGTTAGCAGCATGTCAGCTCAAAACGTCGTCGTTAGGAAACGGTTTGCGTTGCGGTGACGTCAGACCAGAACAGAAACGGTTTGCGTTGCGGTGACGTCAGACCAGAACAGAAACGGTTTGCGTTGCGGTGACGTCAGACCAGAACAGAAACGGTTTGCGTTGCGGTGACGTCACACCAGAACATTATATATTATAAGGTCTTTTACTTGGAAGGACAGAAAGACCTCGAGTCAGAAGAACGAACACCCAAAGACCTCGAGTCAGAAACACTCACTGAGACCTCGAGTCAGAAACACTCACTGAGGCCTCGAGTCAGAAACACTCACTGAGACCTCGAGTCAGAAACACTCACTGAGACCTCGAGTCAGAAACACTCACTGAGGCCTCGAGTCAGAAACACTCACTGAGACCTCGAGTCAGAAAGAAAACCCACAAAGAAAACCCACTATAAAACAGACAGGCAGACGTACAAAGACAGACAGACGTACATATAGACAAAGACAGACATAGACAAAGACAGACATATCAGACATAGATAAGAGACAGTGAGACAGACAAAGAGACAGAGCGAGACAAAAGAGACAGAACCAAGACACACACACACACACACACAGAGACAAAGACTGACAGTCACACAGAAACAGAAATACTGTGGAGACGGAGAGACAGACAGACAGACAGTAGAGACATCTAGATGAGCAACCCAGACGAGAGAGAGACAGAAGAGACAGAGAGACAGGCAGAGAGAGGAGAGACAGAAGAGACAGAGAGACAGGCAGAGAGAGGAGAGACAGAGAGACAGGTAGAGAGAGGAGAGACAGAGAATGGAGACGGTATCAGTAGCCTGCTGCAGCCTGCTGCAGCCACGGAGCATCAGCTGCAGCAGCAGCAGCATGCGACGGCGCCACCTAGGGCCAGAGCCAGGAACAACCGCTCCACGCCGGAGCGTCGCTTCCTGCTGCGTCACGTGGTCAGCGACTCCAAAGCCACGGCGCTGGACCTCCCGCTGCCCAGCCAGCGGGAGGCCGACCTGGCGCCCCGACGCCCTCCCTTCCTCCGGGACCAGCTCAGGGTTCAGGGAGCGGTCGGTCAGACGCAGGCCTCCCCCGAGCCCCCCGAGCCCCCCGGTGCCCCCCGGGGCCAGGAGGAGGAGGGGGACGAGGCGGGGGGCAGGGACGAACGTCCGAGGGACGGACGATGGGAGGACCCGGCGCTAGACGCCGGTGAACGAGAGGAACGAGAGGCTCCCGGCGTTGGCGAAGACATTGGCGGAAAATATGAAAAGGAGTTGGAGGAAGAGGCGGCCGAGGAGGCGACAAAGAAGGCGCCTCGCCACCGCGAGGAAGAGGAGGAAGGAGGTGGCAAGGAGGAGGAGGAAGAGGAGAAGGCGTCGGCCAAGGAGGCTTGGCTGGAGGCGGAGCGGCGCGAGCGTGAGAGGTGCGTTTCCAAGGAGATCGAGGAGGCCAAGACCAAGGCGGTGGCGACCTCGCCCGACGGGCGCTTCCTCAAGTTCGCCGAGGCGGGCCGCGGCTCCTTCAAGGTGGTCTACAAGGGCCTGGACACTAAGGACAACCTGGAGGTGGCCTGGTGCGAGCTCAACGACCACAAGCTGGGCCGCGCCGAGCGCCTGGCCTTCAAGGCCGAGTCGGAGCTGCTGAAGACGCTGCAGCATCCCAACATCGTGCGCTTCTGCGACTCCTGGGAGGACGCGGCCAAGGGCCGGAAGTGCACCGTGCTGGTGACGGAGCTGATGGCGTCAGGCACGCTGCGGACCTACCTGAAGCGCTTCAAGGTCATGAAGATCAAGTGGCTGCGCAACTGGGGCCGCCAGATCCTGCGCGGCCTGCACTTCCTGCACACACGCGACCCGCCCATCATCCACCGCGACCTCAAGTGCGACAACATCTTCATCACGGGCGCCTCGGGCTCCGTGAAGATTGGTGATCTGGGCCTGGCCACGCTGCGACGCAAGTCCTACGCCAAGAGCGTCATCGGCACGCCCGAGTTCATGGCGCCCGAGATGTACGAGGAGAAGTACAACGAGCTGGTGGACGTGTACGCCTTCGGCATGTGCCTCCTGGAGATGGCCACGTCCGAGTTCCCCTACCAGGAGTGCACCAACACGGCGCAGATCTACCGCAAGGTGTCCAACGGCGAGAAGCCGGCCAGCCTGGACAAGGTGGCGTTCCCGGAGCTGAAGGAGATCATCGAGGGCTGCATCCAGCACCGCAAGGAGGACCGCTACTCCGTGGAGGAGCTGCTCAACCACAGCTTCTTCCGTGAGGAGACGGGCCTGCGCGTGGAGCTGGCCGAGGACCACCAGGGGGAGCAGGAGGACGTGACGCTGCGGCTGCGCATCGACGACTCCTCCAAGCTCAAGGGCAACTACAACGTGCGCGAGGCCATCGAGTTCTCCTTCGACCTCGGCCGGCACGCGGCCGACGAGGTGGCGCAGGAGATGGTGGAGGGTGGCTACGCCTGCGAGGGCGACCAGAAGGTCATCGCCGCCGCCATCAAGGAGCGCGTGGCGCTCATTAGCCGCAAGAGGGCTCAGCGGAGGCTGCGGCGGTCGCAGGGAGGCGAGGAGGAGAGCAGCAGCAGCAGCAGCAGCGGTGGCGGCGGCCTGGATATAGAAGGTTCTCTGGAGGGCGCAGAGGATTCCCCGCCGGCCACTCTGAGCTCGCAGGCTCAGCCGACTGCCGCCGCCTACATCCCCACGCCCCCTCAGACCACGCTCCCCATCTACAGCGCTCCTCCCACCCTGGTCCAACCCGATGACATCCGGGCTCTGGAAGCCAAGCTGAAGGGGCTGTTCGGCAGCACCGTCTCTCTCACGCAGACGCAGACGCAGCAGACCGGAGATCAGCAGCAGCATCTACAGGCCGCCGCCCCCTTCTCCTCCTCCTCCTCCTCCTCTGTGGGCGTCGTCCAATCGGCTGCGATCGATACGGGAACTCCCGTAACGACGACGCAGATTCCACCCCCGCCGCCCGGGGAGGGTCTCCCGCCGGACGCCGCTCACAGCCCCGCCCCTCCCGCCGAGCCGGAGCCTCAGGCGGGACAGTCCAGCCATCATCCTGCGGCGTCTCCACTAGAGGGCGCTCCTCTGCCACCCGCCTCCGCAGCCGCCACACCCTCTGCGGAGAGCTCCTCCCCTCCCGACTCCCCGTCGGCAGCCGGCGAGGTTTTCCCGTCGCCTGATCCGAGCCTGCCTCCTCCTCCTCCTCCTCCTCCTCCTCCTCCGTCGTGTCACCAGGAGGCCCCGGGCCCCGGGTCCCCGACAATCCCCCCCTCCCCCCAGCACCCACAGGCCTCCATCCTCATCCCTCCTGTGGCCGCGGGGGCTTTGCCTAGCGACGCCTCTGTCTACACTACATCAGTCTCTACTCCTTCAGTCTCAACTCCATCAGCATCCACTCCTTCAGTCTCTTCTTCTTCAGTCTCCACTACATCAGTCTCAACTCCTTCAGTTTCTACTCCTTCAGTCTCCAGTCAATCAGTCTCTACTCCTTCAGTTTCTACTCCTTCAACTCCTTCAGTCTCCTCTCTCTCCATTATTTCCGTCTCTGTTGTCCCTGTAGCCACCGCTGTCTCCATGTCCTCTGTCCCCAACGATGACGTCTCCGCTGTCCCTGAAGCCTCGACTGTGGATGGTACCGCTGGGACCGCAGAGCAGCAGCAGCCTGACGCCGCTGCCGACGTACAGACCTCCGAGTGTCAACCTCTGCCGTCTACCAGCCAGAACCAGAACCAGATCCAGATCCACGGCCAGGCTTGGCCAGAGGAGCCAGAGGAGGCGGACGACATCCGCGATCTCAACGCCGCGCTCCAAGACCTGTTCCACCAGGGCTGTAACGCCGCGGCCGAGGGGAACCTGCTCCACCAGGGCTGTAGCGCTGCCACCGAGGGGAGCCACGAGGGGAGCCACGACGGCCCCCAGCGGCGGCCCTCCGTCCACAGGAGCGCCAAGGCCAAGCTGAGCGTGCTCAGCATCTCCGAGGGGGAGCGGGTGGCCGAGTGCCAGCTGGAGACGCACAGCATGAAGATGGTCACGTTCACGTTCGCCATCGACGGAGACAACCCGGTGGAGATCGCGCAGATCATGGTCGACCACGACTTCCTGCTGGAGAGCGAGCGCGGCTCCTTCATCGAGGGCGTGCACCGGGTGATCCGGAAGGCCGACGAGATCGGAGAGAGCGTGAAGGAGGGCTCGCCTCGGAGGACAGGCAGTGGCGGCGGCCGGCAGTGGCAGCCGGAGCCCAGCGGCTCCGCCGATCCTCCCGCCGCTCCGGCCCAGGTGTTGCACTCGGCCGGCCGGCGTTTCACGGTAACCCCCGTGCCCGAGTCGCGCCTCAGAAAGCAGCCGGTCTCTCCCCCCTCCCCCTCCTCCACCGGAGAGGAACTGGATCCCGCCGCAGTGCAGCGAGACGTCAGCGAGACCCTCAAGGAACCAGAGACCAGTGTCCTCACGTCGTCCTCTGATGCTGGACGCCAACCTTCCAGACATCATACCACGGTGTCTCCACTAGAGGGCGCTCCTCTGCCGCCCGCCACCGCCACACCCTCTGCGGCGAGCTCCTCCCCTCTCGACTGCCCGTCAGCGGACGGCGGGGTTTCCCCCTCGCCCGGGAGCAGTGCCGATGTCCCTGCTCCCACGGGAGCCGCCGGGACCGTGTCTGCTGCAGAGCGCCAGCCGGACGCTAGTGCCGCTGCACAGACCTCGACCACCTCAGAGTGTCAGCCTGCGTCCGTTCCGTCTGTTCCCACCGAACCACCACTGGCTGCCAGCCAAAAACCTGGTCCGGCCCCGGACTAGAGAACATGTTATAGATGAGGTGAAGACTACATAACTTCCCCTGCTGGTTAGAGATGAGGTAAAGATAAATGGTAAATGGTGCATTTATATAGCACCTTTATCCAAGGCGCTTTACATAGATGTGCATTACATTCACACACACATTCATACACCGATGGCGGCGGAAGCCATGCAAGGTACCAACCTGCACATTGGGAGCAATGTGGGGTTCAGTGTCCTTGCCCATGGACACTTCGACATGTAGACATGAGGAGGAGCCGGGATTCGAACCACCGACCCAGGGATCATTGGACGACCTGCTCTACCTCCTGAGCCACAGCCGCCCCATCTGAGGCAACCAGAGCCACTCTGGCACTCTGGCTCCGGTCGTGACCAGCGCCCCCTAGAGGCACTCTGGCTCAGGTCGTGACCAGCGGCCCCCTAGAGGCACTCTGGCTCAGGTCGTGACCAGCGCCCCCTAGAGGCACTCTGGCTCAGGTCGTGACCAGCGCCCCCTAGAGGCACTCTGGCTCAGGTCGTGACCAGCGCCCCCTAGAGGCACTCTGGCTCAGGTCGTGACCAGCGCCCCCTAGAGGCACTGGCACTCTGGCTCCGGTCGTGACCAGCGCCCCCTAGAGGCACTGGCACTCTGGCTCAGGTCATGACCAGCGCCCCCTAGAGGCACTCTGGCTCAGGTCGTGACCAGCGCCCCCTAGAGGCTCTCTGGCTCAGGTCGTGACCAGCGCCCCCTAGAGGCACTCTGGCTCAGGTCGTGACCAGCGCCCCCTAGAGGCTCTCTGGCTCAGGTCGTGACCAGCGCCCCCTAGAGGCACTCTGGCTCAGGTCGTGACCAGCGCCCCCTAGAGGCACTGGCACTCTGGCTCCGGTCGTGACCAGCGCCCCCTAGAGGCACTCTGGCTCCGGTCGTGACCAGCGCCCCCTAGAGGCACTCTGGCTCCGGTCATGACCAGCGCCCCCTAGAGGCTCTCTGGCTCAGGTCGTGACCAGCGCCCCCTAGAGGCTCTCTGGCTCAGGTCGTGACCAGCGCCCCCTAGAGGCTCTCTGGCTCCGGTCCTGACCTGACCAGGCTTCTCTCAGAAGCTGAATGGAGCTTACCTCAGAGGTATCTACAGAGAACAGGCCAGAGAACCACTGACGGCGTTGGAAGCTTGTCGGTTGCTTTGCTTGCATGTTGTGTTGTTGTCGTGTTGCATGTCGTATGTTGTGCATTTGTTATTCTTTTTTCATACGAGCGTGATTGTTTAGAGGTCCGAGAGGTGCTGGAACCGTGTTGGTTTTGTGAGGATTTTTCTTCCGTGCCTCGAATCAGTAACGTCAGTGCCTGGACCTCAGTCCGAAATGCTTTGAATCAGTAACGTCAGTGCCTGGACCTCAGTCCGAAATGCTTTGAATCAGTAACGTCAGTGCCTGGACCTCAGTCCGAAATGCTTTGAATCAGTAACGTCAGTGCCTGGACCTCAGTCCGAAATGTCGGCCAATACTCTCGGGTTACGAAGTCAGTTTGTGGTGGTGGTTGCGCTACAGTGTTGCATTTTGTCGCACATTCCTGGAATGTGGATTCCTCACTTTGTATATTTTTCTGCCCATTTTGAAATTTGTCCCGACTATAGCTATAGCTACAGACAACTATAGCTATAACTACAGACTATAGCTACTACAGACAACTATAGCTATAACTACAGACAACTATAGCTATAACTACAGACAACTATAGCTATAACTACAGACAACTATAGACAACTATAGCTATAACTACAGACAACTATAGCTATAACTACAGACTATAGCTATAACTATAGACAACTATAGCTATAACTACAGACTATAGCTATAACTACAGACAACTATAGCTATAACTACAGACAACTATAGACAACTATAGCTATAACTACAGACAACTATAGCTATAACTACAGACAACTACAGACAACTATAGCTATAACTACAGACAACTATAGCTATAACTACAGACTATAGCTATAACTACAGACAACTACAGACAACTATAGCTATAACTACAGACAACTATAGCTATAACTACAGACAACTATAGCTATAACTACAGACAACTATAGACAACTATAGCTATAACTACAGACAACTATAGACAACTATAGCTATAACTACAGACAACTATAGCTATAACTACAGACTATAGCTATAGACAACTATAGCTATAACTACAGACAACTATAGCTATAACTACAGACAACTATAGCTATAACTACAGACAACTATAGACAACTATAGCTATAACTATAGACAACTATAGCTATAACTACAGACAACTATAGACAACTATAGCTATAACTACAGACAACTATAGCTATTTAACTACAGACCACTATAGCTATAACTACAGACAACTATAGACAACAACCATTGGTCGTGGAGCTTAGTGTCCCATTGTTCGTGGGGCTTAGTGTATCCCATTGGCCATGAGGCTTAGTGTCCCATTGGCCGTGGGGCTAAGTGTGTCCCATTGGCCAAATGGTGAAATCAGCTTTCAAGGGCTTCTGTCAGAAATATACCAATATCACTTCGTTCCAATGTGTGGAACTATAGCCCACAGCACCCCGCTTTGTCTCAATGGGATAGTTCCAATGTGTGGAACTATAGCCCATAGGCACCCCGCTTTGTCTCAATGGGATAGTTCCAATGTGTGGAACTATAGCCCATAGCACCCCGCTTTGTCTCAATGGGATAGTTCCAATGTGTGGAACTATAGCCCATAGGCACCCCGCTTTGTCTCAATGGGATAGTTCCAATGTGTGGAACTATAGCCCATAGCACCCCGCTTTGTCTCAATGGGATAGTTAATGTGTGGAACTATAGCCCACAGCACCCCGCTTTGTCTCAATGGGATAGTTCCAATGTGTGGAACTATAGCCCATAGGCACCCCGCTTTGTCTCAATGGGATAGTTCCAATGTGTGGAACTATAGCCCATAGCACCCCGCTTTGTCTCAATGGGATAGTTCCAATGTGTGGAACTATAGCCCATAGCACCCCGCTTTGTCTCAACAGCGATAAGCAGTTAAGACCTTACAGGCTAAATGTCATCAAATGGGTCTGAGAGGCTAAATTAAACCAATCAGGAGGTTCATACTTTTCCCACACTCTTAATTTCCAGATTTTTCAGATGATACATGAAGTGCTATTTTGTGCTGTAGGGAATACACAAGCATTAAACATACAGCCAGACTCCCTCCCTATCCGTGCCGACATCTGAAATGATCTTGTATACAGATGTATTTGACCGTATAGTAGTCCATCTCTGTACTGTTAAAATCAGGAAAGAACAACATAAGACAGAGACGTGTCTGCTTTCTCGCAGTGCCGTGTAAACAATCCACTTAGTTTTATCAAACACGTGGGGCGACCGTACCTGTTATTTACAGGTAGAGAAGTGGGGCGACCATACCTGTTATTTACAGGTAGAGAAGTGGGGCGACCGTACCTGTTATTGACAGCTATAGGTAGAGAAGTGGGGCGACCGTACCCGTTATTTACAGGTAGAGAAATGGGGCGACCGTACCCGTTATTTACAGGTAGAGAAATGGGGCGACCGTACCCGTTATTTACAGGTAGAGAAGTGGGGCGACCGTACCCGTTATTTACAGGTAGAGAAATGGGGCGACCGTACCCGTTATTTACAGGTAGAGAAGTGGGGCGACCATACCTGTTATTTACAGGTAGAGAAGTGGGGCGACCATACCTGTTATTTACAGCTATAGGTAGAGACATGGGGCGACCGTACCCGTTATTTACAGGTAGAGAAGTGGGGCGACTGTACCCGTTATTTACAGGTAGAGAAGTGGGGCGACCGTACCTATTATTTACAGGTAGAGAAGTGGGGCGACCGTACCTGTTATTTACAGGTAGAGAAGTGGGGCGACCGTACCCGTTATTTACAGGTAGAGAAGTGGGGCGACCGTACCTGTTATTTACAGGTAGAGAAGTGGGGCGACCGTACCTGTTATTTACAGGTAGAGAAGTGGGGCGACCGTACCTGTTATTTACAGGTAGAGAAGTGGGGCGACCGTACCTGTTATTTACAGGTAGAGAAGTGGGGCGACCGTACCTGTTATTTACAGGTAGAGAAGTGGGGCGACCGTACCTGTTATTTACAGGTAGAGGTAGTAGACAGTTAATATGTCCAATACTGTCCCGTTAACAGTTAATATAATAATAATAATAACTCAAATTTATATAGCACTTTTCTAAATACCCAAAGCGCTTTACATAGGAACACTAGGAAGTAGGAACAGACTTTATTAAGAAAAAAAGAAAGCAAAACATAACAGATACAGGGTTAAAAGGATAAACGAGGGAAAGGGGACATCCTAACCAGACCTCAGCTGGGGAAAGCTATCCCGAAGAGGTGGGTTTTGAGTGAGAGGAGAGAGGGAGCAGCTCTGAGATGGTTGGGGAGTTCTTTCCAGAGTTTGGGGGCCGAAACATAATATGTCCAATACTGTCCCGTTAACAGTTAATATGTCCAATACTGTCCCGTTAACAGTTAATATGTCCAATACTGTCCCGTTAACAGTTGTAGCCTACAGTGGACTGTAACACTGCTTGGTCATCATGTAACTATATTACGTGTAGGCCTATGCAGTGAACATTATTAGCGCTTACATATAGTTATATGGAGAATTTACCTTACATATAGTTATATGGAGCATTTACCTTACATATAGTTATATGGAGCATTTACCTTACATATAGTTATATGGAGCATTTACCTTACATGGAGCATTTACCTTACATATAGTTATATGGAGCATTTACCTTACATGGAGCATTTACCTTACATATAGTTATATGGAGCGTTTACCTTACATATAGTTATATGGAGCATTTACCTTACATATAGTTATATGGAGCATTTACCTTACATATAGTTATATGGAGCATTTACCTTACATATAGTTATATGGAGCATTTACCTTACATATAGTTATATGGAGCATTTACCTTACATATAGTTATATGGAGCATTTACCTTACATATAGTTATATGGAGCATTTACCTTACATATAGTTATATGGAGCATTTACCTTACATGGAGCATTTACCTTACATATAGTTATATGGAGCATTTACCTTACATGGAGCATTTACCTTACATATAGTTATATGGAGCATTTATTTACCTTACATATAGTTATATGGAGCATTTACCGTGGTGACGTTGATTAGGTCATTTAGGTCATTCACCTAGCTGGGTTCAACGAGACACCCGACGTTTCCAAAACGAGCTATTGCGGATGAATCGATGGTCGTATAGAACATTTAAGCATATGGCAAGTTAACTTAACCCATTTTGACCTGAAGACTATGTTTCTATGTCAGTTGTTCTCAAACATTTTCCTGTGAAGGACTCACAAAAATATATGAAATTGGCCGCCGACCCCCATCTGAAAATATGTTGTTCCAGGGACCACCCCAGTAGCAAAGATTTGAGTTAAAAACGTTTGCTCTGAAATAATATATTCAAACATTTGGGCCACATTCACGATTTTTCAAAAATAGCAGATGGGCAGCTATTTCTCAATAGCTAAAGTATAACATAATACTTAAAACACCAATGGGGGTTCCCGCCCAAAATGGGTTAAGTTATATACTTGGTGCTGAGCACTAAGCAGCTCATTTGGCTCGCAAACCAGAGGCCAGCCAGCGGTAGCAAGTTCAACAACCACCGTTCTATTGTACAATTTATGCATTTATCAGACGCTCTTAATCCAGAGCGATTTACATTAAGCAATAACAAAAAGCATGGCAATACATCACATCGCATGAAACATGCGTAAGCTAAGAACGTAACAGTGGAGTATCTATGTAAACTATACATACTATACTATATTATATATTATACATGTGTACTATAAAGTGCTATGACTACAAAAAATGCAATTCTAGTGCTGTCTACGTAACATGCTATAAGTCTGTTTAAAATACTATCTAAGTCTACATAAAGTGCTATATTTAAAATACTATCTAAGTCTACATGAAGTGCTATATTTAAAATACTATCTAAGTCTACATAAAGTGCTATCTAAGGGGCTAGTGCTACGGGCCATGATGGAGTCTGAAGAGGTGGGTTTTCAGACTACGGCGGAAGATTGGGAGTGATGCTGTAGTTCTGATTGTGATGGGAAGTGCATTCCATTGTCCAACCAGAGGCCAGCGGTAGCAAGTTCAACAACCACCGTTCTATTGTCCAACCAGAGGCCAGCCAGCGGTAGCAAGTTCAACAACCACCGTTCTATTGTCCAACCAGAGGCCAGCCAGCGGTAGCAAGTTCAACAACCACCGTTCTATTGTCCAACCAGAGGCCAGCCAGCGGTAGCAAGTTCAACAACCACCGTTCTATTGTCCAACCAGAGGCCAGCGGTAGCAAGTTCATCAACCACCGTTCTATTGTCCAACCAGAGGCCAGCGGTAGCAAGTTCATCAACCACCGTTCTATTGTCCAACCAGAGGCCAGCGGTAGCAAGTTCATCAACCACCGTTCTATTGTCCAACCAGAGGCCAGCGGTAGCAAGTTCATCAACCACCGTTCTATTGTCCAACCAGAGGCCAGCCAGCGGTAGCAAGTTCAACAACCACCGTTCTATTGTGTCACTTCTCTGGTGCTGCTGATCATCGCCTCCTCCTCCACCAGTTCAGTCACATAATAGTATAATAACCTAAACTGTAAAAGTTAATCGCCAACATTCACCAGCTCAGCCTCAGCCCTCTTCATATAAATACTTTACACAAACAGAATTGTTGTTAGTATTATAATAAAACTATAAAAATAAAAAGATCACGGAAAATCACAGAGCCCGAGCCCGGGTCGGGTCGGGTTCGGGCAGAGATTGAGAACTCTACCGGGAACTCCCTCCAGGACCCCTGGGGGTCCCCGGACCGCACTTTGGGTTACACTAAAGGTCTGACAGAATAAACGGAGAAACGATTTCAATGGAAACCAAAGAACTTTATTTACAAAACATTGCGAGAATTAACAGCAATAACACAGCCATTACAGCTGTTGGCCACTAGGGGAGCCATTACAGCTGTTGGCATAAAAAACAAAACAACAACAGATGTGGAAAAAATCTGTTATGCAAAAAAAAACCACGAAGAAATAAAACCTTTAAATGAAAAATCTTCTTCAACCACTGGGGGGCGCCCTTCTTCAGATCAGATCAGCCACTGGGGGGGGGGGGGGGGGGGGAGAGAGAGAGAGAGAATATATTTTAGAATATCTTTAGCTTATTTTTTCCTTTTCTGCTAAGAAACAAGCTATATATGCTTAGATGATTTCTATTTATATTAGGATAAATGTGCGCGACTCATGATCAGAGCTTCCGTTGCTCCAGACTGTACGACGGAAGCATTTATATTTTACTCATGATCAGAGCTTCCGTTGCTCCAGACTGTATGACGGAAGCATTTATATTTTACTCATGATCAGAGCTTCCGTTGCTCCAGACTGTACGACGGAAGCATTTATATTTTACTCATGATCAGAGCTTCCGTTGCTCCAGACTGTACGACGGAAGCATTTATATTTTACTCATGATCAGAGCTTCCGTTGCTCCAGACTGTATGACGGAAGCATTTATATTTTACTCATGATCAGAGCTTCCGTTGCTCCAGACTGTATGACGGAAGCATTTATATTTTACTCATGATCAGAGCTTCCGTTGCTCCAGACTGTATGACGGAAGCATTTATATTTTACTCATGATCAGAGCTTCCGTTGCTCCAGACTGTACGACGGAAGCATTTATATTTTACTTATGATCAGAGCTTCCGTTGCTCCAGACTGTATGACGGAAGCATTTATATTTTACTCATGATCAGAGCTTCCGTTGCTCCAGACTGTACGACGGAAGCATTTATATTTTACTTATGATCAGAGCTTCCGTTGCTCCAGACTGTATGACGGAAGCATTTATATTTTACTCATGATCAGAGCTTCCGTTGCTCCAGACTGTACGACGGACGCATATATTTACCATTCATGGGCATTTCGTCTATCTGGGTCGAGTAGTACTGCTGTATTTAAACATTAACGTACCATTCATGGGCATTTCGTCTATCTGGGTCGAGTAGTACTGCTGTATTTAAACATTAACGTACCATTCATGGGCATTTCGTCTATCTGGGTCGAGTAGTACTGCTCGATGTCTCTCAGGATTCGGATGTCGTCGTTCTTCACAAAGTTGATAGCCACACCCTTGCGGCCGTAACGCCCCGATCGGCCAATCCTGGAGGAGACAGGAGAGACGTTTACATGAAGCGACCAATCAGAGAGGAGATGTGTTTACATAAACCGACCGCATGTTGTTAAGACAGGTGTGTGTGTGTGTGCACGCGTGCATGGTGTGTGTGTGTGTGCGCGTACCTGTGTATGTACAGCTCTCTGTTATTGGGAAGGTCGTAGTTGATGATCAGAGAAACCTGAGGAACGTCCAAACCTCTGGCCCACACATCTGTGGAGATGAGAACACGACTACACACACACACACACACACACACACACACACACACACACACACACACACACACACACACACACACACACACACACACACACACACACACACACACACACACACACACACACACACACACACACACACACACACACACACACACACACACACACACACACACACACACACACACACACACACACACACACACACACACACACACACACAAGATTAACCCATGTTGACCTGAGATCAGATTCTATAAATGTCTTCTACATCCTGACAGTTTTCTGAAAAAGCTGTTTCTGTCAGTCGTTCTTCGATTTTTCAAAAATAGCAGATCTACAAGCTCGTAGCGCGCCACTCGGTGGCACGCTATGAGCTTGTAGATCTGCTATTTTTCAATAGCTAAAGCATAACATAATGCTAACACCAAGAATAGTTTAATATCTAATAAAGGGTCCATTTGGTTACCAACTCTCCATCAGTTCTGGACTGACAAGCCAATAGCAGGTTTTCAGTGCCTTCTGCTCTATTCATCATTTTAATGTCAATAGAAAAATCTGTGACATACAAACTATATCTCATTTTAACATAGTATAGTATAGTTTATAGGACACCCAGTCCTGATGGTGGCGCTAACTTCACCATTATGCCGATTTTGACCGAATTCAGCAAATCTGGCCGTCGTCATTTCCGGTTAAACAGAACATCAACATCCGCTATGTTTCTGCACTGTGTCACACAGTAATCTGTCCCCGATGCTATGTTTCTGAACTGTGTCACACAGTAATCTGTCCCCGATGCTATGTTTCTGAACTGTGTCACACAGTAATCTGTCCCCGATGCTATGTTTCTGCACTGTGTCACACAGTAATCTGTCCCCGATGCTATGTTTCTGCACTGTGTTACACAGTAATCTGTCCCCGATGCTATCTTTCTGCACTGTGTTACACAGTAATCTGTCCCCGATGCTATGTTTCTGCACTGTGTTACACAGTAATCTGTCCCCGATGCTATCTTTCTGCACTGTGTTACACAGTCATCTGTCCCCGTTTGATCAGTGTTTATTTTCATATCTAATCAAGCCCCGACATAAAGAGCGTGCATGCAAGGATTTCAGCCAACATTTCATGTTGTTAAGGTGGTATTGTACAGATAGTGTTGTTAAGGTGGTATTGGCAGTTACCTGGCTCCAGACCTGAACTCCTTCATGATAGACTCTCTCTCCTTCTGAGGCATGTCTCCGTGCATGGAGGACACGGTGAAGTTAGCCTCACGCATCTTCTCTGTCAGCCAGTCCACCTTAAATACAGACAACACCGTCAGTCCACCTTAAATACACACACCACTGTCAGTCCACCTTAAATACACACAACACCGTTAGTCCACCTTAAATACACACAACACCGTCAGTCCACCTTAAATACACATAACACCATCAGTCCACCTTAAATACACACAAGATCAACATATGGAATGAATTCTGTACTGGCCATATATGGAGCGTGTCTTCAGTGTACAGGGTTTGATGAGGACAGATCAACATTATGGAATGTCAGAACAGGTCAGCTCCATATATGGAGATCTAAGAGTGAAAGTGGGGCCAGTGTCTTGAGTGTACAGGGTTTGATGAGGGCCCAGGTAGGGCCGGGCCTTTATTTTGGGGCCTGTTGAGAACTCTAGTTTTCGGCTGCCGGGCGCGGCTGCACTAATAACTTTGGGGCCCGTCTAGAGTTTAAATGGACAGGTATCAGTCAACAGGCCCGTCTAGAGTTTAATGGACAGGTATCAGTCAACAGGCCCGTCTAGAGTTTAAATGGACAGGTATCAGTCAAAAGGGAGACATCGAAGAGGAAGGATGGATGGGGAAGGATCAACATATGGAATGTCAGAACAGGTCAGCTCCATATATGGAGATCTAAGGGTTTGAGGTCAGATGTAGAGTTGCTGGCCAATACTGATGACATCAATACTGATGACATCGTCAGGGATCTCCATCCCTGATGATGTCACGAGGCATGACCATATATGGTCATGCCTGGGGGTGACGGACTAACAGGTTTTCATAGTAAAGGCGACCTGTGGTCACAATTAACATAAACACTGATATTGTCAGTCAGTCCAAAGATAAATAAAATCTAATGAGAAATGTTGTAAACTATAGGATCACATAGAATGCAGAGAGACAGTGGAGTGTGTGTGTACCGTGCTCTTGGTGTTACAGAATATGACAGCCTGGGTGATGGTCAGTGTGTGTGTGTGTGCGCGTACCTTTCTTACTGTGATCTTCTGATTACAGAAGATCACAGCCTGGGTGATGGTCAGAGTGTGCGTACCTTTCTCTTGGTGTTACAGAAGATCACAGCCTGGGTGATGGTCAGAGTGTCATAAAGGTCACACAGCGTGTCAAACTTCCACTCCTCTCGTTCCACGGCCACGAAGAACTGCTTGATTCCTTCTAGAGTCAACTCATCACTGACACACACACACACACACACACACACACACACACACACACACACACACACACACACACACACACACACACACACACACACACACACACACACACACACACACACACACACACACACACACACACACACACACACACACACACACACACACACACACACACACACACACACACACACACACACACACACACACACACACACACACACACACACACACACACACACACACACACACACGGTTCCGGGTTAAGACCTGAATGAGGCCAATTCTACAAATGGTTCCAAAACCAGTGGTTGTCAAACGTTTCGTGCCACAGGGCACATGTATTATTACAACGCTGGGTGTTACAGGGTTAATCACTCAATCATTTTCGGGTTTTCGGGCCTAAAAAGTATGGTGATTTTTCTTGCCAGGACCGAGCCTCAAGCCGGCCTAGTAGGGCCCAGTTAGGGCCCAGTTAGGGTCGGGCCTACATTTTAAGAACTCTATTCACCGTTTGACCAGGATGCGGATGGGGTCGGTCATGAACTTGTTGGTCATCTCCAGGATCTCGTGAGGAAGCGTTGCGCTGATCAGACACACCTGGGTGGCCGGAGGCAGGTAGCGGTACACGTCATATATCTGCTCCTTGAAGCCTGACCACATACAGAACACACATACATGTTTATATGACTACAGAGGACATACCGTATTACACACATACATGTTTATATGACTACAGAGGACATGGTTATACATGAGAACATTTGTGACCGCTTCTGACCGAGGCCAAGTCATTGAAATATTTTTAATTTTGGTGTCATGTCATGTGAAAGCAGGGAATGATAGCTTCAAATTGACATATTGGTTGTTCAGTTTGACCCACCAGTTTTGGAGATATGGCTTATAGAGTAATGTCTTGGAGAGAAACAGCGAGTTGAGAAAACAGACTTGAAAGGTTCACTTCTGTGGACTCTTAACATTACACCTATAGCTACATGTTTAAGCATTTATTTCATATTTACATGTCTTCTGTGGTCTCTAACATTACACCTAGCTACATGTTTAAGCATTTATTTCATATTTACATGTTGATTTCAGCTCTGACACTTATTTCAGACATGCTCTAATATGTGAAGAGTCTGCCTGTGATATTAACTCATTTTGGACAGCACAGGCAGACTCTTCACATACTAGAGCAGATCACTGGTTAGACTGGCATAGTGTCGACCCCTTACCCCTGTGTGGGATCACTGGTTAGACTGGTATAGTGTCAACCCCTTACCCCTGTGTGGGATCACTGGTTAGACTGGCATAGTGTCGACCCCTTACCCCTGTGTGGGATCGCTGGTTAGACTGGCATAGTGTCAACCCCTTACCCCTGTGTGGGATCGCTGGTTAGACTGGCATAGTGTCGACCCCTTACCCCTGTGTGGGATCGCTGGTTAGACTGGCATAGTGTCGACCCCTTACCCCTGTGTGGGATCGCTGGTTAGACTGGCATAGTGTCAACCCCTTACCCCTGTGTGGGATCACTGGTTAGACTGGCATAGTGTCAACCCCTTACCCCTGTGTGGGATCGCTGGTTAGACTGGCATAGTGTCGACCCCTTACCCCTGTGTGGGATCACTGGTTAGACTGGCATAGTGTCGACCCCTTACCCCTGTGTGGGATCGCTGGTTAGACTGGCATAGTGTCGACCCCTTACCCCCGTGTGGGATCACTGGTTAGACTGGCATAGTGTCGACCCCTTACCCCTGTGTGGGATCGCTGGTTAGACTGGTATAGTGTCAACCCCTTACCCCTGTGTGGGATCGCTGGTTAGACTGGCATAGTGTCAACCCCTTACCCCCGTGTGGGATCACTGGTTAGACTGGCATAGTGTCGACCCCTTACCCCTGTGTGGGATCACTGGTTAGACTGGTATAGTGTCAACCCCTTACCCCTGTGTGGGATCACTGGTTAGACTGGCATAGTGTCGACCCCTTACCCCTGTGTGGGATCACTGGTTAGACTGGCATAGTGTCGACCCCTTACCCCTGTGTGGGATCGCTGGTTAGACTGGCATAGTGTCGACCCCTTACCCCTGTGTGGGATCACTGGTTAGACTGGCATAGTGTCGACCCCTTACCCCTGTGTGGGATCACTGGTTAGACTGGCATAGTGTCAACCCCTTACCCCTGTGTGGGATCGCTGGTTAGACTGGCATAGTGTCGACCCCTTACCCCTGTGTGGGATCACTGGTTAGACTGGCATAGTGTCGACCCCTTACCCCTGTGTGGGATCACTGGTTAGACTGGCATAGTGTCAACCCCTTACCCCTGTGTGGGATCGCTGGTTAGACTGGCATAGTGTCGACCCCTTACCCCTGTGTGGGATCACTGGTTAGACTGGCATAGTGTCGACCCCTTACCCCTGTGTGGGATCACTGGTTAGACTGGTATAGTGTCAACCCCTTACCCCTGTGTGGGATCACTGGTTAGACTGGCATAGTGTCGACCCCTTACCCCTGTGTGGGATCACTGGTTAGACTGGCATAGTGTCGACCCCTTACCCCTGTGTGGGATCGCTGGTTAGACTGGCATAGTGTCGACCCCTTACCCCTGTGTGGGATCACTGGTTAGACTGGCATAGTGTCGACCCCTTACCCCTGTGTGGGATCACTGGTTAGACTGGCATAGTGTCAACCCCTTACCCCTGTGTGGGATCGCTGGTTAGACTGGCATAGTGTCGACCCCTTACCCCTGTGTGGGATCACTGGTTAGACTGGCATAGTGTCGACCCCTTACCCCTGTGTGGGATCACTGGTTAGACTGGCATAGTGTCAACCCCTTACCCCTGTGTGGGATCGCTGGTTAGACTGGCATAGTGTCGACCCCTTACCCCTGTGTGGGATCGCTGGTTAGACTGGCATAGTGTCAACCCCTTACCCCTGTGTGGGATCGCTGGTTAGACTGGCATAGTGTCGACCCCTTACCCCTGTGTGGGATCGCTGGTTAGACTGGCATAGTGTCGACCCCTTACCCCTGTGTGGGATCGCTGGTTAGACTGGCATAGTGTCGACCCCTTACCCCTGTGTGGGATCGCTGGTTAGACTGGCATAGTGTCAACCCCTTCCTTACCCCTGTGTGGGATCGCTGGTTAGACTGGCATAGTGTCAACCCCTTACCCCTGTGTGGGATCGCTGGTTAGACTGGCATAGTGTCGACCCCTTACCCCTGTGTGGGATCGCTGGTTAGACTGGCATAGTGTCAACCCCTTACCCCTGTGTGGGATCGCTGGTTAGACTGGCATAGTGTCGACCCCTTACCCCTGTGTGGGATCACTGGTTAGACTGGCATAGTGTCGACCCCTTACCCCTGTGTGGGATCGCTGGTTAGACTGGCATAGTGTCAACCCCTTACCCCTGTGTGGGATCACTGGTTAGACTGGCATAGTGTCGACCCCTTACCCCTGTGTGGGATCGCTGGTTAGACTGGCATAGTGTCGACCCCTTACCCCTGTGTGGGATCGCTGGTTAGACTGGCATAGTGTCAACCCCTTCCTTACCCCTGTGTGGGATCGCTGGTTAGACTGGCATAGTGTCGACCCCTTACCCCTGTGTGGGATCGCTGGTTAGACTGGCATATTCGCCGATACCGATATGACCAAATAAGGGCCGATACAGATACTTTTCCGATAAAGCAGTGGTTCCCAAACCTTTTCATGTCAAGGACCCCCAAATTGACAGTAATCAGCCCCACGGACCCCCATTTGAAAAGATATGCCAGGGACCCCCATAAGAGAAGAGTTTTACGGCTCTAGCAGTGATTCTCAACCCGTTTAATTTCAAGGACCCCTATTTTGACATGCATTAGTCTACGGACCCCCATTAAATGGCATTTCTATCTCTGGGACCCCCAATTTATATTGTAAAATCAATGTTAATTTAACTCTGAGAGTGTACACTCTCAGAGTTACAGACCCATAAGGGTCCATTTGGTTCCTAACTATCATTTATCTGGAGACCCCCTGGAACTCCCTCAAGGACCCCTGGGGGTCCCCGGACCCCCCATTGGGACATCCATTGTTATGATGATGTAATGTTTGACCTCTGACCTTTGTTGAGCATCTCGTCAGCCTCGTCCAGAACCAGCATCTTAATGGCTCTGGTCCTTAGGCTCCGCCTCCTGATCATATCTACACACGAACGCACAAACACACGCACACACACACACACACACACACACACACGCACACACACACACACACACACAGTAAAGTTAAACATTTTAATTATTCTGTATATATATATATATATATATATATATATATATATATTCACATTTTCATTGATTTTTCAAAAATAGCAGATCTACAAGCTCGTAGCTTGTTTTCAACAGCTAAAGTATAACTTAATGCTTAAAACACCAAAAGGGGTTCCCGCCCTGAATGAGTTAAAGGTCGTACTAACCAGTGTTGTTTTTGTCGACTAAAACTAAGACGAAAAATGTTGGTCGACTACTAAATGTTTTAGTATTACGACGGCATCAAGGCTAAGACTAAAACTAGACTAACACTAAAACATTTCAGGTGACTAAAATGTGACTAAAACTAAATGAAAACTATTCAAGGGACTAATGACTAAAACGAAATCAACTAGTTTTAGTCATCAACTAAAACTGATCAAAATATGCTGCCAAAAACATACACTGGTAACCAAACACCCTCCCGGGCGTTCTGAAGGTTAACCCATTCAGGCCCGACATCGTAATTTAGAAAATGTCTTCTAAATTCTGACAGTTTTCTGAATGTTTCTGTATCAGTGGTGCTAAATATTTCATGTCAAGGACCCCAAAACATTATATGTAAAGGGCTGCCGAGCCTTTTACATATAATGAACCTAACCCTAACCCTGAACCTAACCCTGAACCTAACCCTGAACCTAACCCTGGCTGCCGGGCCTTTTACATATAATGAACCTAACCCTAACCCTAACCCTGAACCTAACCCTGGCTGCTGGGCCTTTTACATATAATGAACCTAACCCTAACCCTGAACCTAACCCTGGCTGCAGGGCCATATAATGTACATACCCCCATCTGAAAATATGTTGTTCCAGGGATTAACAAAAGGTTAAAAGGTTAAAGGTTAAAGGTGGTACTAACCAAACACCCTGCTGGGCGTTCCAGGAGGTTAAAGGTGGTACTAACCAAACACCCTGCTGGGCGTTCCAGGAGGTTAAAGGTGGTACTAACCAAACACCCTGCCGGGCGTTCCAGGAGGTTAAAGGTGGTACTAACCAAACACCCTGCCGGGCGTTCCAGGAGGTTAAAGGTGGTACTAACCAAACACCCTGCCGGGCGTTCCAGGAGGTTAAAGGTGGTACTAACCAAACACCCTGCTGGGCGTTCCAGGAGGTTAAAGGTGGTACTAACCAAACACCCTGCCGGGCGTTCCAGGAGGTTAAAGGTGGTACTAACCAAACACCCTGCCGGGCGTTCCAGGAGGTTAAAGGTGGTACTAACCAAACACCCTCCCGGGCGTTCCAGGAGGTTAAAGGTTAAAGGTGGTACTAACCAAACACCCTGCTGGGCGTTCCAGGAGGTTAAAGGTGGTACTAACCAAACACCCTGCTGGGCGTTCCAGGAGGTTAAAGGTGGTACTAACCAAACACCCTCCCGGGCGTTCCAGGAGGTTAAAGGTTAAAGGTGGTACTAACCAAACACCCTGCTGGGCGTTCCAGGAGGTTAAAGGTGGTACTAACCAAACACCCTGCTGGGCGTTCCAGGAGGTTAAAGGTGGTACTAACCAAACACCCTGCTGGGCGTTCCAGGAGGTTAAAGGTGGTACTAACCAAACACCCTGCTGGGCGTTCCAGGAGGTTAAAGGTGGTACTAACCAAACACCCGGACGGGCGTTCCAGGAGGTTAAAGGTGGTACTAACCAAACACCCTGCTGGGCGTTCCAGGAGGTTAAAGGTTAAAGGTTAAAGGTGGTACTAACCAAACACCCTCCCGGGCGTTCCAGGAGGTTAAAGGTGGTACTAACCAAACACCCTGCCGGGCGTTCCAGGAGGTTAAAGGTTAAAGGTTAAAGGTGGTACTAACCAAACACCCTCCCGGGCGTTCCAGGAGGTTAAAGGTTAAAGGTGGTACTAACCAAACACCCTGCTGGGCGTTCCAGGAGGTTAAAGGTGGTACTAACCAAACGTTCCAGGAGGTTAAAGGTTAAAGGTGGTACTAACCAAACACCCTGCCGGGCGTTCCAGGAGGTTAAAGGTGGTACTAACCAAACACCCTGCCGGGCGTTCCAGGAGGTTAAAGGTGGTACTAACCAAACACCCTGCTGGGCGTTCCAGGAGGTTAAAGGTGGTACTAACCAAACACCCTGCCGGGCGTTCCAGGAGGTTAAAGGTGGTACTAACCAAACACCCTCCCGGGCGTTCCAGGAGGTTAAAGGTGGTACTAACCAAACACCCTGCCGGGCGTTCCAGGAGGTTAAAGGTGGTACTAACCAAACACCCTGCCGGGCGTTCCAGGAGGTTAAAGGTGGTACTAACCAAACACCCTGCCGGGCGTTCCAGGAGGTTAAAGGTTAAAGGTGGTACTAACCAAACCCCCTGCTGGGCGTTCCAGGAGGTTAAAGGTGGTACTAACCAAACACCCTCCCGGGCGTTCCAGGAGGTTAAAGGTGGTACTAACCAAACACCCTGCCGGGCGTTCCAGGAGGTTAAAGGTGGTACTAACCAAACACCCTGCTGGGCGTTCCAGGAGGTTAAAGGTGGTACTAACCAAACACCCTGCTGGGCGTTCCAGGAGGTTAAAGGTGGTACTAACCAAACACCCTGCCGGGCGTTCCAGGAGGTTAAAGGTGGTACTAACCAAACACCCTGCCGGGCGTTCCAGGAGGTTAAAGGTGGTACTAACCAAACACCCTGCTGGGCGTTCCAGGAGGTTAAAGGTGGTACTAACCAAACACCCTGCCGGGCGTTCCAGGAGGTTAAAGGTGGTACTAACCAAACACCCTCCCGGGCGTTCCAGGAGGTTAAAGGTTAAAGGTGGTACTAACCAAACACCCTGCCGGGCGTTCCAGGAGGTTAAAGGTGGTACTAACCAAACACCCTGCCGGGCGTTCCAGGAGGTTAAAGGTGGTACTAACCAAACACCCTGCCGGGCGTTCCAGGAGGTTAAAGGTTAAAGGTGGTACTAACCAAACACCCTGCCGGGCGTTCCAGGAGGTTAAAGGTGGTACTAACCAAACACCCTGCCGGGCGTTCCAGGAGGTTAAAGGTGGTACTAACCAAACACCCTCCCGGGCGTTCCAGGAGGTTAAAGGTGGTACTAACCAAACACCCTCCCGGGCGTTCCAGGAGGTTAAAGGTTAAAGGTGGTACTAACCAAACACCCTGCCGGGCGTTCCAGGAGGTTAAAGGTGGTACTAACCAAACACCCTCCCGGGCGTTCCAGGAGGTTAAAGGTGGTACTAACCAAACACCCTCCCGGGCGTTCCAGGAGGTTAAAGGTTAAAGGTGGTACTAACCAAACACCCTGCCGGGCGTTCCAGGAGGTTAAAGGTGGTACTAACCAAACACCCTGCTGGGCGTTCCAGGAGGTTAAAGGTTAAAGGTGGTACTAACCAAACACCCTGCCGGGCGTTCCAGGAGGTTAAAGGTGGTACTAACCAAACACCCGGCCGGGCGTTCCAGGAGGTTAAAGGTTAAAGGTGGTACTAACCAAACACCCGGACGGGCGTTCCAGGAGGTTAAAGGTGGTACTAACCAAACACCCTGCCGGGCGTTCCAGGAGGTTAAAGGTGGTACTAACCAAACACCCTCCCGGGCGTTCCAGGAGGTTAAAGGTGGTACTAACCAAACACCCTGCTGGGCGTTCCAGGAGGTTAAAGGTTAAAGGTGGTACTAACCAAACACCCGGACGGGCGTTCCAGGAGGTTAAAGGTGGTACTAACCAAACACCCTGCCGGGCGTTCCAGGAGGTTAAAGGTTAAAGGTTAAAGGTGGTACTAACCAAACACCCGGCCGGGCGTTCCAGACACCACATGCTGGCCGTAGTCCAGCTTCCTAATGTCCTCGCCCACGTTGGTGCCGCCGATGCAGGCGTGGCATTGGACGTTCATGTAGTCCCCGAGAGCCAATAGGACCTGGAGGAGGAGCGAAAACACATCAGGACAGGCACGCTCGACCAATCAAACACGACATACAAACGTACGACGCGAACGGCTATTTTCAGCATGTAAACCAAAATTACTTCTACTGGATCTATTCTCCACTAGTTTAGTTCTACTGGATCTCTTCTCCACTAGTCCCTCCCTGACATTTAGTTCTACTGGATCTCTTCTCCACTAGTCCCTCCCTGACATTTAGTTCTACTGGATCTCTTCTCCACTAGTCCCTCCCTGACATTTAGTTCTACTGGATCTCTTCTCCACTAGTCCCTCCCTGACATTTAGTTCTACTGGATCTCTTCTCCACTAGTCCCTCCCTGACATTTAGTTCTACTGGATCTCTTCTCCACTAGTCCCTCCCTGACATTTAGTTCTACTGGATCTCTTCTCCACTAGTCCCTCCCTGACATTTAGTTCTACTGGATCTCTTCTCCACTAGTCCCTCCCTGACATTTAGTTCTACTGGATCTCTTCTCCACTAGTCCCTCCCTGACATTTAGTTCTACTGGATCTCTTCTCCACTAGTCCCTCCCTGACATTTAGTTCTACTGGATCTCTTCTCCACTAGTCCCTCCCTGACATTTAGTTCTACTGGATCTCTTCTCCACTAGTCCCTCCCTGACATTTAGTTCTACTGGATCTCTTCTCCACTAGTCCCTCCCTAACATTTAGTTCTACTGGATCTCTTCTCCACTAGTCCCTCCCTGACATTTAGTTCTACTGGATCTCTTCTCCACTAGTCCCTCCCTGACATTTAGTTCTACTGGATCTCTTCTCCACTAGTCCCTCCCTGACATTTAGTTCTACTGGATCTCTTCTCCACTAGTCCCTCCCTGACATTTAGTTCTACTGGATCTCTTCTCCACTAGTCCCTCCCTGACATTTAGTTCTACTGGATCTCTTCTCCACTAGTCCCTCCCTGACATTTAGTTCTACTGGATCTCTTCTCCACTAGTCCCTCCCTGACATTTAGTTCTACTGGATCTCTTCTCCACTAGTCCCTCCCTGACATTTAGTTCTACTGGATCTCTTCTCCACTAGTCCCTCCCTGACATTTAGTTCTACTGGATCTCTTCTCCACTAGTCCCTCCCTGACATTTAGTTCTACTGGATCTCTTCTCCACTAGTCCCTCCCTGACATTTAGTTCTACTGGATCTCTTCTCCACTAGTCCCTCCCTGACATTTAGTTCTACTGGATCTCTTCTCCACTAGTCCCTCCCTGACATTTAGTTCTACTGGATCTCTTCTCCACTAGTCCCTCCCTGACATTTAGTTCTACTGGATCTCTTCTCCACTAGTCCCTCCCTGACATTTAGTTCTACTGGATCTCTTCTCCACTAGTCCCTCCCTGACATTTAGTTCTACTGGATCTCTTCTCCACTAGTCCCTCCCTGACATTTAGTTCTACTGGATCTCTTCTCCACTAGTCCCTCCCTGACATTTAGTTCTACTGGATCTCTTCTCCACTAGTCCCTCCCTGACATTTAGTTCTACTGGATCTCTTCTCCACTAGTCCCTCCCTGACATTTAGTTCTACTGGATCTCTTCTCCACTAGTCCCTCCCTGACATTTAGTTCTACTGGATCTCTTCTCCACTAGTCCACTAGTCCATGACAGCGAGCTAATGGCTATACAGTTTTTGTCTTACAACATTCATGGAAAACGATCAAATGTTTTCCAAATGGTGTAGATGGAACTGTGCGTGCGCGCGGTTGCGTGCGTGCGTGGTTGCGTGCGTGTGCGCGGGGTTGCGTGTGTGTGTGCGTGCAGGGTTGCGTGTGTGTGTGGTTGCGTGCGTGTGTGCGTGCAGGGTTGCGTTTGTGTGTGGTTGCGTGCGTGTGTGTGTGGTTGCGTGTGTGTGTGTGTGTGTGCGTGCAGGGTTGTGTGTGTGTGTGGTTGCGTGCGTGTATGTGTGGTTGCGTGTGTGTGTGTGTGTGTGCAGGGTTGCGTGCGTGTGTGTGTGGTTGCGTGTGTGTGTGTGTGTGTGTGTGTGTGTGTGTGTGTGTGTGTGTGCAGGGTTGCGTGCGTGTGTGGTTGCGTGCGTGTGTGTGGTTGCGTGCGTGTATGTGTGGTTGCGTGTGTGTGTGTGTGTGTGCAGGGTTGCGTGCGTGTGTGGTTGCGTGCGTGTGTGTGTGTGTGTGTGTGTGTGTGTGTGTGTGTGTGTGTGTGTGCAGGGTTGCGTGCGTGTGTGGTTGTGTGTGTGTGTGTGTGTGTGTGTGTGTGTGTGTGTGCAGGGTTGCGTGCGTGTGTGGTTGCGTGCGTGTGTGTGTTTGTGTGCGTGCGTCTAACCTTTTGTATCTGTCCGGCCAGCTCTCTGGTTGGAGCGAGGATGAGAGCCTGAGTCTCTCTGACCTGAAAAACATTTATATTATTATTATCCATGGATTAACATTAAAAACATATTTATTTTATAATCCAGATTAACACATTAAAACAACAACACATCTCTTTAGAAGCGTTTAATATTCTAAACGAGAGGCTTGTTGACGTCAGAGATGAAGACAGAAGTACAGTAAGTCCATCTGGTCCAAACCACAGAGAGCTCCTGGATCAGGAGAGACGAGGCATTCTTTATGAGCCGTAAACCAAGGACTGTCTAAAGAGGACGAGACGCGGAGGCCACCGTAGACCGTACGGGCGACGCCATGTTGCTCCATGGAAGGAAAGAAACATGCGCAATGGGCTATATGCAGCCAACACTTCAATGGGCTATATGCAGCCAACACTTCAATGGGCTATATGCAGCCAACACTTCAATGGGCTATATGCAGCCAACACTTCAATGGGCTATATGCAGCCAACACTTCAATGGGCTATATGCAGCCAACACTTCAATGGGCTATATGCAGCCAACACTTCAATGGGCTCTATGCAGCCAACACTTCAATGGGCTATATGCAGCCAACACTTCAATGGGCTATATGCAGCCAACACTTCAATGGGCTATATGCAGCCAACACTTCAATGGGCTATATGCAGCCAACACTTCAATGGGCTATATGCAGCCAACACTTCAATGGGCTATATGCAGCCAACACTTCAATGGGCTATATGCAGCCAACACTTCAATGGGCTATATGCAGCCAACACTTCAATGGGCTATATGCAGCCAACACTTCAATGGGCTATATGCAGCCAACACTTCAATGGGCTATATGCAGCCAACACTTCAATGGGCTATATGCAGCCAACACTTCAATGGGCTATATGCAGCCAACACTTCAATGGGCTATATGCAGCCAACACTTCAATGGGCAATGGGCTATATGCAGCCAACACTTCAATGGGCTATATGCAGCCAACACTTCAATGGGCAATGGGCTATATGCAGCCAACACTTCAATGGGCTATATGCAGCCAACACTTCAATGGGCAATGGGCTATATGCAGCCAACACTTCAATGGGCTATATGCAGCCAACACTTCAATGGGCAATGGGCTATATGCAGCCAACACTTCAATGGGCTATATGCAGCCAACACTTCAATGGGCAATGGGCTATATGCAGCCAACACTTCAATGGGCTATATGCAGCCAACACTTCAATGGGCAATGGGCTATATGCAGCCAACACTTCAATGGGCTATATGCAGCCAACACTTCAATGGGCTATATGCAGCCAACACTTCAATGGGCTATATGCAGCCAACACTTCAATGGGCTATATGCAGCCAACACTTCAATGGGCTATATGCAGCCAACACTTCCGCGTTCAGCTTCCTTGGTCTCAACTGAGCATGTTTCTTTCCTTCCATGGAGCAACATGGCGTCACCCGTATGGTCTTCGTGTCTCGTCCTCTTTAGACAGTCCTTCTTGTGAACAGGGGAGTGAACGGCAGCGCGCATGAGGCCAACCCATGAGGCCAACCCATGAGGCCAACCCATGAAGCCAACCCATGAGGCCAACCCATGAGGCCAACCCATGAGGCCAACCCATGAGGCCAACCCATGAAGCCAACCCATGAGGCCAACCCATGAGGCCAACCCATGAGGCCAACCCATGAGGCCAACCCATGAGGCCAACCCATGGGGCCAACCCATGGGGCCAACCCATGAGGCCAACCCATGAGGCCAACCCATGAGGCCAACCCATGAGGCCAACCCATGAGGCCAACCCATGAGTGTTGAGTGGTGCAAACCACTCCAACAACCAGCTTTGTTTGTATCCGTGTTTGTCTGTACCTGTACAGAATGAGCATGGTTACTATGGTCACTGACCAGGCTATATAAGACCTTGCACCACTCAGTTCACACGGGCGTGATTTTTTTAAATTGTTCAATCGTCAAATCTTTGCTTCTGGGGGGGTTCCTGGAACTACATATTTTCAGATCGGCGGACCCTGTGAGAACCACTGATATAGAAACATGAGGTTTAACCCTGTGAGAACCACTGATATAGAAACATGAGGTTTAACCCTGTGAGAACCACTGATATAGAAACATAGGGTTTAACCCTGTGAGAACCACTGATATAGAAACATGAGGTTTAACCCTGTGAGAACCACTGATATAGAAACATGAGGTTTAACCCTGTGAGAACCACTGATATAGAAACATGAGGTTTAACCCTGTGAGAACCACTGATATAGAAACATGAGGTTTAACCCTGTGAGAACCACTGATATAGAAACATAGGGTTTAACCCTGTGAGAACCACTGATATAGAAACATGAGGTTTAACCCTGTGAGAACCACTGATATAGAAACATGAGGTTTAACCCTGTGAGAACCACTGATATAGAAACATAGGGTTTAACCCTGTGAGAACCACTGATATAGAAACATAGGGTTTAACCCTGTGAGAACCACTGATATAGAAACATGAGGTTTAACCCTGTGAGAACCACTGATATAGAAACATAGGGTTTAACCCTGTGAGAACCACTGATATAGAAACATGAGGTTTAACCCTGTGAGAACCACTGATATAGAACTGTCAGGATTTAGAAGACATTTGTAGAATCGTTCAGGTCTAATGTGTTAAAGGTCAAAGGTCGTTACCTGGATGTCCAGACACTGCAGAACAGACACGCAGAATGTGGCCGTCTTTCCTGTTCCTGACTGAGACCTGTGGACAGTGACATCATCATTACATCATCATTACATCATCACCTGTTCCTGACGGAGACCTGTGGGACAAACTCCCACTGTAAGCCTCTGTAGTTTACTAAACTACCTTCCACAGGCAGCCTCTGTAGTTTAATAAAATACCTTCCACAGGCAGCCTCTGTCGTTTAATAAAATACCTTCCACAGGCAGCCTCTGTAGTTTAATAAAATACCTTCCACAGGCAGCCTCTGTAGTTTAATAAACTACCTTCCACAGGCAGCCTCTGTAGTTTACTAAACTACCTTCCACAGGCAGCCTCTGTCGTTTAATAAACTACCTTCCACAGGCAGCCTCTGTCGTTTCAATTATATATTTTTAGGGTAATGTGACATCACACTGTACTTGGTCAGTTATTTTTCAGTCCACACCAAATCTCTTCGCCAAAAATAGCAGATCTACAAGCTAACATGTTGAGCTTGGAGAGGAGGTTCCATAGGGTTTAATACATGTAGGGAGAGGAGAGGAGAGGTTCCATAGGGTTTAATACATGTAGGGAGAGGAGAGGAGAGGAGAGGAGAGGAGAGGAGAGGTTCCATAGGGTTTAATACATGTAGGGAGAGGAGAGGAGAGGAGAGGTTCCATAGGGTTTAATACATGTAGGGAGAGGAGAGGAGAGGTTCCATAGGGTTTAATACATGTAGGGAGAGGAGAGGAGAGGAGAGGAGAGGAGAGGTTCCATAGGGTTTAATACATGTAGGGAGAGGAGAGGAGAGGAGAGGAGAGGAAGAGGAGAGGAGAGGAGAGGAGAGGTTCCATAGGGTTTAATACATGTAGGGAGAGGAGAGGAGAGGAGAGGTTCCATAGGGTTTAATACATGTAGGGAGAGGAGAGGAGAGGAGAGGTTCCATAGGGTTTAATACATGTAGGGAGAGGAGAGGAGAGGAGAGGAGAGGAGAGGTTCCATAGGGTTTAATACATGTAGGGAGAGGAGAGGAGAGGAGAGGTTCCATAGGGTTTAATACATGTAGGTAGAGGAGAGGAGAGGTTCCATAGGGTTTAATACATGTAGGGAGAGGAGAGGAGAGGTTCCATAGGGTTTAATACATGTAGGGAGAGGAGAGGAGAGGAGAGGAGAGGTTCCATAGGGTTTAATACATGTAGGGAGAGGAGAGGAGAGGTTCCATAGGGTTTAATACATGTAGGGAGAGGAGAGGAGAGGTTCCATAGGGTTTAATACATGTAGGGAGAGGAGAGGAGAGGAGAGGAGAGGTTCCATAGGGTTTAATACATGTAGGGAGAGGAGAGGAGAGGTTCCATAGGGTTTAATACATGTAGGGAGAGGAGAGGAGAGGTTCCATAGGGTTTAATACATGTAGGGAGAGGAGAGGAGAGGTTCCATAGGGTTTAATACATGTAGGGAGAGGAGAGGAGAGGTTCCATAGGGTTTAATACATGTAGGGAGAGGAGAGGAGAGGTTCCATAGGGTTTAATACATGTAGGGAGAGGAGAGGAGAGGTTCCATAGGGTTTAATACATGTAGGGAGAGGAGAGGAGAGGTTCCATAGGGTTTAATACATGTAGGGAGAGGAGAGGAGAGGTTCCATAGGGTTTAATACATGTAGGGAGAGGAGAGGAGAGGAGAGGAGAGGTTCCATAGGGTTTAATACATGTAGGGAGAGGAGAGGAGAGGTTCCATAGGGTTTAATACATGTAGGGAGAGGAGAGGAGAGGTTCCATAGGGTTTAAAACATGTAGGGAGAGGAGAGGAGAGGAGAGGTTCCATAGGGTTTAATACATGTAGGGAGAGGAGAGGAGAGGAGAGGAGAGGAGAGGAGAGGTTCCATAGGGTTTAATACATGTAGGGAGAGGAGAGGAGAGGTTCCATAGGGTTTAATACATGTAGGGAGAGGAGAGGAGAGGTTCCATAGGGTTTAATACATGTAGGGAGAGGAGAGGTTCCATAGGGTTTAATACATGTAGGGAGAGGAGAGGAGAGGTTCCATAGGGTTTAATACATGTAGGGAGAGGAGAGGAGAGGTTCCATAGGGTTTAATACATGTAGGGAGAGGAGAGGAGAGGAGAGGTTCCATAGGGTTTAATACATGTAGGGAGAGGAGAGGAGAGGAGAGGAGAGGAGAGGTTCCATAGGGTTTAATACATGTAGGGAGAGGAGAGGAGAGGTTCCATAGGGTTTAATACATGTAGGGAGAGGAGAGGAGAGGAGAGGAGAGGACTTACTGTGCGATGACGTCTCTTCCTTTAATGATCTGTTTGATGGCTCTCTGCTGGATGGCTGAAGGTTTCTCAAAGCCTGGACACACACACACACACACACACACACACACACACACACACACACACACACACACACACACACACACACACACACACACACACACACACACACACACACACACACACACACACACACACACACACACACACACACAGTTTAGTTACAGTTGCAGGGGGGGAGATAAGGGGGGGGGGGGGGGAGAGCAGCTCGCAATGCATTTTCAATGGGAGTTTCACAGAGCAGCTGTGCTCCATGGGGGGGAGGGGGGGGGGGGGGCAGAACACAGCCATGGAGGTCCATCCTGGGCCGTGGCTCAGAGGTCCATCCTGGGCCGTGGCTCAGAGGTCCATCCTGGGCCGTGGCTCAGAGGTCCATCCTGGGCCGTGGCTCAGAGGTCCATCCTGGGCCGTGGCTCAGCGGTCCATCCTTGGCCGTTGCTCAGAGGTCCATCCTGGGCCGTGGCTCAGAGGTCCATCCTGGGCCGTGGCTCAGAGGTCCATCCTGGGCCGTGGCTCAGAGGTCCATCCTGGGCCGTGGCTCAGAGGTCCATCCTGGGCCGTGGCTCAGAGGTCCATCCTGGGCCGTGGCTCAGCGGTCCATCCTTGGCCGTTGCTCAGAGGTCCATCCTGGGCCGTGGCTCAGAGGTCCATCCTGGGCCGTGGCTCAGTGGTCCATCCTGGGCCGTGGCTCAGAGGTCCATCCTGGGCCGTGGCTCAGAGGTCCATCCTGGGCCGTGGCTCAGAGGTCCATCCTGGGCCGTGGCTCAGTGGTCCATCCTGGGCCGTGGCTCAGAGGTCCATCCTGGGCCGTGGCTCAGCGGTCCATCCTGGGCCGTGGCTCAGCGGTCCATCCTGGGCCGTGGCTCAGTGGTCCATCCTGGGCCGTGGCTCAGAGGTCCATCCTGGGCCGTGGCTCAGTGGTCCATCCTGGGCCGTGGCTCAGAGGTCCATCCTGGGCCGTGGCTCAGAGGTCCATCCTGGGCCGTGGCTCAGAGGTCCATCCTGGGCCGTGGCTCAGAGGTCCATCCTGGGCCGTGGCTCAGCAGTCCAGGCACCTTGGCTGGTAATCCAGTCTGGCAGTGTGCCGTGGGTTCGACTCCCGATCCCAATGGCCTTTACTGCATGTCACCCCCCCCCCATTTCCTGTCAGCCTACGGTCTGTCCCTCCATAAAAATATATATATCAAATAAAAGGCGAAAGCCACAAAAAACATTTTAAAAAAGAAAAAAATGAAAATGAATTGCGAGCTGCTCTCATCATCACACATCACCTTATTACGGCCAATCAGAATGTGCGTCCTCAACGGCCAATCAGAATGTGCGTCCTCAACGGCCAATCAGAATGTGCGTCCTCAACGGCCAATCAGAATGTGCGTCCTCAACGGCCAATCAGAATGTGCGTCCTCAACCTTCGCCTGCCATGTTTGCGTTTACACGAACACTCAAAACTGTTAACCCATTCAGGACGGCCCCTCATTAACCCATGTTTTGGCGGGAACCCCATTTTGGTGTTTTAAGCATTATGTTGTACTTTAGCTATTGAAAAATAGCAGATCTACAAGCTTGTAGGTCTGCTATTTTTGAAAAATCGTGAAAATGTGGCGCAAATCTTTGAATATATATTCTTTCAGAGCAAACGTTTTTAACTGACTCAAATCTTTGCTTCTTCTCTAGAACAACATATTTTCAGTTGGGGGTCGGCGGCCAAATACAGATAATACTGGGGGTCCTTGACAGGAAAATGTTTGAGAATCACCGATACAGAAACATGAGGTTTTCAGAAAACTGTCAGTATTTAGATAACATTTTGTAGAATCGTCCTCAGGTTAAGGTTAAGGAACCAGGAATAGAATGGGATGTACTATAAAATAAATAAATCAGAGCTTCATAAACAACTATACTTTAGAAACAAGAGCAAATAAACAACTACACTCTAGAAACAAGACCAAATAAACAACTACACTTTAGAAACAAGAGCAAACAAACTACACTTTAGAAACAAGAGCAAATAAACAACTACACTCTAGAAACAAGACCAAATAAACAACTACACTTTAGAAACAAGAGCAAACAAACTACACTTTAGAAACAAGACCAAATAAACAACTACACTTTAGAAACAAGACCAAATAAACAACTACACTTTAGAAACAAGACCAAATAAACAACTACACTTTAGAAACTAGACCAAATAAACAACTACACTTTAGAAACTAGACCAAATAAACAACTACACTTTAGAAACAAGACCAAATAAACAACTACACTTTAGAAACAAGACCAAATAAACAACTACACTTTAGAAACAAGACCAAATAAACAACTACACTTTAGAAACAAGACCAAATGAACAACTACACTTTAGAAACAAGACCAAATAAACAACTACACTTTAGAAACAAGACCAAATAAGCAAATAACTACACTTTAGAGACAAATCTAAGCTTCATGTCTACACTTACAGTGTACTATAAGAGCTGTTCCATTTATACAAATATAAACATCATTCAGTCATTCGTTTATGGACAGAAAACAATTCAAGCTAAGCTTTATAACTAGCATCACAAGCTGCTCCAAAACAAGCCATCATCATCTACATTCACAACGTGTTGAAACTATACGACATAAACGCTGTTATTATTATTATTATGAATGTTAAAAGTACATCTCCGGCTCTATTAGATGCTATATCAACAACACCAACAAGACACACAGTTCGACGGGTCACCGGTGTCGGTGCAACGCGACGCCGCCGGGGCTCCTCGCTGCAGCGCGGACATTGGTGACCTATCGTAAGTGTGTGCCTCCAGAGGGAGGGACATCATGGTATATTATTATTCCTCCCGTTTGTTGCATTAATAGTCATTATTGATTCACGTTAAATTCTGACACCAAGAGTTAAAAACAACAAGACAACAACAACAAGACACACTTCTACACGGGTCACCAATGTCGGCGAAACACAAACGACGATTCAAATATGCATCCAAGTTCCAACGTTGAAAATCTCAGAGAGAAGAGGTGCTAAACGGAACCAAATGGACCCTTACCGCCGTACGGGTCCATTTGGTTCCGTTATGTACCTCTCTCTCCATAGGATGTAAATCTATAGTTTCAACACTAATTTCTACACCGTTATTCTAAGAGTCGAGTTCCAGTTCCATAGCCCTAATGTAGCTCTGGTCCATACTAGCTAACGCATTAGAGCTATGGACCAGAGCTAGCCCTAATGCTGATCCTCGGCCTCACCGTAGGCATAGATCCCGCCCAGGAGGTCCTCTCTCCGGCATAGAGCCCCGACTCCTAACCCTACCCCGCTACCCCCTCCGGAAGGCCTCGGCCTGATCCCCGGCCTCATCGTAAGCATAGATCCCGCCCAGGAGGTCCTCTCTCCGGCATGGAGCCCTAACCCTACCCCGCTACCCCTCCAGGAGACCCAGAGGGCCCCGGCTCATCCCCGGCCTCACCGTAGGCATAGATCCCCCTCAGGAGGTCTTCTCTCAGGCCCATGGTGTCGAAGGTCGGCGTGACGTCCACCTCCTCGGAGGTCTCGAACTCCACCTTGGTCATGTCTTCCTCCTTCAGCAGCCTCTTCCTGACGGGGACTCCCTCCATCTTTAACTAAACTCCTAACGTTGGTTATTTAATGTTGTTTATTATTATTATTAGCGACGAAAGCAAAGCAGCGGAGACGAAAACAAACACGACGGATCGAGGAGAAAGGAAGGAAGGAAGGAGAGCGCCGGGGCCGCGTGTGTCGCGTTCCTATGACGTTATCGATCGGTGTTGCCAGGTTTTGCGAGAGAAAAAGGCAGCCCGGACTGTAATAATAAATATTAATACAACGTTTTTATGAAACTTTAATATAAAATAGATTTTAATTTAGTTATTTTTTCATGATTTACGTTACAGTCAGTTAACCACTGGTTCAACCAACAATAAGCAAACAACTACACTTTAGAAACAAGACCAAATAATCAACTACACTTTAGAAACAAGACCAAATAAACAACCACACTTTAGAAACAAGACCAAATAAACAACTACACTTTAGAAACAAGCCCAAATAAACAACTATACTTTAGAAACAAGACCAAATAAACAACTACACTTTAGAAACAATACCAAATAAGCAAATAACTACACTTTAGAGACAAGCAAAAAAATATGTCCAAAGTTGCTTATAATAAGCGGACTTGGCAATACTGGACACCATCGTCGTCGTATTGTCGTCATCATGGTCGTCATCACCAGACGTTTTTTTGGTGGCGTAATGCTGCCACCTGCTGTCGTGGAGGATGTAGTGTGAGTCTCCTGTCCTGGACTGATCTCAACAGATTACAGAATGGGTACAGGTTGAAGAAAGCACAGGTCAATACAAAAAGAGGATGAAACCAGAAAAACTTTACCAACTCGCCCCGGGCATACAGCCGGCGGAACAGCGCGGCCTGGTATTCCTAAAGTAATCTAAGTAAATTATGCTTAAACGGTTAAACCTAACCTTATTCCTAACCTCAACTTTAGTAAAACGATGCCTAAACCTAACCCTATTCCTAAACTTAACCCCAGTAAAACTATGCCTAACCCTAAACTTATTTCTAACCTTATTCTCAGTAAAACAAAATAAAGAATACAAGAACCGCCGCTCCGAGCTGTCGGCGTGAGGTCGGCGGAAAAAAGCTGGGGCGAGTTGGCAAAGGGGCGAGATGACCTGTTACCAGAAAAAGCACTAATAATAATAATAATAATAATAATAATAATAATAATAATAATAATAATAATAATAATAATAGCTTGAATTTATATAGCGCCTTTCATGAACCTAAGACTTGTTTACATCAGGGTTCTCCATTACGCACGCACGCACACACACACGCACGCACACACACACACACATCATCATCATTTTTCGACCGCGGTCGAGATCATGGATTTCACAATGCCACGCCAGACTTCCCGGTCCTTCATTGCCATCCCCAGTTCCTGCCTACTGATGCCTGTGTCCCTAGCGATGACATCAGGGAACCACAGAGTGTTCTACGGTTTGCGGAGCGGTCTTGATACCGGAAGGTCGCCAGTTCGTATCCCCGGACCGGCACGTTAAAACTACCACCGCTGAAGTGCCCTTGAGCAAAGCATTGAACCACTACCATGAAATGTTCTATGAGCAGGGCCTGGCTGTAAACAAGTATCTGATGCTTAGTCCAGTTACCCTGGGTAAATATAGTAACTTTGCTTTGCTTTGCTTTCTACCTCTGGTCTGCTTCGAGGCAGGACTCCAGAGAAGAAGGGAAGATATAACCTCATTGTCAGCTCTGTAGCGGTTACACACCGCCACTCCGAAGCACCCCCATTCCGACAACCCTCCTTTCCGACGCACCCCCATTCCGAAATGTGACTACAATTAAGTGAAAACTATTCAAGAGACTATGACTAAAACCAAAATGTGACACAGCCTTTAAACTGTATTAAAACAATGGGGAAAGTATTGTTTTAATACAGTGTAAAGGCTACAGCCATTTCCAACTGTTTTATTAAATAATGTTGACTGTTTGGCAGCGGTGGCCGAACGGATAGCGGCGCGGTCTAGATACCGGAAGGTTCCCAGTTCGAACCAGCCGTCCGACACGTTAAAATTACCACCGCTGAAATGCCCTTGAACAAGGCATCAACCACTACGATGAAATGTGTTCTATGAGCAGGGCCTGGCTGGAAACAAGTTCTTGAGCTTAGCCCAGATACCCTGGGTAAATATAGATTTCATTTCATTTAATTTCATTTCATTTCATTTCACTGTTGCTTTGGCAACAATGTAAATGTTTTCTCCTGCCAATAAAGCTCATTTGAATTGAAGATGTTGAATGGTGTCACCGCTTGTTTCTGCCGCACTGGCAGAACCTGGCAACCCAGTGTTAGTGTGTAAACACTAAACAGCAGAGGGTAGCAGCTAGCCTAGCCTAGCCTAGCATAGCATCCAGCTGCTGTTAATTACTCTTAATTACAACTAATTAACACCAAATGGACGCTCACCGCTCCGTCCTATCAACGTGCTGCTGCCGCGTCACGTGACTTCAAAAAGGTTTGTGTTTTTTAATAAATAAACAGTGACTAGTTTAATTAGCTCAGTTAGCTAACGGGCGATGCTAACGCGTTTCTGATTGGTGCTGCCAAAAAACACTGATTTACAAGTGTTTTTTTCTGCTCCCACAGCTTGTAGATCAGTAATCAGTTGCTTTGTTGCTACTCGCAGCACGGCTTGTAGATCAGCGCGTCCGCCGATGCTCCAGACAGTTTGTAGATCAGTTGTTGTTCTGCTAGAGCTTCAAGTGTGTTTGTTTGTGTTTTTCTTTCTGTTAGGGCTTGTAGATCCGCTCTGCGACGCTTTACAGCTTGTAGATCAGTTCTTGACCTGCTTACACAGCTTTAAGGCCCCATAGAGCTTGTAGATCAGTTATTATTTTCTACTTCTACAACTTCTAGACCAATAAGTTCATGCTTTCAATAGCTTGTAGATCAGTTACTTTGCTTCTATAGCTTGTAGATCAGTTATTTTTGCCTTACAATCAGGCTAGAGCTTCAAGTATGTTTGTTTGTGCTTTTCTTCTTATTTGAGGGCTTGTAGATCAGTTGTTCCCCTAGTCACTAGGGGAATGCCTGATCTATGTGATCCTTGAACAAGGCATTGAACCACTACGATGAAATGTTCTATGAGCAGGGCCTGGCTGGAAACAAGTTCTTGAGCTTAGCCCAGATACCCTGGGTAAATATAGTAATCATTTCATTTAATTTCATCTATGCCTGATCTATGTGATACACTAGGGCCTAGTGTATCACATAGATCAGGCATACAACTTATAGATCAGTTATGTTTTTGTGTCTACAACTTGTAGATCGGGTATTTCCGGCATCGATAGCTTGTAGATCAGTTGTGTTTGCCCCTACGTCTCGTAGATCAGGCATAGAGCTTATAGATCAGTTATTTTGCATCTATACCTTGTGGATTTTGCCCCTAGTACATCTTGTAGATCAGTTATTTTGCCCCTAGTACATCTTCTAGATCAGTTATTTTTGCCCCTAGTACATCTTGTAGATCAGGTATATTGGCGTCTAGTACATCTTGTAGATCAGGTATTTTGCCCCTAGTACATCTTGTAGATCAGGAATCTTTTTTGCCCCTAGTACATCTTGTAGATCAGTTATTTTGCCCCTAGTACATCTTCTAGATCAGTTATTTTTGCCCCTAGTACATCTTGTAGATCAGGTATATTGGCGTCTAGTACATCTTGTAGATCAGGTATTTTGCCCCTAGTACATCTTGTAGATCAGTTATTTTGCCCCTAGTACATCTTGTAGATCAGTTATTTTGCCCCTAGTACATCTTGTAGATCAGGTATTTTGCCCCTAGTACATCTTGTAGATCAGGTATTTTGCCCCTAGTACATCTTGTAGATCAGTTATATTGCCCCTAGTACATCTTGTAGATCAGTTATTTTGCCCCTAGTACATCTTGTAGATCAGTTATTTTGCCCCTAGTACATCTTGTAGATCAGGTATTTTGGCATCTAGTACATCTTGTAGATCAGGTATTTTGCCCCTAGTACATCTTGTAGATCAGGTATTTTGCCCCTAGTACATCTTGTAGATCAGGTATTTTGCCCCTAGTACATCTTGTAGATCAGGTATTTTGCCCCTAGTACATCTTGTAGATCAGGTATTTTGCCCCTAGTACATCTTGTAGATCAGGTATTTTGCCCCTAGTACATCTTGTAGATCAGGTATTTTGCCCCTAGTACATCTTGTAGATCAGGTATTTTGCCCCTAGTACATCTTGTAGATCAGGTCTTTTTTGCCCCTAGTACATCTTGTAGATCAGGTATTTTGCCCCTAGTACATCTTGTAGATCAGGTATTTTGCCCCTAGTACATCTTGTAGATCAGTTATTTTGCCCCTAGTACATCTTGTAGATCAGGTATTTTGGCATCTAGTACATCTTGTAGATCAGTTATTTTGCCCCTAGTACATCTTGTAGATCAGGTATTTTGGCATCTAGTACATCTTGTAGATCAGGTATTTTGCCCCTAGTACATCTTGTAGATCAGGTATTTTGCCCCTAGTACATCTTGTAGATCAGGTATTTTGCCCCTAGTACATCTTGTAGATCAGTTATTTTGCCCCTAGTACATCTTGTAGATCAGGTATTTTGCCCCTAGTACATCTTGTAGATCAGTTATTTTGCCCCTAGTACATCTTGTAGATCAGGTATTTTGCCCCTAGTACATCTTGTAGATCAGTTATTTTGCCCCTAGTACATCTTGTAGATCAGTTATTTTGCCCCTAGTACATCTTGTAGATCAGGTATTTTGCCCCTAGTACATCTTGTAGATCAGGTATTTTGCCCCTAGTACATCTTGTAGATCAGGTATTTTGCCCCTAGTACATCTTGTAGATCAGTTATTTTGCCCCTAGTACATCTTGTAGATCAGTTATTTTGCCCCTAGTACATCTTGTAGATCAGGTATTTTGCCCCTAGTACATCTTGTAGATCAGGTATTTTGCCCCTAGTACATCTTGTAGATCAGGTATTTTGCCCCTAGTACATCTTGTAGATCAGGTATTTTGCCCCTAGTACATCTTGTAGATCAGGTATTTTGGCCCTAGTACATCTTGTAGATCAGGTATTTTGCCCCTAGTACATCTTGTAGATCAGTTATTTTGGCGTCTAGACTCTGAACTCTGTGTTTAAATGCTTGCAGCAGCAGGCGGACGTTGTGCATCTTTAAAGCCACCGTCCAACGGTTCCTAGAAGCCAGGACCTTCCAGGACCTTGCAGGACCTTGCAGGACCTTGCAGGACCTTCCAGGACCTCGCAGGACCTTGCAGGACCTTCCAGGACCTTGCAGAGCCTCTGAGGACATTGCAGGACCTTCCAGGACCTTGCAGAGCCTCTGAGGACCTTGCAGGACCTTCCAGGACCTTGCAGAGCCTCTGAGGACCTTCCAGGACCTGCCATGCCCCGAGCCGCGGTCTCCTCATAGAGGGTTGTGGGTCGCCATGGCAGCCGAGCTGTTCCCCACTAAGAAGACGCTTCCTTCCTCTTCCTCGTCCTCTGAAGGTAGGAGCGCCCTCGACACGAGACACGAGATCTCAGCCCCCCTGCCTCTGCACGCACGCAGGTACGCACGCAGGCACGCAGGCACGCGCACGCACGCACGCACACACACACACACACACACACACACATTTTAAATCGACTAACTGTTAACACCCTGGAATGTCTGTGGTGTAACATACATTATTATTAATGTCTGTGGTGTAACATACATCACGCAGCCATAAATCGCTCCTGTCTGTGGTGTAACATACATCACGCAGCCATACATCGCTCCTGTCTGTGGTGTAACATACATCACGCAGCCATACATCGCTCCTGTCTGTGGTGTAACATACATCACGCAGCCATACATCGCTCCTGTCTGTGGTGTAACATACATCACGCAGCCATAGATCGCTCCTGTCTGTGGTGTAACATACATCACGCAGCCATACATCGCTCCTGTCTGTGGTGTAACATACATCACGCAGCCATACATCGCTCCTGTCTGTGGTGTAACATACATCACGCAGCCATAGATAGCCCCTGTCTGCTCGCATTCAGCATTTAAAGTTCTATAGTTTTTAGAATTGTCTTACCAGATGACTAAAACACCAGACTAATACTAAGACTAAATTAACTCTTGTGTTTTCAAGATGACTAAAAACACTGGACTAAAACTAAGACTAAATTAAGCCTCGTGTTTTCAGGCACCAGTGTTTCCGGCTCCGCCCTCCAGCAGAACCCCGCCCACAGAGACCTGTCAATCAACAACAACAACAACCACGCCCCCGGACACCAGCACAGCAGCACCTGGCAGGCCGTGTACCCCACCATCCGAGAGAGGTACCCTAATACACCCTGATTATACCCACCTGGCAGGCCGTGTACCCCACCATCCGAGAGAGGTACCCTATTATACCCTGATTATACCCACCTGGCAGGGGGTGTACCCCACCATCCGAGAGAGGTACCCTAATACACCCTGATTATACCCACCTGGCAGGGGGTGTACCCCACCATCCGAGAGAGGTACCCTAATACACCCTGATTATACCCACCTGGCAGGGGGTGTGCCCCACCATCCGAGAGAGGTACCCTAATACACCCTGATTATACCCACCTGGCAGGGGGTGTACCCCACCATCCGAGAGAGGTACCCTAATACACCCTGATTATACCCACCTGGCAGGGGGTGTACCCCACCATCCGAGAGAGGTACCCTAATACACCCTGATTATACCCACCTGGCAGGGCGTGTACCCCACCATCCGAGAGAGGTACCCTATTATACCCTGATTATACCCACCTGGCAGGGGGTGTACCCCACCATCCGAGAGAGGTACCCTATTATACCCTGATTATACCCACCTGGCAGGGGGTGTACCCCACCATCCGAGAGAGGTACCCTATTATACCCACCTGGCAGGGGGTGTACCCCACCATCCGAGAGAGGTACCCTATTATACCCTGATTATACCCACCTGGCAGGGGGTGTACCCCACCATCCGAGAGAGGTACCCTATTATACCCTGATTATACCCACCTGGCAGGGGGTGTACCCCACCATCCGAGAGAGGTACCCTATTATACCCTGATTATACCCACCTGGCAGGGGGTGTACCCCACCATCCGAGAGAGGTACCCTATTATACCCACCTGGCAGGGGGTGTACCCCACCATCCGAGAGAGGTACCCTATTATACCCTGATTATACCCACCTGGCAGGGGGTGTACCCCACCATCCGAGAGAGGTACCCTATTATACCCTGATTATACCCACCTGGCAGGGGGTGTACCCCACCATCCGAGAGAGGTACCCTATTATACCCTGATTATACCCACCTGGCAGGGGGTGTACCCCACCATCCGAGAGAGGTACCCTATTATACCCTGATTATACCCACCTGGCAGGGGGTGTACCCCACCATCCGAGAGAGGTACCCTATTATACCCTGATTATACCCACCTGGCAGGGGGTGTACCCCACCATCCGAGAGAGGTACCCTATTATACCCTGATTATACCCACCTGGCAGGGCGTGTACCCCACCATCCGAGAGAGGTACCCTATTATACCCACCTGGCAGGGGGTGTACCCCACCATCCGAGAGAGGTACCCTAATACACCCTGATTATACCCACCTGGCAGGCCGTGTACCCCACCATCCGAGAGAGGTACCCTAATACACCCTGATTATACCCACCTGGCAGGGGGTGTACCCCACCATCCGAGAGAGGTACCCTAATACACCCTGATTATACCCACCTGGCAGGGGGTGTACCCCACCATCCGAGAGAGGTACCCTATTATACCCTGATTATACCCACCTGGCAGGGGGTGTACCCCACCATCCGAGAGAGGTACCCTATTATACCCTGATTATACCCACCTGGCAGGGGGTGTACCCCACCATCCGAGAGAGGTACCCTATTATACCCTGATTATACCCACCTGGCAGGGGGTGTACCCCACCATCCGAGAGAGGTACCCTATTATACCCTGATTATACCCACCTGGCAGGGGGTGTACCCCACCATCCGAGAGAGGTACCCTATTATACCCTGATTATACCCACCTGGCAGGGGGTGTACCCCACCATCCGAGAGAGGTACCCTATTATACCCTGATTATACCCACCTGGCAGGGGGTGTACCCCACCATCCGAGAGAGGTACCCTATTATACCCTGATTATACCCACCTGGCAGGGCGTGTACCCCACCATCCGAGAGAGGTACCCTATTATACCCACCTGGCAGGGGGTGTACCCCACCATCCGAGAGAGGTACCCTAATACACCCTGATTATACCCACCTGGCAGGCCGTGTACCCCACCATCCGAGAGAGGTACCCTAATACACCCTGATTATACCCACCTGGCAGGGGGTGTACCCCACCATCCGAGAGAGGTACCCTAATACACCCTGATTATACCCACCTGGCAGGGCGTGTACCCCACCATCCGAGAGGTACCCTAATACACCCTGATTATACCCACCTGGCAGGGCGTGTACCCCACCATCCGAGAGAGGTACCCTAATACACGCTGATTATACCCACCTGGCAGGGCGTGTACCCCACCATCCGAGAGAGGTACCCTATTATACCCTGATTATACCCACCTGGCAGGGGGTGTACCCCACCATCCGAGAGAGGTACCCTATTATACCCTGATTATACCCACCTGGCAGGGGGTGTACCCCACCATCCGAGAGAGGTACCCTATTATACCCTGATTATACCCACCTGGCAGGGGGTGTACCCCACCATCCGAGAGAGGTACCCTATTATACCCTGATTATACCCACCTGGCAGGGGGTGTACCCCACCATCCGAGAGAGGTACCCTATTATACCCTGATTATACCCACCTGGCAGGGGGTGTACCCCACCATCCGAGAGAGGTACCCTATTATACCCTGATTATACCCACCTGGCAGGGGGTGTACCCCACCATCCGAGAGAGGTACCCTATTATACCCTGATTATACCCACCTGGCAGGGCGTGTACCCCACCATCCGAGAGAGGTACCCTATTATACCCACCTGGCAGGGGGTGTACCCCACCATCCGAGAGAGGTACCCTAATACACCCTGATTATACCCACCTGGCAGGCCGTGTACCCCACCATCCGAGAGAGGTACCCTATTATACCCTGATTATACCCACCTGGCAGGGGGTGTACCCCACCATCCGAGAGAAGTACCCTGATTATACCCTGATTATACCCTCCCACAACCTGATCTACATCGACGTGAGCTTGTCGATCGGCTATTTTAACCATTTTAGAAGATTTTTACAGACATTTTCCCTCATGTCTCCTTTCATTGTCGATGGCGAACATGAGACGTGTGGACATGAGACGTGAGGACATGAGACGTGTGGACATGAGACGTGTGGACATGAGACGTGTGGGGACATGAGACGTGTGGACATGAGACGTGTGGACATGAGACGTGTGGACATGAGACGTGTGAGGACATGAGACGTGTGAGGACATGAGACGTGTGAGGACATGAGACATGTGGACATGAGACGTGTGGACATGAGACGTGTGGACATGAGACGTGAGGACATGAGACGTGTGAGGACATGAGACGTGTGAGGACATGAGACGTGAGGACATGAGACGTGTGGACATGAGACGTGAGGACATGAGACGTGTGGACATGAGACGTGAGGACATGAGACGTGTGGACATGAGACGTGAGGACATGAGACGTGTGAGGACATGAGACGTGAGGACATGAGACGTGAGGACATGAGACGTGTGGACATGAGACGTGAGGACATGAGACGTGAGGACATGAGACGTGTGGACATGAGACGTGTGAGGACATGAGACGTGAGGACATGAGACGTGTGGACATGAGACGTGTGGACATGAGACGTGTGAGGACATGAGACGTGAGGACATGAGACGTGTGGACATGAGACGTGTGGACATGAGACGTGAGGACATGAGACGTGTGGACATGAGACGTGAGGACATGAGACGTGTGGACATGAGACGTGAGGACATGAGACGTGTGAGGACATGAGACGTGTGAGGACATGAGACGTGAGGACATGAGACGTGTGGACATGAGACGTGTGGACATGAGACGTGTGGACATGAGACGTGAGGACATGAGACGTGAGGACATGAGACGTGTGGACATGAGACGTGAGGACATGAGACGTGTGAGGACATGAGACGTGAGGACATGAGACGTGTGGACATGAGACGTGTGGACATGAGACGTGTGGACATGAGACGTGTGGACATGAGACGTGTGGACATGAGACGTGTGAGGACATGAGACGTGAGGACATGAGACGTGTGAGGACATGAGACGTGTGGACATGAGACGTGAGGACATGAGACGTGTGGACATGAGACGTGTGGACATGAGACGTGTGGACATGAGACGTGTGGACATGAGACGTGTGAGGACATGAGACGTGAGGACATGAGACGTGTGGACATGAGACGTGTGGACATGAGACGTGTGGACATGAGACGTGTGAGGACATGAGACGTGTGAGGACATGAGACGTGTGGACATGAGACGTGTGGACATCAGACGTGTGGACATGAGACGTGTGGACATGAGACGTGTGGACATGAGACGTGTGGACATGAGACGTGAGGACATGAGACGTGAGGACATGAGACGTGTGGACATGAGACGTTTGGAGACATGAGACGTGTGGAGACATGAGACGTGTGGACATGAGACGTGTGGACATGAGACGTGTGGACATGAGACGTGTGAGGACATGAGACGTGTGAGGACATGAGACGTGTGAGGACATGAGACGTGTGAGGACATGAGACGTGTGGACATGAGACGTGTGGACATGAGACGTGTGGACATGAGACGTGTGGACATGAGACGTGTGGACATGAGACGTGTGGACATGAGACGTGTGGACATGAGACGTGAGGACATGAGACGTGTGGACATGAGACGTGAGGACATGAGACGTGAGGACATGAGACGTGTGGACATGAGACGCGTGAGGACATGAGACGTGAGGACATGAGACGTGTGGACATGAGACGTGTGGAGACATGAGACGTGAGGACATGAGACGTGTGGACATGAGACGTGTGGACATGAGACGTGTGGACATGAGACGTGTGGACATGAGACGTGTGAGGACATGAGACGTGAGGACATGAGACGTGTGGACATGAGACGTGTGGACATGAGACGTGTGAGGACATGAGACGTGAGGACATGAGACGTGTGGACATGAGACGTGTGAGGACATGAGACGTGAGGACATGAGACGTGTGGACATGAGACGTGTGAGGACATGAGACGTGAGGACATGAGACGTGTGGACATGAGACGTGTGAGGACATGAGACGTGAGGACATGAGACGTGAGGACATGAGACGTGTGAGGACATGAGACGTGTGAGGACATGAGACGTGAGGACATGAGACGTGAGGACATGAGACGTGTGGACATGAGACGTGTGAGGACATGAGACGTGTGAGGACATGAGACGTGAGGACATGAGACGTGTGGACATGAGACGTGAGGACATGAGACGTGTGAGGACATGAGACGTGAGGACATGAGACGTGTGAGGACATGAGACGTGAGGACATGAGACGTGAGGACATGAGACGTGAGGACATGAGACGTGTGGACATGAGACGTGTGGACATGAGACGTGTGGACATGAGACGTGTGGACATGAGACGTGTGAGGACATGAGACGTGAGGACATGAGACGTGAGGACATGAGACGTGTGGACATGAGACGTGTGGACATGAGACGTGTGGACATGAGACGTGTGGACATGAGACGTGTGAGGACATGAGACGTGAGGACATGAGACGTGTGGACATGAGACGTGTGGACATGAGACGTGAGGACATGAGACGTGTGGACATGAGACGTGTGGACATGAGACGTGTGAGGACATGAGACGTGAGGACATGAGACGTGTGAGGACATGAGACGTGTGAGGACATGAGACGTGTGGACATGAGACGTGTGGACATGAGACGTGAGGACATGAGACGTGTGGAGTATTTATTTAAAGACTTTAAGCGTCGAGTTGTGAGAAATCATGACAACAAACATTTTTCGGGCCGAACAAATAATTAGAAAGAAGAAGAAAACGGCAGGTTACAACACTTTGTTTGTTGCTTTTCTTCTTTGTAATTATTTGTTCGGCCCGAAAAATTGTGTTTGTTGTCATTATTTGTCACGACTCGAGTTGGCTTCGTACGACGCTTAAAAGGTCTTTAAAGGAGAATTCCATACTAAAAGTCTTTCTTACCTTTCTTTGTAGTCGTTACGTCCCCACAAAAAGAGGTCCAGGTGTTATTTTGTGCAAAAGCTCCTTATTGGCTATTTCCCCTACCATAAGCCCTAAATGAATTGCATTGAATTGAATGGGAATTGAATGGGGCTATGGGGTGTTGTGCTAATTCGCTTAATTCCATCGCTCAAACTTATTATTTTTTTGTATATATCCTCTCTTCATAATGTAAATAATATCCCAAGCGGCACACTTTACTACTTATTTCGATGGAAATAAGCGAACACCCCATAGCCCCATTCAATTCCCATTCAATGCAATTCATTTAGGGCTTATGGTAGGGGAAATAGCCAATAAGGAGCTTTTGCACAAAAAAACACCTGGACCTCTTTGGTGGGGACGTAACGACTACAAAGAAAGGTAAGAAAGACTTCTAGCATGGAATTCTCCTTTAAATAAATACTTTTTGAAGTGTCTGAGGACAATGCATTGGGTATTATTTCCTGGGCCTGGCGTCATCATGAAAGGGGGCGGGGCTGGGCCTGGCGTTCATGAAAGGGGCGGGGCTGGGACTGGCGTCATGAAAGGGGGTGGGACTGTGACGCTCTATATCAATGGTGCTCGATATTTCATGTCAAGGACCCCAAAAATGATCTGTAATTGGCCGCCGACCCCCATCGGAAAATATGTTGTTCCAGGAACCCCTCAGAAGCAAAGATATGAGTGAAAAACATTCACTCTAAAACAATACATATATTCAAAGATCTGTGCCACATTTTCACGATTCTTCAAAAATAGCAGACCTACAAGTCGAGTGCCGCACTACGAGCTTGTAGATCTGCTATTTTTCAATAGCTAAAGCATAACATAATGCTTTAAAACACCAAAAGGGGTTCCCGTCCTGAATGGGTTAATGTTTGTGTTGCGGACATTTTGTGGGGACCAACAGCTGTACATAGGGGGCGCTAGCACGCCCCTCACAGACAGAATGTAACAGGAAGTGATGTCATAATGTGTGTGTGTGTGTGTGTGTGTGATGTAACAGGAAGTGATGTCATTGTGTGTAACAGGAACTCAGTCATGTTCAACAACGAGGTGATGGCGGACGTGCACTTCGTGGTCGGACCTCCAGGGGGCGCCACTCAGCGAGTTCCAGGTCACAAGGTATGACGTCACTTCCTACCCCATAAGAGTCCATTCGGGTCCATGTGTTACACTCTCAGAGTTACAGACCCATAAGGGTCCATTCGGGTCCATGTGTTACACTCTCAGAGTTACAGACCCGTAAGGGTCCATTCGGGTCCATGTGTTACACTCTCAGAGTTACAGACCCGTAAGGGTCCATTTGGTCCATGTGTTACACTCTCAGAGTCACAGACCCGTAAGGGTCCATTCGGGTCCATGTGTTACACTCTCAGAGTCACAGACCCATAAGGGTCCATTCGGGTCCATGTGTTACACTCTCAGTGTTACAGACCCATAAGGGTCCATTTGGTTCCATGTGTTACACTCTCAGAGTTACAGACCCGTAAGGGTCCATTCGGGTCCATGTGTTACACTCTCAGAGTTACAGACCCATAAGGGTCCATTCGGGTCCATGTGTTACACTCTCAGAGTTACAGACCCATAAGGGTCCATTTGGTTCCATGTGTTACACTCTCAGAGTTACAGACCCGTAAGGGTCCATTCGGGTCCATGTGTTACACTCTCAGAGTTACAGACCCATAAGGGTCCATTCGGGTCCATGTGTTACACTCTCAGAGTTACAGACCCATAAGGGTCCATTCGGGTCCATGTGTTACACTCTCAGAGTTACAGACCCGTAAGGGTCCATTTGGTTCCATGTGTTACACTCTCAGAGTTACAGACCCATAAGGGTCCATTTGGTTCCATGTGTTACACTCTCAGAGTTACAGACCCGTAAGGGTCCATTCGGGTCCATGTGTTACACTCTCAGAGTTACAGACCCATAAGGGTCCTATCCGGTCCATGTGTTACACTCTCAGTGTTCCAGACCCATAAGGGTCCATGTGGTTCCTATAACAAGTAAGACGCGCAAACGCGGGAAGCGAACGCAGCTCGTAAATTGCAATAACAATTAGAATAAATTACGTACTTTAAGGTTTTTTTTAAGTTATTTTTTTTTAAATTAAATGTTTTTTCAAGTTATTTTTTTAGTGTGTGTATGTGTGCGTGCGTGTTTCTTTTTTAGTTTTTTTTTTAAAAAGTTTTTTCTGTAAGTTTTTTTTTAAGTTAAGGTTTTTTTTAAGTTAAGTTTTTTGTGTGTGCGTTTTTCCTTTTTAAGTTTTTTTTTAAGTTATTTTTTTTTTTAAGTTACGTTTTTTGTGTGTGTGTGTGTGCGCGTGCGTGCATGTGTGTGTGTGTGTGTGTGTTTTTTGTGTGTGATACAGCTGCGCCCTCTGGTGGTGGGCGGGTGGTGTTACAGCGTGACACACAGACACACACACAGACGTGATCTGCTGGGTCTCATAGTAAATGCTCACTGCGTTCGCAACTATCATTTAGCTGGGGACCCCCTGGAACTCCTCAAGGACCCCTGGGGGTCCCCGGACCCCACTTTGGGAACCACTGCTGTAGATAACAGTACTACCGTGAGCTTGTATATCTGCTATTTTGATCAAATAACAGCACTATTGTGATGCCATGTTTTATGTTCTTGCGATGGGCAGCTCCATGTTCCATGCCATGTTTTATATGTGTCCTGTGTAGTATGTTCTTGCGATGGGCAGCTCCATATTCCATGCCATGTTTTATGTGTGTCCTGTGTAGTATGTTCTTGCGATGGGCAGCTCCGTATTCCATGCCATGTTTTATATGTGTCCTGTGTAGTATGTTCTTGCGATGGGCAGCTCCATATTCCATGCCATGTTTTATGTGTGTCCTGTGTAGTATGTTCTTGCGATGGGCAGCTCCATATTCCATGCCATGTTTTATGTGTGTCCTGTGTAGTATGTTCTTGCGGTGGGCAGCTCCGTATTCCATGCCATGTTTTACGGAGAGCTGGCTGAAGATCAGGAAGAGATCCGCATCCCTGACGTAGAACCAACGTCCTTCCTGAATATGCTCAAGTATGTACAAATACACCTTAAATACACCTTAAATATACCACAAATACACCTTAAATACACCTTAAATACAATAATAATATAATAATAATATTAATAATATAAAATGACAAGTAAATTACATGAGTTGAGCTTTTGCATTATGCCAATCATCAGATACATCTACTGCGATGAGGTCGAGATGTGTGCCGACACCGTCCTGTTGTTATTAATATTATTATTATTGTTATTATCATCAGGTACATCTACTGCGATGAGGTCGAGATGTGTGCCGACACCGTCCTGTTGTTATTAATATTATTATTATTGTTATTATCATCAGATACATCTACTGCGATGAGGTCGAGATGTGTGCCGACACCGTCCTGTTGTTATTAATATTATTATTATTGTTATTATCATTAGGTACATCTACTGTGATGAGATCGAGCTGTGTGCCGACACCGTCCTGGCCACGCTGTACGCTGCTAAGAAGTACATGGTCCCCCACCTGGCCCGAGCCTGCGTCGCCTTCCTGGAGACCAGCCTGAGCGCCAAGAACGCCTGCGTGCTGCTGTCCCAGAGCTGTCTGTTCGAGGAGCCCGACCTGACGCAGCGCTGCTGGGACGTCATCGATGCCCAGGTAGGTGTTTTACTGTCCCTCTGATGCAGTGATGCTGCTGGGACGTCATCGATGCCCAGGTAGGTGTTTTACTGTCCCTCTGATGCAGTGATGCTGCTGAGACGTCATCGATGCCCAGGTAGGTGTTTTACTGTCCTCTGATGCAGCGATGCTGGACGTCATCGATGCCCAGGTAGGTGTTTTACTGTCCTGACGCAGCGATGCTGGACGTCATCGATGCCCAGGTAGGTGTTTTACTGTCCTCTGATGCAGCGATGCTGGACGTCATCGATGCCCAGGTAGGTGTTTTACTGTCCTGACGCAGCGATGCTGGACGTCATCGATGCCCAGGTAGGTGTTTTACTGTCCTCTGATGCAGCGATGCTGGACGTCATCGATGCCCAGGTAGGTGTTTTACTGTCCCTCTGATGCAGTGATGCTGCTGAGACGTCATCGATGCCCAGGTAGGTGTTTTACTGTCCTCTGATGCAGCGATGCTGGACGTCATCGATGCCCAGGTAGGTGTTTTACTGTCCTCTGATGCAGCGATGCTGGACGTCATCGATGCCCAGGTAGGTGTTTTACTGTCCCTCTGATGCAGTGATGCTGGACGTCATCGATGCCCAGGTAGGTGTTTTACTGTCCTGATACAGCGATGCTGGACGTCATCGATGCCCAGGTAGGTGTTTTACTGTCCTGACGCAGCGATGCTGGACGTCATCGATGCCCAGGTAGGTGTTTTACTGTCCCTCTGATGCAGCGATGCTGGACGTCATCGATGCCCAGGTAGGTGTTTTACTGTCCTGATGCAGTGATGCTGGACGTCATCGATGCCCAGGTAGGTGTTTTACTGTCCTGATGCAGCGATGCTGGACGTCATCGATGCCCAGGTAGGTGTTTTACTGTCCCTCTGATGCAGTGATGCTGGACGTCATCGATGCCCAGGTAGGTGTTTTACTGTCCCTCTGATGCAGCGATGCTGGACGTCATCGATGCCCAGGTAGGTGTTTTACTGTCCCTCTGATGCAGCGATGCTGGACGTCATCGATGCCCAGGTAGGTGTTTTACTGTCCCTCTGATGCAGCGATGCTGGACGTCATCGATGCCCAGGTAGGTGTTTTACTGTCCTCTGATGCAGCGATGCTGGACGTCATCGATGCCCAGGTAGGTGTTTTACTGTCCTGTAATAGAGAACTAGCCAGCACTCTGAAGTCCTTCTGGTACATGTATTTCACTGTGCAGCACAGACAGACAGACAGACAGACAGATTTATTACCGTGGGTAAACTGCATTCTTTAGACTGGCAGTGCTGGGTTTTCAGAGTTAGCGCTGCGCTCTGATAGGTTTATTAAATATGGTATCGTTGTTCCCACTAGGGGGAGTTAGCGCTGCACTCTGATAGGTTTATTAAATATGGTATCGTTGTTCCCACTAGGGGGAGTTAGTGCTGCACTCTGATAGGTTTATTAAATATGGTATCGTTGTTCCCACTAGGGGGAGTTAGCGCTGCGCTCTGATAGGTTTATTAAATATGGTGTCGTTGCTCCCACTAGGGGGAGTTAGTGCTGCGCTCTGATAGGTTTATTAAATATGGTGTCGTTGCTCCCACTAGGGGGAGTTAGTGCTGCGCTCTGATAGATTTGAGTTAAAAACGTTTGCTCTGAAAGAATATATATTCAAAGATTTCAGCCACATTTTCGAGCTTGTAGATCTGCTATTTTTCAATGGCTAAAGTATAACATAATGCTTTAAAACACCAAAAGGGGTTCCCGCCCAGAATGGGTTAAATTAAATGTCATATCGTCGCCACTGGGCGGAGCTAGCGCTACGCTCCTATTGGTTTATTAAATTAAATATCGTATCGTTGTCGCCACTAGGCGGAGCTAGCGCTGCGCTCTGAGGGTTTATTAAATTAAATGTAATATCGTTGTCGCCACTAGGCGGAGCTAGCACTGCGCTCCGAGGGTTTCTGCGACATCGACGGCCAGACGCTGGAGAGCATCCTGCGGCGAGAGACGCTCAACGCCAAGGAGATGGTGGTGTTCGACGCCGCCCTCTGCTGGGCGGAGGCCGAATGCCAACGCCGAGACCTGGAGCCCAGCGTGGAGAACAAACGCCTGGTGCTAGGTGAGTTAACCTTTAACCCTGGTGCTAGGTGAGTTAACATGGTGCTAGGTGAGTTAACATGGTACTAGAAAAGTCGCAATTTTTGAAAAATTGCAAAGTGTGGTTGCCGCAGTCTCTTACATAGGCCCCACCCTATAACGCTTGAATAGTTTGGTCTTCTGCCCCTTCAAGGGAACTCATGTATAATAGTGTACTCTCCTGTAGGCAGTGTACTCTACATGGTTTCTCTCTCTTGTAGGCAGTGTACTCTACATGGTTTCTCTCCTGTAGACAGTGTACTCTAAATGGTTTCTCTCTCCTGTAGACAGTGTACTCTAAATGGTTTCTCTCCTGTAGACAGTGTACTCTACATGGTTTCTCTCCTGTAGACAGTGTACTCTAAATGGTTTCTCTCCTGTTAGACAGTGTACTCTAAATGGTTTCTCTCTCCTGTAGACAGTGTACTCTACATGGTTTCTCTCCTGTTAGACAGTGTACTCTAAATGGTTTCTCTCCTGTTAGACAGTGTACTCTAAATGGTTTCTCTCCTGTAGACAGTGTACTCTAAATGGTTTCTCTCCTGTAGACAGTGTACTCTACATGGTTTCTCTCCTGTTAGACAGTGTACTATAAATGGTTTCTCTCCTGTAGACAGTGTACTCTAAATGGTTTCTCTCCTGTAGACAGTGTACTCTAAATGGTTTCTCTCTCTTGTAGACAGTGTACTCTAAATGGTTTCTCTCTCTTGTAGACAGTGTACTCTACATGGTTTCTCTCCTGTAGACAGTGTACTCTAAATGGTTTCTCTCCTGTAGACAGTGTACTCTACATGGTTTCTCTCCTGTAGACAGTGTACTCTAAATGGTTTCTCTCTCCTGTTAGACAGTGTACTCTAAATGGTTTCTCTCCTGTTAGACAGTGTACTCTAAATGGTTTCTCTCTCCTGTTAGACAGTGTACTCTAAATGGTTTCTCTCCTGTTAGACAGTGTACTCTAAATGGTTTCTCTCTCCTGTAGACAGTGTACTCTAAATGGTTTCTCTCCTGTTAGACAGTGTACTCTAAATGGTTTCTCTCCTGTAGACCGTGTACTCTAAATGGTTTCTCTCTCCTGTTAGACAGTGTACTCTAAATGGTTTCTCTCTCCTGTTAGACAGTGTACTCTAAATGGTTTCTCTCCTGTAGACAGTGTACTCTAAATGGTTTCTCTCCTGTAGACAGTGTACTCTAAATGGTTTCTCTCCTGTAGACAGTGTACTCTACATGGTTTCTCTCTCCTGTAGACAGTGTACTCTAAATGGTTTCTCTCTCCTGTTAGACAGTGTACTCTAAATGGTTTCTCTCTCCTGTAGACAGTGTACTCTAAATGGTTTCTCTCCTGTAGACAGTGTACTCTAAATGGTTTCTCTCCTGTAGACAGTGTACTCTAAATGGTTTCTCTCCTGTAGACAGTGTACTCTAAATGGTTTCTCTCTCCTGTTAGACAGTGTACTCTAAATGGTTTCTCTCCTGTAGACAGTGTACTCTACATGGTTTCTCTCCTGTTAGACAGTGTACTCTACATGGTTTCTCTCCTGTAGACAGTGTACTCTACATGGTTTCTCTCCTGTTAGACAGTGTACTCTAAATGGTTTCTCTCCTGTAGACAGTGTACTCTAAATGGTTTCTATCTCCTGTAGACAGTGTACTCTACATGGTTTCTCTCCTGTAGACAGTGTACTCTAAATGGTTTCTCTCCTGTAGACAGTGTACTCTAAATGGTTTCTCTCCTGTAGACAGTGTACTCTAAATGGTTTCTCTCTCCTGTAGACAGTGTACTCTAAATGGTTTCTCTCCTGTAGACAGTGTACTCTAAATGGTTTCTCTCTCCTGTAGACAGTGTACTCTAAATGGTTTCTCTCCTGTTAGACAGTGTACTCTAAATGGTTTCTCTCTCCTGTTAGACAGTGTACTCTAAATGGTTTCTCTCTCCTGTAGACAGTGTACTCTAAATGGTTTCTCTCCTGTTAGACAGTGTACTCTAAATGGTTTCTCTCTCCTGTTAGACAGTGTACTCTACATGGTTTCTCTCCTGTAGACAGTGTACTCTAAATGGTTTCTCTCTCCTGTTAGACAGTGTACTCTAAATGGTTTCTCTCCTGTTAGACAGTGTACTCTAAATGGTTTCTCTCCTGTAGACAGTGTACTCTACATGGTTTCTCTCCTGTAGACAGTGTACTCTACATGGTTTCTCTCCTGTTAGACAGTGTACTCTACATGGTTTATCTCCTGTAGACAGTGTACTCTACATGGTTTCTCTCCTGTAGACAGTGTACTCTACATGGTTTCTCTCTCCTGTTAGACAGTGTACTCTAAATGGTTTCTCTCTCCTGTAGACAGTGTACTCTACATGGTTTCTCTCCTGTAGACAGTGTACTCTACATGGTTTCTCTCCTGTAGACAGTGTACTCTACATGGTTTCTCTCCTGTAGACAGTGTACTCTAAATGGTTTCTCTCCTGTAGACAGTGTACTCTACATGGTTTCTCTCTCCTGTAGACAGTGTACTCTAAATGGTTTCTCTCCTGTAGAAAGTGTACTCTAAATGGTTTCTCTCCTGTTAGACAGTGTACTCTACATGGTTTCTCTCCTGTAGACAGTGTACTCTACATGGTTTCTCTCCTGTAGACAGTGTACTCTAAATGGTTTCTCTCCTGTAGACAGTGTACTCTACATGGTTTCTCTCTCCTGTAGACAGTGTACTCTACATGGTTTCTCTCCTGTAGACAGTGTACTCTAAATGGTTTCTCTCCTGTAGACAGTGTACTCTAAATGGTTTCTCTCCTGTAGACAGTGTACTCTAAATGGTTTCTCTCTCCTGTTAGACAGTGTACTCTAAATGGTTTCTCTCTCCTGTTAGACAGTGTACTCTACATGGTTTCTCCCCTGTAGGCAGTGTACTCTAAATGGTTTCTCTCCTGTAGACAGTGTACTCTACATGGGTTCTCTTTCCTGTATACAGTGTACTCTAAATGGTTTCTCTCTCCTGTTAGATAGTGTACTCTAAATGGTTTCTCTCCTGTAGACGGTGTACTCTAAATGGTTTCTCTCTCCTGTAGACGGTGTACTCTAAATGGTTTCTCTCCTGTAGACGGTGTACTCTAAATGGTTTCTCTCTCCTGTAGACGGTGTACTCTAAATGGTTTCTCTCCTGTAGACAGTGTACTCTAAATGGTTTCTCTCGCCTGTTAGACAGTGTACTCTACATGGTTTCTCTCCTGTAGACAGTGTACTCTAAATGGTTTCTCTCTCCTGTAGACAGTGTACTCTAAATGGTTTCTCTCTCCTGTAGGCAGTGTACTCTAAATGGTTTCTCTCCTGTTAGACAGTGTACTCTAAATGGTTTCTCTCTCCTGTAGGCAGTGTACTCTAAATGGTTTCTCTCCTGTTAGACAGTGTACTATAAATGGTTTCTCTCTCCTGTTAGACAGTGTACTCTACATGGTTTCTCTCTCTTGTAGACAGTGTACTCTAAATGGTTTCTCTCCTGTTAGACAGTGTACTCTAAATGGTTTCTCTCCTGTAGACAGTGTACTCTACATGGTTTCTCTCTCCTGTAGACAGTGTACTCTAAATGGTTTCTCTCTCCTGTTAGACAGTGTACTCTAAATGGTTTCTCTCCTGTAGACAGTGTACTCTACATGGTTTCTCTCTCCTGTAGACAGTGTACTCTAAATGGTTTCTCTCTCCTGTAGACAGTGTACTCTACATGGTTTCTCTCTCCTGTTAGACAGTGTACTCTAAATGGTTTCTCTCTCCTGTAGACAGTGTACTCTAAATGGTTTCTCTCCTGTAGACAGTGTACTCTAAATGGTTTCTCTCTCCTGTTAGACAGTGTACTCTAAATGGTTTCTCTCCTGTTAGACAGTGTACTCTAAATGGTTTCTCTCTCCTGTAGACAGTGTACTCTAAATGGTTTCTCTCCTGTAGACAGTGTACTCTAAATGGTTTCTCTCTCCTGTAGGCAGTGTACTCTAAATGGTTTCTCTCCTGTTAGACAGTGTACTCTAAATGGTTTCTCTCTCCTGTAGGCAGTGTACTCTAAATGGTTTCTCTCCTGTTAGACAGTGTACTCTAAATGGTTTCTCTCTCCTGTAGACAGTGTACTCTAAATGGTTTCTCTCCTGTAGACAGTGTACTCTAAATGGTTTCTCTCTCTTGTAGACAGTGTACTCTAAATGGTTTCTCTCCTGTTAGACAGTGTACTCTAAATGGTTTCTCTCTCCTGTTAGACAGTGTACTATAAATGGTTTCTCTCTCCTGTTAGACAGTGTACTCTACATGGTTTCTCTCTCCTGTAGACAGTGTACTCTAAATGGTTTCTCTCCTGTAGACAGTGTACTCTACATGGTTTCTCTCCTGTTAGACAGTGTACTCTACATGGTTTCTCTCCTGTTAGACAGTGTACTCTACATGGTTTCTCTCTCCTGTAGACAGTGTACTCTAAATGGTTTCTCTCCTGTTAGACAGTGTACTCTAAATGGTTTCTCTCCTGTAGACAGTGTACTCTACATGGTTTCTCTCCTGTTAGACAGTGTACTCTACATGGTTTCTCTCCTGTTAGACAGTGTACTCTACATGGTTTCTCTCCTGTAGACAGTGTACTCTACATGGTTTCTCTCCTGTTAGACAGTGTACTCTAAATGGTTTCTCTCTCCTGTTAGACAGTGTACTCTAAATGGTTTCTCTCTCCTGTAGGCAGTGTACTCTAAATGGTTTCTCTCCTGTTAGACAGTGTACTCTAAATGGTTTCTCTCCTGTTAGACAGTGTACTCTAAATGGTTTCTCTCTCCTGTTAGACAGTGTACTCTAAATGGTTTCTCTCCTGTAGACAGTGTACTCTAAATGGTTTCTCTCTCCTGTAGGCAGTGTACTCTAAATGGTTTCTCTCCTGTTAGACAGTGTACTCTAAATGGTTTCTCTCTCCTGTAGACAGTGTACTCTACATGGTTTCTCTCCTGTAGACAGTGTACTCTAAATGGTTTCTCTCTCCTGTAGACAGTGTACTCTAAATGGTTTCTCTCTCCTGTTAGACAGTGTACTCTAAATGGTTTCTCTCTCTTGTAGACAGTGTACTCTAAATGGTTTCTCTCTCCTGTTAGACAGTGTACTCTAAATGGTTTCTCTCTCCTGTAGACAGTGTACTCTAAATGGTTTCTCTCCTGTAGACAGTGTACTCTAAATGGTTTCTCTCTCCTGTAGACAGTGTACTCTAAATGGTTTCTCTCTTGTAGACAGTGTACTCTAAATGGTTTCTCTCTCCTGTTAGACAGTGTACTCTAAATGGTTTCTCTCTCCTGTTAGACAGTGTACTCTAAATGGTTTCTCTCTCCTGTAGACAGTGTACTCTAAATGGTTTCTCTCCTGTAGACAGTGTACTCTAAATGGTTTCTCTCTCCTGTAGACAGTGTACTCTAAATGGTTTCTCTCTTGTAGACAGTGTACTCTAAATGGTTTCTCTCTCCTGTAGACAGTGTACTCTAAATGGTTTCTCTCTCCTGTAGACAGTGTACTCTAAATGGTTTCTCTCTTGTAGACAGTGTACTCTAAATGGTTTCTCTCCTGTAGACAGTGTACTCTAAATGGTTTCTCTCCTGTAGACAGTGTACTCTAAATGGTTTCTCTCCTGTTAGACAGTGTACTCTAAATGGTTTCTCTCTCCTGTTAGACAGTGTACTCTACATGGTTTCTCTCCTGTTAGACAGTGTACTCTAAATGGTTTCTCTCCTGTAGACAGTGTACTCTAAATGGTTTCTCTCCTGTAGACAGTGTACTCTACATGGTTTCTCTCCTGTAGACAGTGTACTCTAAATGGTTTCTCTCTCCTGTTAGACAGTGTACTCTAAATGGTTTCTCTCTCCTGTTAGACAGTGTACTCTAAATGGTTTCTCTCTCCTGTTAGACAGTGTACTCTAAATGGTTTCTCTCCTGTTAGACAGTGTACTCTAAATGGTTTCTCTCTCCTGTTAGACAGTGTACTCTAAATGGTTTCTCTCTCCTGTAGGCAGTGTACTCTAAATGGTTTCTCTCTCCTGTAGGCAGTGTACTCTAAATGGTTTCTCTCTCCTGTTAGACAGTGTACTCTAAATGGTTTCTCTCTCCTGTAGACAGTGTACTCTAAATGGTTTCTCTCTCCTGTAGACAGTGTACTCTAAATGGTTTCTCTCTCCTGTTAGACAGTGTACTCTACATGGTTTCTCTCTCCTGTTAGACAGTGTACTCTACATGGTTTCTCTCTCCTGTTAGACAGTGTACTCTAAATGGTTTCTCTCTCCTGTTAGACAGTGTACTCTAAATGGTTTCTCTCTCCTGTTAGACAGTGTACTCTAAATGGTTTCTCTCTCCTGTTAGACAGTGTACTCTAAATGGTTTCTCTCCTGTTAGACAGTGTACTCTAAATGGTTTCTCTCTCCTGTTAGACAGTGTACTCTAAATGGTTTCTCTCTCCTGTAGGCAGTGTACTCTAAATGGTTTCTCTCTCCTGTAGGCAGTGTACTCTAAATGGTTTCTCTCTCCTGTTAGACAGTGTACTCTAAATGGTTTCTCTCTCCTGTTAGACAGTGTACTCTAAATGGTTTCTCTCTCCTGTTAGACAGTGTACTCTAAATGGTTTCTCTCTCCTGTTAGACAGTGTACTCTAAATGGTTTCTCTCTCCTGTTAGACAGTGTACTCTACATGGTTTCTCTCTCCTGTTAGACAGTGTACTCTAAATGGTTTCTCTCTCCTGTTAGACAGTGTACTCTACATGGTTTCTCTCTCCTGTTAGACAGTGTACTCTACATGGTTTCTCTCTCCTGTTAGACAGTGTACTCTAAATGGTTTCTCTCTCCTGTTAGACAGTGTACTCTAAATGGTTTCTCTCTCCTGTTAGACAGTGTACTCTACATGGTTTCTCTCTCCTGTTAGACAGTGTACTATAAATGGTTTCTCTCTCCTGTAGACAGTGTACTCTACATGGTTTCTCTCCTGTAGACAGTGTACTCTAAATGGTTTCTCTCTCCTGTAGACAGTGTACTCTACATGGTTAGACAGTGTACTCTACATGGTTTCTCTCTCCTGTTAGACAGTGTACTATAAATGGTTTCTCTCTCCTGTAGACAGTGTACTCTACATGGTTTCTCTCCTGTAGACGGTGTACTCTAAATGGTTTCTCTCCTGTAGACAGTGTACTCTAAATGGTTTCTCTCTCCTGTAGACAGTGTACTCTAAATGGTTTCTCTCTCCTGTTAGACAGTGTACTCTAAATGGTTTCTCTCTCGTGTTAGACAGTGTACTCTACATGGTTTCTCTCTCCTGTTAGACAGTGTACTATAAATGGTTTCTCTCTCCTGTAGACAGTGTACTCTACATGGTTTCTCTCCTCTTAGACAGTGTACTCTACATGGTTTCTCTCCTGTTAGACAGTGTACTCTAAATGGTTTCTCTCCTGTAGACAGTGTACTCTAAATGGTTTCTCTCTCCTGTAGGCAGTGTACTCTAAATGGTTTCTCTCCTGTTAGACAGTGTACTCTAAATGGTTTCTCTCCTGTTAGACAGTGTACTCTAAATGGTTTCTCTCTCCTGTTAGACAGTGTACTCTAAATGGTTTCTCTCTCCTGTAGACAGTGTACTCTAAATGGTTTCTCTCCTGTAGACAGTGTACTCTAAATGGTTTCTCTCCTGTAGACAGTGTACTCTAAATGGTTTCTCTCCTGTAGACAGTGTACTCTAAATGGTTTCTCTCTCCTGTTAGACAGTGTACTCTAAATGGTTTCTCTCCTGTAGACAGTGTACTCTACATGGTTTCTCTCCTGTTAGACAGTGTACTCTACATGGTTTCTCTCCTGTAGACAGTGTACTCTACATGGTTTCTCTCCTGTTAGACAGTGTACTCTAAATGGTTTCTCTCCTGTAGACAGTGTACTCTAAATGGTTTCTATCTCCTGTAGACAGTGTACTCTACATGGTTTCTCTCCTGTAGACAGTGTACTCTAAATGGTTTCTCTCCTGTAGACAGTGTACTCTAAATGGTTTCTCTCCTGTAGACAGTGTACTCTAAATGGTTTCTCTCTCCTGTAGACAGTGTACTCTAAATGGTTTCTCTCCTGTAGACAGTGTACTCTAAATGGTTTCTCTCTCCTGTAGACAGTGTACTCTAAATGGTTTCTCTCCTGTTAGACAGTGTACTCTAAATGGTTTCTCTCTCCTGTTAGACAGTGTACTCTAAATGGTTTCTCTCTCCTGTAGACAGTGTACTCTAAATGGTTTCTCTCCTGTTAGACAGTGTACTCTAAATGGTTTCTCTCTCCTGTTAGACAGTGTACTCTACATGGTTTCTCTCCTGTAGACAGTGTACTCTAAATGGTTTCTCTCTCCTGTTAGACAGTGTACTCTAAATGGTTTCTCTCCTGTTAGACAGTGTACTCTAAATGGTTTCTCTCCTGTAGACAGTGTACTCTACATGGTTTCTCTCCTGTAGACAGTGTACTCTACATGGTTTCTCTCCTGTTAGACAGTGTACTCTACATGGTTTATCTCCTGTAGACAGTGTACTCTACATGGTTTCTCTCCTGTAGACAGTGTACTCTACATGGTTTCTCTCTCCTGTTAGACAGTGTACTCTAAATGGTTTCTCTCTCCTGTAGACAGTGTACTCTACATGGTTTCTCTCCTGTAGACAGTGTACTCTACATGGTTTCTCTCCTGTAGACAGTGTACTCTACATGGTTTCTCTCCTGTAGACAGTGTACTCTAAATGGTTTCTCTCCTGTAGACAGTGTACTCTACATGGTTTCTCTCTCCTGTAGACAGTGTACTCTAAATGGTTTCTCTCCTGTAGAAAGTGTACTCTAAATGGTTTCTCTCCTGTTAGACAGTGTACTCTACATGGTTTCTCTCCTGTAGACAGTGTACTCTACATGGTTTCTCTCCTGTAGACAGTGTACTCTAAATGGTTTCTCTCCTGTAGACAGTGTACTCTACATGGTTTCTCTCTCCTGTAGACAGTGTACTCTACATGGTTTCTCTCCTGTAGACAGTGTACTCTAAATGGTTTCTCTCCTGTAGACAGTGTACTCTAAATGGTTTCTCTCCTGTAGACAGTGTACTCTAAATGGTTTCTCTCTCCTGTTAGACAGTGTACTCTAAATGGTTTCTCTCTCCTGTTAGACAGTGTACTCTACATGGTTTCTCCCCTGTAGGCAGTGTACTCTAAATGGTTTCTCTCCTGTAGACAGTGTACTCTACATGGGTTCTCTTTCCTGTAGACAGTGTACTCTAAATGGTTTCTCTCTCCTGTTAGATAGTGTACTCTAAATGGTTTCTCTCCTGTAGACGGTGTACTCTAAATGGTTTCTCTCTCCTGTAGACGGTGTACTCTAAATGGTTTCTCTCCTGTAGACGGTGTACTCTAAATGGTTTCTCTCTCCTGTAGACGGTGTACTCTAAATGGTTTCTCTCCTGTAGACAGTGTACTCTAAATGGTTTCTCTCGCCTGTTAGACAGTGTACTCTACATGGTTTCTCTCCTGTAGACAGTGTACTCTAAATGGTTTCTCTCTCCTGTAGACAGTGTACTCTAAATGGTTTCTCTCTCCTGTAGGCAGTGTACTCTAAATGGTTTCTCTCCTGTTAGACAGTGTACTCTAAATGGTTTCTCTCTCCTGTAGGCAGTGTACTCTAAATGGTTTCTCTCCTGTTAGACAGTGTACTATAAATGGTTTCTCTCTCCTGTTAGACAGTGTACTCTACATGGTTTCTCTCTCTTGTAGACAGTGTACTCTAAATGGTTTCTCTCCTGTTAGACAGTGTACTCTAAATGGTTTCTCTCCTGTAGACAGTGTACTCTACATGGTTTCTCTCTCCTGTAGACAGTGTACTCTAAATGGTTTCTCTCTCCTGTTAGACAGTGTACTCTAAATGGTTTCTCTCCTGTAGACAGTGTACTCTACATGGTTTCTCTCTCCTGTAGACAGTGTACTCTAAATGGTTTCTCTCTCCTGTAGACAGTGTACTCTACATGGTTTCTCTCTCCTGTTAGACAGTGTACTCTAAATGGTTTCTCTCTCCTGTAGACAGTGTACTCTAAATGGTTTCTCTCCTGTAGACAGTGTACTCTAAATGGTTTCTCTCTCCTGTTAGACAGTGTACTCTAAATGGTTTCTCTCCTGTTAGACAGTGTACTCTAAATGGTTTCTCTCTCCTGTAGACAGTGTACTCTAAATGGTTTCTCTCCTGTAGACAGTGTACTCTAAATGGTTTCTCTCTCCTGTAGGCAGTGTACTCTAAATGGTTTCTCTCCTGTTAGACAGTGTACTCTAAATGGTTTCTCTCTCCTGTAGGCAGTGTACTCTAAATGGTTTCTCTCCTGTTAGACAGTGTACTCTAAATGGTTTCTCTCTCCTGTAGACAGTGTACTCTAAATGGTTTCTCTCCTGTAGACAGTGTACTCTAAATGGTTTCTCTCTCTTGTAGACAGTGTACTCTAAATGGTTTCTCTCCTGTTAGACAGTGTACTCTAAATGGTTTCTCTCTCCTGTTAGACAGTGTACTATAAATGGTTTCTCTCTCCTGTTAGACAGTGTACTCTACATGGTTTCTCTCTCCTGTAGACAGTGTACTCTAAATGGTTTCTCTCCTGTAGACAGTGTACTCTACATGGTTTCTCTCCTGTTAGACAGTGTACTCTACATGGTTTCTCTCCTGTTAGACAGTGTACTCTACATGGTTTCTCTCTCCTGTAGACAGTGTACTCTAAATGGTTTCTCTCCTGTTAGACAGTGTACTCTAAATGGTTTCTCTCCTGTAGACAGTGTACTCTACATGGTTTCTCTCCTGTTAGACAGTGTACTCTACATGGTTTCTCTCCTGTTAGACAGTGTACTCTACATGGTTTCTCTCCTGTAGACAGTGTACTCTACATGGTTTCTCTCCTGTTAGACAGTGTACTCTAAATGGTTTCTCTCTCCTGTTAGACAGTGTACTCTAAATGGTTTCTCTCTCCTGTAGGCAGTGTACTCTAAATGGTTTCTCTCCTGTTAGACAGTGTACTCTAAATGGTTTCTCTCCTGTTAGACAGTGTACTCTAAATGGTTTCTCTCTCCTGTTAGACAGTGTACTCTAAATGGTTTCTCTCCTGTAGACAGTGTACTCTAAATGGTTTCTCTCTCCTGTAGGCAGTGTACTCTAAATGGTTTCTCTCCTGTTAGACAGTGTACTCTAAATGGTTTCTCTCTCCTGTAGACAGTGTACTCTACATGGTTTCTCTCCTGTAGACAGTGTACTCTAAATGGTTTCTCTCTCCTGTAGACAGTGTACTCTAAATGGTTTCTCTCTCCTGTTAGACAGTGTACTCTAAATGGTTTCTCTCTCTTGTAGACAGTGTACTCTAAATGGTTTCTCTCTCCTGTTAGACAGTGTACTCTAAATGGTTTCTCTCTCCTGTAGACAGTGTACTCTAAATGGTTTCTCTCCTGTAGACAGTGTACTCTAAATGGTTTCTCTCTCCTGTAGACAGTGTACTCTAAATGGTTTCTCTCTTGTAGACAGTGTACTCTAAATGGTTTCTCTCTCCTGTTAGACAGTGTACTCTAAATGGTTTCTCTCTCCTGTTAGACAGTGTACTCTAAATGGTTTCTCTCTCCTGTAGACAGTGTACTCTAAATGGTTTCTCTCCTGTAGACAGTGTACTCTAAATGGTTTCTCTCTCCTGTAGACAGTGTACTCTAAATGGTTTCTCTCCTGTAGACAGTGTACTCTAAATGGTTTCTCTCCTGTAGACAGTGTACTCTAAATGGTTTCTCTCCTGTAGACAGTGTACTCTAAATGGTTTCTCTCTCCTGTTAGACAGTGTACTCTAAATGGTTTCTCTCTCCTGTTAGACAGTGTACTCTACATGGTTTCTCCCCTGTAGGCAGTGTACTCTAAATGGTTTCTCTCCTGTAGACAGTGTACTCTACATGGGTTCTCTTTCCTGTAGACAGTGTACTCTAAATGGTTTCTCTCTCCTGTTAGATAGTGTACTCTAAATGGTTTCTCTCCTGTAGACGGTGTACTCTAAATGGTTTCTCTCTCCTGTAGACGGTGTACTCTAAATGGTTTCTCTCCTGTAGACGGTGTACTCTAAATGGTTTCTCTCTCCTGTAGACGGTGTACTCTAAATGGTTTCTCTCCTGTAGACAGTGTACTCTAAATGGTTTCTCTCGCCTGTTAGACAGTGTACTCTACATGGTTTCTCTCCTGTAGACAGTGTACTCTAAATGGTTTCTCTCTCCTGTAGACAGTGTACTCTAAATGGTTTCTCTCTCCTGTAGGCAGTGTACTCTAAATGGTTTCTCTCCTGTTAGACAGTGTACTCTAAATGGTTTCTCTCTCCTGTAGGCAGTGTACTCTAAATGGTTTCTCTCCTGTTAGACAGTGTACTATAAATGGTTTCTCTCTCCTGTTAGACAGTGTACTCTACATGGTTTCTCTCTCTTGTAGACAGTGTACTCTAAATGGTTTCTCTCCTGTTAGACAGTGTACTCTAAATGGTTTCTCTCCTGTAGACAGTGTACTCTACATGGTTTCTCTCTCCTGTAGACAGTGTACTCTAAATGGTTTCTCTCTCCTGTTAGACAGTGTACTCTAAATGGTTTCTCTCCTGTAGACAGTGTACTCTACATGGTTTCTCTCTCCTGTAGACAGTGTACTCTAAATGGTTTCTCTCTCCTGTAGACAGTGTACTCTACATGGTTTCTCTCTCCTGTTAGACAGTGTACTCTAAATGGTTTCTCTCTCCTGTAGACAGTGTACTCTAAATGGTTTCTCTCCTGTAGACAGTGTACTCTAAATGGTTTCTCTCTCCTGTTAGACAGTGTACTCTAAATGGTTTCTCTCCTGTTAGACAGTGTACTCTAAATGGTTTCTCTCTCCTGTAGACAGTGTACTCTAAATGGTTTCTCTCCTGTAGACAGTGTACTCTAAATGGTTTCTCTCTCCTGTAGGCAGTGTACTCTAAATGGTTTCTCTCCTGTTAGACAGTGTACTCTAAATGGTTTCTCTCTCCTGTAGGCAGTGTACTCTAAATGGTTTCTCTCCTGTTAGACAGTGTACTCTAAATGGTTTCTCTCTCCTGTAGACAGTGTACTCTAAATGGTTTCTCTCCTGTAGACAGTGTACTCTAAATGGTTTCTCTCTCTTGTAGACAGTGTACTCTAAATGGTTTCTCTCCTGTTAGACAGTGTACTCTAAATGGTTTCTCTCTCCTGTTAGACAGTGTACTATAAATGGTTTCTCTCTCCTGTTAGACAGTGTACTCTACATGGTTTCTCTCTCCTGTAGACAGTGTACTCTAAATGGTTTCTCTCCTGTAGACAGTGTACTCTACATGGTTTCTCTCCTGTTAGACAGTGTACTCTACATGGTTTCTCTCCTGTTAGACAGTGTACTCTACATGGTTTCTCTCTCCTGTAGACAGTGTACTCTAAATGGTTTCTCTCCTGTTAGACAGTGTACTCTAAATGGTTTCTCTCCTGTAGACAGTGTACTCTACATGGTTTCTCTCCTGTTAGACAGTGTACTCTACATGGTTTCTCTCCTGTTAGACAGTGTACTCTACATGGTTTCTCTCCTGTAGACAGTGTACTCTACATGGTTTCTCTCCTGTTAGACAGTGTACTCTAAATGGTTTCTCTCTCCTGTTAGACAGTGTACTCTAAATGGTTTCTCTCTCCTGTAGGCAGTGTACTCTAAATGGTTTCTCTCCTGTTAGACAGTGTACTCTAAATGGTTTCTCTCCTGTTAGACAGTGTACTCTAAATGGTTTCTCTCTCCTGTTAGACAGTGTACTCTAAATGGTTTCTCTCCTGTAGACAGTGTACTCTAAATGGTTTCTCTCTCCTGTAGGCAGTGTACTCTAAATGGTTTCTCTCCTGTTAGACAGTGTACTCTAAATGGTTTCTCTCTCCTGTAGACAGTGTACTCTACATGGTTTCTCTCCTGTAGACAGTGTACTCTAAATGGTTTCTCTCTCCTGTAGACAGTGTACTCTAAATGGTTTCTCTCTCCTGTTAGACAGTGTACTCTAAATGGTTTCTCTCTCTTGTAGACAGTGTACTCTAAATGGTTTCTCTCTCCTGTTAGACAGTGTACTCTAAATGGTTTCTCTCTCCTGTAGACAGTGTACTCTAAATGGTTTCTCTCCTGTAGACAGTGTACTCTAAATGGTTTCTCTCTCCTGTAGACAGTGTACTCTAAATGGTTTCTCTCTTGTAGACAGTGTACTCTAAATGGTTTCTCTCTCCTGTTAGACAGTGTACTCTAAATGGTTTCTCTCTCCTGTTAGACAGTGTACTCTAAATGGTTTCTCTCTCCTGTAGACAGTGTACTCTAAATGGTTTCTCTCCTGTAGACAGTGTACTCTAAATGGTTTCTCTCTCCTGTAGACAGTGTACTCTAAATGGTTTCTCTCTTGTAGACAGTGTACTCTAAATGGTTTCTCTCTCCTGTAGACAGTGTACTCTAAATGGTTTCTCTCTCCTGTAGACAGTGTACTCTAAATGGTTTCTCTCTTGTAGACAGTGTACTCTAAATGGTTTCTCTCCTGTAGACAGTGTACTCTAAATGGTTTCTCTCCTGTAGACAGTGTACTCTAAATGGTTTCTCTCCTGTTAGACAGTGTACTCTAAATGGTTTCTCTCTCCTGTTAGACAGTGTACTCTACATGGTTTCTCTCCTGTTAGACAGTGTACTCTAAATGGTTTCTCTCCTGTAGACAGTGTACTCTAAATGGTTTCTCTCCTGTAGACAGTGTACTCTACATGGTTTCTCTCCTGTAGACAGTGTACTCTAAATGGTTTCTCTCTCCTGTTAGACAGTGTACTCTAAATGGTTTCTCTCTCCTGTTAGACAGTGTACTCTAAATGGTTTCTCTCTCCTGTTAGACAGTGTACTCTAAATGGTTTCTCTCCTGTTAGACAGTGTACTCTAAATGGTTTCTCTCTCCTGTTAGACAGTGTACTCTAAATGGTTTCTCTCTCCTGTAGGCAGTGTACTCTAAATGGTTTCTCTCTCCTGTAGGCAGTGTACTCTAAATGGTTTCTCTCTCCTGTTAGACAGTGTACTCTAAATGGTTTCTCTCTCCTGTAGACAGTGTACTCTAAATGGTTTCTCTCTCCTGTAGACAGTGTACTCTAAATGGTTTCTCTCTCCTGTTAGACAGTGTACTCTACATGGTTTCTCTCTCCTGTTAGACAGTGTACTCTACATGGTTTCTCTCTCCTGTTAGACAGTGTACTCTAAATGGTTTCTCTCTCCTGTTAGACAGTGTACTCTAAATGGTTTCTCTCTCCTGTTAGACAGTGTACTCTAAATGGTTTCTCTCTCCTGTTAGACAGTGTACTCTAAATGGTTTCTCTCCTGTTAGACAGTGTACTCTAAATGGTTTCTCTCTCCTGTTAGACAGTGTACTCTAAATGGTTTCTCTCTCCTGTAGGCAGTGTACTCTAAATGGTTTCTCTCTCCTGTAGGCAGTGTACTCTAAATGGTTTCTCTCTCCTGTTAGACAGTGTACTCTAAATGGTTTCTCTCTCCTGTTAGACAGTGTACTCTAAATGGTTTCTCTCTCCTGTTAGACAGTGTACTCTAAATGGTTTCTCTCTCCTGTTAGACAGTGTACTCTAAATGGTTTCTCTCTCCTGTTAGACAGTGTACTCTACATGGTTTCTCTCTCCTGTTAGACAGTGTACTCTAAATGGTTTCTCTCTCCTGTTAGACAGTGTACTCTACATGGTTTCTCTCTCCTGTTAGACAGTGTACTCTACATGGTTTCTCTCTCCTGTTAGACAGTGTACTCTAAATGGTTTCTCTCTCCTGTTAGACAGTGTACTCTAAATGGTTTCTCTCTCCTGTTAGACAGTGTACTCTACATGGTTTCTCTCTCCTGTTAGACAGTGTACTATAAATGGTTTCTCTCTCCTGTAGACAGTGTACTCTACATGGTTTCTCTCCTGTAGACAGTGTACTCTAAATGGTTTCTCTCTCCTGTAGACAGTGTACTCTACATGGTTAGACAGTGTACTCTACATGGTTTCTCTCTCCTGTTAGACAGTGTACTATAAATGGTTTCTCTCTCCTGTAGACAGTGTACTCTACATGGTTTCTCTCCTGTAGACGGTGTACTCTAAATGGTTTCTCTCCTGTAGACAGTGTACTCTAAATGGTTTCTCTCTCCTGTAGACAGTGTACTCTAAATGGTTTCTCTCTCCTGTTAGACAGTGTACTCTAAATGGTTTCTCTCTCGTGTTAGACAGTGTACTCTACATGGTTTCTCTCTCCTGTTAGACAGTGTACTATAAATGGTTTCTCTCTCCTGTAGACAGTGTACTCTACATGGTTTCTCTCCTCTTAGACAGTGTACTCTACATGGTTTCTCTCCTGTTAGACAGTGTACTCTAAATGGTTTCTCTCCTGTAGACAGTGTACTCTAAATGGTTTCTCTCTCCTGTAGGCAGTGTACTCTAAATGGTTTCTCTCCTGTTAGACAGTGTACTCTAAATGGTTTCTCTCCTGTTAGACAGTGTACTCTAAATGGTTTCTCTCTCCTGTTAGACAGTGTACTCTAAATGGTTTCTCTCCTGTAGACAGTGTACTCTAAATGGTTTCTCTCTCCTGTAGGCAGTGTACTCTAAATGGTTTCTCTCCTGTTAGACAGTGTACTCTAAATGGTTTCTCTCTCCTGTAGACAGTGTACTCTAAATGGTTTCTCTCTCCTGTAGACAGTGTACTCTAAATGGTTTCTCTCTCCTGTAGACAGTGTACTCTAAATGGTTTCTCTCTCCTGTAGACAGTGTACTCTAAATGGCTTCTCTCTCCTGTAGACAGTGTACTCTACATGGTTTCTCTCCTGTAGACAGTGTACTCTAAATGGTTTCTCTCTCCTGTAGACAGTGTACTCTAAATGGTTTCTCTCTCCTGTTAGACAGTGTACTCTAAATGGTTTCTCTCCTGTAGACAGTGTACTCTAAATGGTTTCTCTCTCCTGTAGACAGTGTACTCTAAATGGTTTCTCTCTCCTGTAGACAGTGTACTCTAAATGGTTTCTCTCTTGTAGACAGTGTACTCTAAATGGTTTCTCTCTCCTGTAGACAGTGTACTCTAAATGGTTTCTCTCTCCTGTTAGACAGTGTACTCTAAATGGTTTCTCTCTTGTAGACAGTGTACTCTAAATGGTTTCTCTCTCTTGTAGACAGTGTACTCTAAATGGTTTCTCTCCTGTAGACAGTGTACTCTACATGGTTTCTCTCCTGTAGACAGTGTACTCTAAATGGTTTCTCTCTCCTGTTAGACAGTGTACTCTAAATGGTTTCTCTCTCCTGTTAGACAGTGTACTCTAAATGGTTTCTCTCCTGTTAGACAGTGTACTCTAAATGGTTTCTCTCTCCTGTTAGACAGTGTACTCTAAATGGTTTCTCTCTCCTGTAGGCAGTGTACTCTAAATGGTTTCTCTCTCCTGTAGGCAGTGTACTCTAAATGGTTTCTCTCTCCTGTTAGACAGTGTACTCTAAATGGTTTCTCTCCTGTAGGCAGTGTACTCTAAATGGTTTCTCTCCTGTAGACAGTGTACTCTAAATGGTTTCTCTCCTGTAGACAGTGTACTCTAAATGGTTTCTCTCCTGTAGGCAGTGTACTCTAAATGGTTTCTCTCCTGTAGACAGTGTACTCTAAATGGTTTCTCTCCTGTAGACAGTGTACTCTAAATGGTTTCTCTCCTGTAGACAGTGTACTCTAAATGGTGTCTCTCTCCTGTTAGACAGTGTACTCTAAATGGTTTCTCTCCTGTAGACAGTGTACTCTAAATGGTTTCTCTCCTGTAGACAGTGTACTCTAAATGGTTTCTCTCTCCTGTTAGACAGTGTACTCTAAATGGTTTCTCTCCTGTAGACAGTGTACTCTAAATGGTTTCTCTCCTGTAGACAGTGTACTCTAAATGGTTTCTCTCTCCTGTTAGACAGTGTACTCTAAATGGTTTCTCTCCTGTAGACAGTGTACTCTAAATGGTTTCTCTCCTGTAGACCGTGTACTCTAAATGGTTTCTCTCCTGTAGACCGTGTACTCTAAATGGTTTCTCTCCTGTAGACCGTGTACTCTAAATGGTTTCTCTCTCCTGTAGACAGTGTACTCTACATGGTTTCTCTCTCCTGTAGACAGTGTACTCTACATGGTTTCTCTCCTGTAGACAGTGTACTCTAAATGGTTTCTCTCTCCTGTTAGACAGTGTACTCTAAATGGTTTCTCTCCTGTAGACAGTGTACTCTAAATGGTTTCTCTCCTGTAGACAGTGTACTCTAAATGGTTTCTCTCTCCTGTAGACAGTGTACTCTAAATGGTTTCTCTCCTGTTAGACAGTGTACTCTAAATGGTTTCTCTCTCCTGTTAGACAGTGTACTCTAAATGGTTTCTCTCTCCTCTTAGACAGTGTACTCTAAATGGTTTCTCTCTCCTGTAGACAGTGTACTCTAAATGGTTTCTCTCCTGTAGACAGTGTACTCTAAATGGTTTCTCTCCTGTAGACAGTGTACTCTAAATGGTTTCTCTCCTGTAGACAGTGTACTCTAAATGGTTTCTCTCTCCTGTAGACAGTGTACTCTAAATGGTTTCTCTCCTGTTAGACAGTGTACTCTAAATGGTTTCTCTCTCCTGTTAGACAGTGTACTCTAAATGGTTTCTCTCTCCTGTTAGACAGTGTACTCTAAATGGTTTCTCTCCTGTAGACAGTGTACTCTAAATGGTTTCTCTCCTGTAGACAGTGTACTCTACATGGTTTCTCTCTCCTGTTAGACAGTGTACTCTAAATGGTTTCTCTCTCCTGTAGACAGTGTACTCTACATGGTTTCTCTCTCCTGTAGACAGTGTACTCTAAATGGTTTCTCTCTCCTGTTAGACAGTGTACTCTACATGGTTTCTCTCCTGTAGACAGTGTACTCTAAATGGTTTCTCTCCTGTTAGACAGTGTACTCTAAATGGTTTCTCTCTCCTGTAGACAGTGTACTCTAAATGGTTTCTCTCTCCTGTTAGACAGTGTACTCTAAATGGTTTCTCTCCTGTAGACAGTGTACTCTAAATGGTTTCTCTCCTGTAGACAGTGTACTCTAAATGGTTTCTCTCTCCTGTAGACAGTGTACTCTAAATGGTTTCTCTCCTGTTAGACAGTGTACTCTAAATGGTTTCTCTCTCCTGTTAGACAGTGTACTCTAAATGGTTTCTCTCTCCTGTTAGACAGTGTACTCTAAATGGTTTCTCTCCTGTAGACAGTGTACTCTAAATGGTTTCTCTCCTGTAGACAGTGTACTCTACATGGTTTCTCTCTCCTGTTAGACAGTGTACTCTAAATGGTTTCTCTCTCCTGTAGACAGTGTACTCTACATGGTTTCTCTCTCCTGTAGACAGTGTACTCTAAATGGTTTCTCTCTCCTGTTAGACAGTGTACTCTACATGGTTTCTCTCCTGTAGACAGTGTACTCTAAATGGTTTCTCTCCTGTTAGACAGTGTACTCTAAATGGTTTCTCTCTCCTGTAGACAGTGTACTCTAAATGGTTTCTCTCTCCTGTTAGACAGTGTACTCTACATGGTTTCTCTCTCCTGTAGACAGTGTACTCTAAATGGTTTCTCTCCTGTTAGACAGTGTACTCTACATGGTTTCTCTCTCCTGTAGACGGTGTACTCTAAATGGTTTCTCTCCTGTTAGACAGTGTACTCTAAATGGTTTCTCTCCTGTAGACAGTGTACTCTACATGGTTTCTCTCCTGTTAGACAGTGTACTCTACATGGTTTCTCTCTCTTGTAGACAGTGTACTCTAAATGGTTTCTCTCCTGTAGACAGTGTACTCTACATGGTTTCTCTCCTGTAGACAGTGTACTCTACATGGTTTCTCTCTCTTGTAGACAGTGTACTCTAAATGGTTTCTCTCCTGTAGACAGTGTACTCTAAATGGTTTCTCTCCTGTAGACAGTGTACTCTACATGGTTTCTCTCCTGTAGACAGTGTACTCTAAATGGTTTCTCTCCTGTAGACAGTGTACTCTAAATGGTTTCTCTCTCCTGTAGACAGTGTACTCTAAATGGTTTCTCTCTCCTGTAGACAGTGTACTCTAAATGGTTTCTCTCTCCTGTAGACAGTGTACTCTAAATGGTTTCTCTCCTGTAGACAGTGTACTCTAAATGGTTTCTCTCTCCTGTAGACAGTGTACTCTAAATGGTTTCTCTCTCCTGTAGACAGTGTACTCTAAATGGTTTCTCTCTCCTGTTAGACAGTGTACTCTACATGGTTTCTCTCCTGTAGACAGTGTACTCTAAATGGTTTCTCTCTCCTGTAGACAGTGTACTCTACATGGTTTCTCTCCTGTAGACAGTGTACTCTACATGGTTTCTCTCTCCTGTAGACAGTGTACTCTAAATGGTTTCTCTCCTGTAGACAGTGTACTCTACATGGTTTCTCTCTCCTGTAGACAGTGTACTCTACATGGTTTCTCTCTCCTGTTAGACAGTGTACTCTAAATGGTTTCTCTCTCCTGTAGACAGTGTACTCTAAATGGTTTCTCTCCTGTAGACAGTGTACTCTACATGGTTTCTCTCTCCTGTAGACAGTGTACTCTAAATGGTTTCTCTCCTGTAGACAGTGTACTCTAAATGGTTTCTCTCCTGTAGACAGTGTACTCTAAATGGTTTCTCTCCTGTAGACAGTGTACTCTAAATGGTTTCTCTCCTGTAGACAGTGTACTCTAAATGGTTTCTCTCCTGTAGACAGTGTACTCTACATGGTTTCTCTCTCCTGTAGACAGTGTACTCTAAATGGTTTCTCTCCTGTAGACAGTGTACTCTAAATGGTTTCTCTCCTGTAGACAGTGTACTCTAAATGGTTTCTCTCCTGTAGACAGTGTACTCTAAATGGTTCCTCTCCTGTAGACAGTGTACTCTACATGGTTTCTCTCCTGTTAGACAGTGTACTCTAAATGGTTTCTCTCTTGTAGACAGTGTACTCTAAATGGTTTCTCTCCTGTAGACCGTGTACTCTAAATGGTTTCTCTCCTGTAGACCGTGTACTCTAAATGGTTTCTCTCCTGTAGACCGTGTACTCTAAATGGTTTCTCTCCTGTAGACAGTGTACTCTAAATGGTTTCTCTCTCCTGTAGACAGTGTACTCTACATGGTTTCTCTCTCCTGTAGACATTGTACTCTACATGGTTTCTCTCCTGTAGACAGTGTACTCTAAATGGTTTCTCTCTCCTGTTAGACAGTGTACTCTAAATGGTTTCTCTCCTGTAGACAGTGTACTCTAAATGGTTTCTCTCTCCTGTAGACAGTGTACTCTAAATGGTTTCTCTCCTGTAGACAGTGTACTCTAAATGGTTTCTCTCTCCTGTAGACAGTGTACTCTAAATGGTTTCTCTCCTGTAGACAGTGTACTCTAAATGGTTTCTCTCCTGTAGACAGTGTACTCTACATGGTTTCTCTCCTGTAGACAGTGTACTCTAAATGGTTTCTCTCCTGTAGACAGTGTACTCTAAATGGTTTCTCTCTCCTGTAGACAGTGTACTCTAAATGGTTTCTCTCCTGTAGACAGTGTACTCTACATGGTTTCTCTCCTGTAGACAGTGTACTCTAAATGGTTTCTCTCCTGTTAGACAGTGTACTCTAAATGGTTTCTCTCCTGTAGACAGTGTACTCTACATGGTTTCTCTCCTGTAGACAGTGTACTCTAAATGGTTTCTCTCCTGTTAGACAGTGTACTCTAAATGGTTTCTCTCTCCTGTAGACAGTGTACTCTAAATGGTTTCTCTCCTGTAGACAGTGTACTCTACATGGTCTCTCTCCTGTAGACAGTGTACTCTACATGGTTTCTCTCCTGTAGACAGTGTACTCTAAATGGTTTCTCTCCTGTAGACAGTGTACTCTAAATGGTTTCTCTCCTGTAGACAGTGTACTCTAAATGGTTTCTCTCTCCTGTTAGACAGTGTACTCTAAATGGTTTCTCTCTCCTGTAGACAGTGTACTCTAAATGGTTTCTCTCTCCTGTAGACAGTGTACTCTAAATGGTTTCTCTCTTGTAGACAGTGTACTCTAAATGGTTTCTCTCTCCTGTAGACAGTGTACTCTAAATGGTTTCTCTCTCCTGTAGACAGTGTACTCTAAATGGTTTCTCTCCTGTAGACAGTGTACTCTAAATGGTTTCTCTCCTGTTAGACAGTGTACTCTACATGGTTTCTCTCTCCTCTTAGACAGTGTACTCTACATGGTTTCTCTCTCCTGTAGACAGTGTACTCTAAATGGTTTCTCTCTCCTGTAGACAGTGTACTCTAAATGGTTTATCTCTCCTGTAGACAGTGTACTCTACATGGTTTCTCTCCTGTAGACAGTGTACTCTAAATGGTTTCTCTCCTGTTAGACAGTGTACTCTAAATGGTTTCTCTCCTGTAGACAGTGTACTCTAAATGGTTTCTCTCCTGTTAGACAGTGTACTCTACATGGTTTCTCTCCTGTAGACAGTGTACTCTACATGGTTTCTCTCCTGTAGACAGTGTACTCTAAATGTTTTTTCTCTCCTCCAGGTAAATCCATCTACCTGATCCGCGTCCCCTCCATGGGTCTGGAGGAGTTCGCCAACGGCGCGGCCCAGTCGGGCATCCTGACGCTCAACGAGACCAACGACCTCTTCCTGTGGTTCACGGCGGCCAACAAGCCCCGCCTCCTGTTCCACGTGGCGCCCCGCCAGGGCCTCGCCCCTCAGCGATGTCATCGCTTCCAGTCCTGCGCTTACCGTTCCAACCAGTGGAGATACAGGGGGCGCTGTGACAGCATACAGGTTATAATAATAATAATACTAGTGGAGATACAGGGGGCGCTGTGACAGCATACAGGTTATAATAATAATACTACCAGTAGAGATACAGGGGGCGCTGTGACACCATACAGGTTATAATAATACTAGCAGTGGAGATACAGGGGGTGCTGTGACAGCATACAGGTTATAATAATACTAGCAGTGGAGATACAGGGGGCGCTGTGACACCATACAGGTTATAATAATACTAGCAGTGGAGATACAGGGGGCGCTGTGACAGCATACAGGTTATAATAATAATACTACCAGTAGAGATACAGGGGGCGCTGTGACAGCATACAGGTTATAATAATAATACTACCAGTAGAGATACAGGGGGCGCTGTGACACCATACAGGTTATAATACTAGCAGTGGAGATACAGGGGGCGCTGTGACACCATACAGGTTATAATAATACTAGCAGTGGAGATACAGGGGCCGCTGTGACACCATACAGGTTATAATAATAATACTACCAGTAGAGATACAGGGGGCGCTGTGACAGCATACAGGTTATAATAATACTAGTGGAGATACAGGGGGCGCTGTGACACCATACAGGTTATAATAATACTAGTGGAGATACAGGGGGCGCTGTGACACCATACAGGTTATAATAATACTAGTGGAGATACAGGGGGCGCTGTGACACCATACAGGTTATAATAATACTAGCAGTGGAGATACAGGGGGCGCTGTGACAGCATACAGGTTATAATAATACTAGCAGTGGAGATACAGGGGGCGCTGTGACAGCATACAGGTTATAATAATACTAGCAGTGGAGATACAGGGGGCGCTGTGACAGCATACAGGTTATAATAATACTAGCAGTGGAGATACAGGGGGCGCTGTGACAGCATACAGGTTATAATAATACTAGCAGTGGAGATACAGGGGGCGCTGTGACAGCATACAGGTTATAATAATACTAGCAGTGGAGATACAGGGGGCGCTGTGACACCATACAGGTTATAATAATAATACTAGCAGTGGAGATACAGGGGGCGCTGTGACAGCATACAGGTTATAATAATACTAGCAGTGGAGATACAGGGGGCGCTGTGACACCATACAGGTTATAATAATAATACTAGCAGTGGAGATACAGGGGGCGCTGTGACAGCATACAGGTTATAATAATACTAGCAGTGGAGATACAGGGGGCGCTGTGACACCATACAGGTTATAATAATAATACTAGCAGTGGAGATACAGGGGGCGCTGTGACACCATACAGGTTATAATAATACTACCAGTGGAGATACAGGGGGCGCTGTGACAGCATACAGGTTATAATAATACTAGCAGTGGAGATACAGGGGGCGCTGTGACACCATACAGGTTATAATAATACTACCAGTGGAGATACAGGGGGCGCTGTGACAGCATACAGGTTATAATAATACTAGCAGTGGAGATACAGGGGGCGCTGTGACACCATACAGGTTATAATAATAATACTAGCAGTGGAGATACAGGGGGCGCTGTGACACCATACAGGTTATAATAATACTACCAGTAGAGATACAGGGGGCGCTGTGACACCATACAGGTTATAATAATAATACTAGCAGTGGAGATACAGGGGGCGCTGTGACACCATACAGGTTATAATAATAATACTAGCAGTGGAGATACAGGGGGCGCTGTGACACCATACAGGTTATAATAATACTAGCAGTGGAGATACAGGGGGCGCTGTGACACCATACAGGTTATAATAATACTAGCAGTGGAGATACAGGGGGCGCTGTGACACCATACAGGTTATAATAATACTAGCAGTGGAGATACAGGGGGCGCTGTGACACCATACAGGTTATAATAATAATACTAGCAGTGGAGATACAGGGGGCGCTGTGACACCATACAGGTTATAATAATACTAGCAGTGGAGATACAGGGGGCGCTGTGACAGCATACAGGTTATAATAATACTACCAGTAGAGATACAGGGGGCGCTGTGACACCATACAGGTTATAATACTAGCAGTGGAGATACAGGGGGCGCTGTGACAGCATACAGGTTATAATAATACTACCAGTAGAGATACAGGGGGCGCTGTGACACCATACAGGTTATAATAATAATACTAGCAGTGGAGATACAGGGGGCGCTGTGACACCATACAGGTTATAATAATACTACTACCAGTGGAGATACAGGGGGCGCTGTGACACCATACAGGTTATAATAATACTAGCAGTGGAGATACAGGGGGCGCTGTGACACCATACAGGTTATAATAATACTAGCAGTGGAGATACAGGGGGCGCTGTGACAGCATACAGGTTATAATACTACTACCAGTGGAGATACAGGGGGCGCTGTGACACCATACAGGTTATAATACTAGCAGTGGAGATACAGGGGGCGCTGTGACACCATACAGGTTATAATAATAATACTACCAGTAGAGATACAGGGGGCGCTGTGACAGCATACAGGTTGTAATAATAATAAACTTTATCCCGTTTAGAGCTGAGGACCATTCTACAAATATCTTCTAAATCCTGACAGTTTTCTGAAAAAACCTCATGTTTCTATGTCAGTGTTTCTCAAAGATTTTCATGTCAAGGACCCCCAAAAATATATGTATTTGGCCGCGGACCCCATCTGAAAATATGTAGTTCCAGGGACCCTATAATACAACTACTATATAACTACATTATATAGATAATAGATAGTGTCTCATAGATATAGATATAATAGTGTCTCATAGATATAGATATAATAGTGTCTCATAGATATATATATATAATAGTGTCTCATAGATATATATATAATAGTGTCTCATAGATATATATATAATAGTGTCTCATAGATATAGATTTAATAGTGTCTCATAGATATATATATAATAGTGTCTCATATCATAGATATAGATAATAGATAGTGTCTCATAGATATATATATAATAGTGTCTCATAGATATATATATATAATAGTGTCTCATATCATAGATATATATATATAATAGTGTCTCATATCATAGATATAGATATAACAGATAGTGTCTCATAGATATATATATAATAGTGTCTCATAGATATATATATAATAGTGTCTCATATAGATATATATATAATAGTGTCTCATAGATATATATATATAATAGTGTCTCATAGATATATATATAATAGTGTCTCATAGATATATATATAATAGTGTCTCATAGATATATATATAATAGTGTCTCATAGATATATATATATAATAGTGTCTCATAGATATATATATATATATAATAGTGTCTCATAGATATATATATAATAGTGTCTCATAGATATATATATATAATAGTGTCTCATAGATATATATATATATATAATAGTGTCTCATAGATATATATATATATAATAGTGTCTCATAGATATATATATATAATAGTGTCTCATAGATATATATATAATAGTGTCTCATAGATATATATATATATAATAGTGTCTCATAGATATATATATATATAATAGTGTCTCATAGATATATATATAATAGTGTCTCATAGATATATATATATATAATAGTGTCTCATAGATATATATATATATAATAGTGTCTCATAGATATATATATATATAATAGTGTCTCATAGATATATATATAATAGTGTCTCATAGATATATATATATATAATAGTGTCTCATAGATATATATATAATAGTGTCTCATATCATAGATATAGATAGATATATAGATAATAGATAGTGTCTCATAGATATATAGATAATAGATAGTGTCTCATATCATAGATATAATAGTGTCTCATAGATATATATATATAATAGTGTCTCATATCATAGATATAGATATAACAGATAAAGTGTCTCTTCCAGTTCGCGGTGGACAAGCGGGTGTTCATGGCCGGCTTCGGCCTCTACGGCTCCTCCTGTGGCTCGGCGGAGTACTGCGCCCGCATGGAGCTGAAGAGGCAGGGCGTGGGGGTCATAGGTCACCGCCAGGTCAAGTTCTTCTCGGACGGGTCGAGCAGCACCTTCGCCGTGTGGTTCGAACACCCCGTCCAGATCGAGGCCGACACGTTCTACACCGCCAGCGTCATCCTGGACGGGAACGAACTCAGCTACTTCGGACAGGAGGGCATGACGGAGGTGAGACAGGTGGAGGGTGAGACAGGTGGAGGGTGAGACAGGTGGAGGGTGAGACAGGAGGAGGGTGAGACAGGTGGAGGGTGAGACCGGTGGAGGGTGAGACAGGAGGAGGGTGAGACAGGTGGAGGGTGAGACAGGAGGAGGGTGAGACAGGTGGAGGGTGAGACCGGTGGAGGGTGAGACAGGAGGAGGGTGAGACAGGAGGGCATGACGGAGGTGAGACAGGTGGAGGGTGAGACAGGAGGAGGGTGAGACAGGTGGAGGGTGAGACAGGTGGAGGGTGAGACAGGAGGAGGGTGAGACAGGTGGAGGGTGAGACAGGAGGAGGGTGAGACAGGAGGGCATGACGGAGGTGAGACAGGTGGAGGGTGAGACAGGAGGAGGGTGAGACAGGAGGAGGGTGAGACAGGTGGAGGGTGAGACAGGAGGAGGGTGAGACAGGAGGAGGGTGAGACAGGTGGAGGGTGAGACAGGTGGAGGGTGAGACAGGTGGAGGGTGAGACAGGAGGAGGGTGAGACAGGTGGAGGGTGAGACAGGAGGGCATGACGGAGGTGAGACAGGTGGAGGGTGAGACAGGTGGAGGGGGGGGTGAGGCAGGTGGAGGGTGAGACAGGAGGGCATGACGGAGGTGAGACAGGAGGAGGGTGAGACAGGTGGAGGGGGGGGTGAGGCAGGTGGAGGAGGGGGGGGGGGGGGTGAGACTGGTGGAGGGCATGACCGAGGTGAGACAGGAGGTGGAGGGGGTGAGACAGGTGGAGGAGGGGGGTGAGACTGGTGGAGGGCATGACCGAGGTGAGACAGGAGGTGGAGGTGGTGAGACAGGAGGGGGTGAGACAGGAGTGGGTGAGACAGGTGGAGGAGGGGGTGAGACAGGTGGAGGGCATGACCGAGGTGAGACAGGAGGGGGGTGAGACAGGAGGTGGAGGGGGTGAGACAGGAGGGGGGTGAGACGGGAGGGGGTGAGACAGTGAGACAGGTGGAGGGGTGAGACAGGTGGAGGGCATGACCGAGGTGAGACGGGAGGGGGGGGTGAGACAGGAGTGGGTGAGACAGGAGTGGGTGAGACAGGAGGGGGTGAGACAGGAGGGGGGTGAGACAGGAGGGGTGAGACAGGAGGGGGGTGAGACAGGAGGGGTGAGACAGGTGGAGGGCATGACCGAGGTGAGACGGGAGGGGGGTGAGACAGGAGGGGTGAGACAGGTGGAGGGTGAGACAGGTGGAGGGTGAGACAGGAGGGCATGACCGAGGTGAGACGGGAGGGGGGTGAGACAGGAGGGGTGAGACAGGTGGAGGGTGAGACAGGTGGAGGGTGAGACAGGAGGGCATGACCGAGGTGAGACGGGAGGGGGGGGGTGAGACAGGTGGAGGGGTGAGACAGGAGGGGGGTGAGACAGGAGGGGTGAGACAGGAGGGCATGACCGAGGTGAGACAGGTGGAGGGGGGTGAGACAGGAGGGGTCAAAACAAACAGCTCCATTATTTTTCTCCAAAATGTTTAGTTAGTTTCCGTCAGTGGAAAAAAAGGTAGTCGAGGAGCATTTTTAGTCTTAGTCGACGAAAACACTGCTAGACTGTCCACTAACCAGCGCTGCCCCCTACAGGTGCAGTGCGGTAAGGTCACCTTCCAGTTCCAGTGCTCGTCAGACAGTACTAATGGAACCGGAGTTCAGGGAGGCCAGATCCCCGAGCTGATCTTCTACTCCTAGACAGAACTAATGGATCACAGAGCTGATCTTCTACTCCTAGACAGAACTAATGGATCACATAGCTGATCTTCTACTCCTAGACAGAACTAATGGATCACAGAGCTGATCTTCTACTCCTAGACAGAACTAATGGATCACAGAGCTGATCTTCTACTCCTAGACAGAACTAATGGATCACAGAGCTGATCTTCTACTCCTAGACAGAACTAATGGATCCCGAGCTGATCTTCTACTCCTAGACAGAACTAATGGATCCCGAGCTGATCTTCTACTCCTAGACAGAACTAATGGATCCCCGAGCTGATCTTCTACTCCTAGACAGAACTAATGGATCCCTGAGCTGATCTTCTACTCCTAGACAGAACTAATGGATCCCCGAGCTCATCTTCTACTCCTAGACAGAACTAATGGATCACAGAGCTCATCTTCTACTCCTAGACAGAACTAATGGATCCCCGAGCTGATCTTCTACTCCTAGACAGAACTAATGGATCCCCGAGCTGATCTTCTACTCCTAGACAGAACTAATGGATCCCCGAGCTCATCTTCTACTCCTAGACAGAACTAATGGATCACAGAGCTCATCGTCTACTCCTAGACAGAACTAATGGATCCCCGAGCTGATCTTCTACTCCTAGACAGAACTAATGGATCCCCGAGCTGATCTTCTACTCCTAGACAGAACTAATGGATCCCCGAGCTGATCTTCTACTCCTAGACAGAACTAATGGATCCCCGAGCTGATCTACTCCTAGACAGAACTAATGGATCACAGATCCCCAAGCTCATCTTCCAGGGGGCGTGTCCACACAGCCAGGGGGCGTGTCCATCCACGGGACGTTGGTTTGTGTTTTTTTTTTTTTTTAATAGTTTTTATTAGGCTTTTTGTATTATGACATAACTTAAGAAAATAATTGACAGATAATGAGTAATTAAGTGACATACAATACATAATAAAAAAGGTACATAAATGTGATAAAGAAAAAACAAAACAGTTAAACATTGACAAATGTGAACAGACAAACAAAATAAAGACAACAGGACAGACACTCTTGCTCTCAAACTCTCCCAACCCGACATTCTTCTTTTTAAATGAGAAAATAAAATAAGAAAAAACACTCAGTTCCTTTCTCCTTTTTTTTCTTCTTTCCAATTTTTTATTTTGTTATCTATTGTGTAGGAGGGGTTAGCGTGCACCTATTGAAATAGTCAATGAAGGGTTGCCATGTCTGGTAAAATCTATCTTCACTCCCTCTCAATTCAAACTTTATCTTTTCCAATTGCAAATAGTGCATAACCTCTTTCATAAGTGTAGTGTGAGTCGGAACATGTGCTTGCTTCCAGTTCAACAGTATCAGTCTGCGAGCCAGTAGAGTCACATATTTTACCATGTTATATTGGAAAGTAGACAATTTGACCCCGGGGCTTTTAACTCCTAGAACTGCTGTCAGTGGATCCGGGTCAAAAGGTTTTCCAACAATGTCAGATAGTGATTTAAATATACTTTGCCAATATGATGTTAGTTTAGTGCAGTGCCAGAACATATGCGCCAGAGTGGCCGGCGACTGGCCACATCTGTCGCAGGCTGGATTCACATTCGGATACATTCTGTTGAGTTTTTCCTTTGACAAATGTAACCTGTGTAATATTTTAAATTGTATAAGACCATGCCTGGCGCATACTGAAGAAGAGTGCACTAATTTTTGAGATGTAGACCATTGCTCGTCAGTGATAGATATTCCTAAATCGTTTTCCCAAGCAGTTTTTAAATAATCCAAGGAGGCATTACTATCTAAACATGAGAGAGAATTATAAATAATAGAAACACCTCCTTTGACCAATGGGTCAGGTAGAAATATAGATTCCATTGATGAGTTGGTAGGTATGTTTGGAAATGAAGCAGTGTGCTGTGTTAAAAAATGTCGTATCTGTAGAAATCTAAAAAAATGTGATTGGGGTAAATTAAATTTGCGTCGTATTTGTTCAAAGGTCGGAAATAACCCATCAATATAAAGATCTTTGAAGGAGTGAATACCATTTCTATGCCACACTTTAAACAATGAGTCAGAAAGGGAAGGTGAAAAAGCATGGTTAGCGACCAGTGGTGCGCGCACAGAACCCGGGTGCCAACCGAAATGCCTTCGTATTGAGAGCCAGATTTTGAGAGAATGCGAGACTATGGAGTTCTTTGGCAACTTAGTATATTTTGAGGCCATTGGGGAAAAGATTAATGCTGACAACGATGTTGGGGGGCAACATTGACCTTCAATAAATGCCCACGTAGGCAATTGATCTTGGAGCCAAAATGAGAGCGCACGTAAATTACACGCCCAGTAATAGAGTTTGAAGTTAGGTAATCCCATTCCGCCCTCTGATTTAGGCCTCTGCAAAAAATCCTTCCTTATTCGGGGGTGTTTCTTATCCCAAATGAACTTGGAGATAATTTTATCTAGATTCTTAAAAAAAGTGTTGTTAACAAAAATTGGAATACATTGGAATAGAAACAGATATTTAGGGAGGACATTCATTTTAATTATATTAATTCGGCCGGCAAGTGAGATAGGAAGGTTCGACCATTTTGCAAAATCTTGTTCAGTACGTTCAAAAAGTTTTGTATGGTTTTGCTTGAACAAGTCATTAAGCGCTTTGGTTACCGTGATTCCTAAATACCGAAAGCTGGTTGTAACATTAAATGGATGGGAGCCGAAAGTTTGATTGCCTTGTGTATTGATAGGAAATAAAACGCTTTTGGAAACGTTGACCTTATACCCTGAAACCCTGCCAAAACTTTCTAAGGTGGACATGATACTAGGAATAGATGTGGAAGGTTTGGATATGTATAATAATAAATCGTCAGCGTAAAGTGAAACTTTATGCTCTCTATCTCCTCTGAAGATACCAGTGTAGGTGTCTGAAGCACGCAACGCAATTGCAAGCGGCTCAATAGATAAGGCAAAGAGCAGTGGTGAGAGAGGGCAGCCTTGTCTGGTCGAGCGTTTCAAAGGGAAGTTTTCAGACCTGTATCCGTTTGTATGTACAGAAGCTAATGGAGAAGCATAAAGTAGTTTAACCCAGGAAGTGAAGGTTGGACCAAACCCAAATTTCGACAGGGTCGAGAGGAGAAAATCCCACTCGACCCTATCAAAAGCCTTCTCCGCATCAAGAGACAACAGTATTTCCGTATCTTGGGGGGTTCTACTGGGAGAATATACAATGTCGAATAGGCGTCTAAGATTAAAAAATAGATGTCTATCTTTTATAAACCCTGTTTGATCAATATGTATCACAGTTGGGAGCACTTTTTCTAAGCGTGTAGCCAAAATTTTTGCTAAAATTTTAGCATCAACATTCAAAAGACTCAGGGGTCTGTATGAGCCTGGATTGAGCGGGTCTTTATCCTTTTTAAGTAGAACAGAAATGCTAGCTTGATAGAAAGTTGGTGGGAGGTGGCCGGCGTTGAGAGATTCACTAAACACTTGAAGTAAAAGGGGAGATATAAGTTCAGTAAATGACTTGTAAAATTCAGAGGTATAGCCATCGGGTCCTGGGGCTTTTGAGCACTGCATTTGAGAGATTGCCTGATGTATTTCATCTAAGGTAATAGCTCTTTCAAGTTGAACCTCATGTTCTTGACTAATGGAGGGTATATTTAAATTCTCTGAAAAAGTATCAATCAATTCAGAATCTCCCAGTGATTCCGAAGTATACAAATCTGAATAAAAGCGCTTAAATACATCATTAATGTCCTGCTGATTAATAGTAGTTTGGCCGGTGTTTGTATGGATCTCTGTAATTAATCTAGAAGCAGCTGATTCCCTAATTTGAAGTGCAAGTATTTTGCCCGCCTTATCCCCGTGTTCATAAAACCTATGGCGTGAACGTGTGATCAAATTAGTAGTCTCATTTGTGGATAGGAGATTGAATTTGGCTTGAGTCGAAACCCTTTCTCTGTATAATTCAGGAGAAGGAGATTCTGCATACTGTAGGTCTACTTCAAGTAATTTATCAGTCAGAGCTTTGCCTTGTACATTACGTAGACGGGAGATTAAAGCTTGTCGTGAAATAATCTGCCCCCGTAGATACGCTTTAAGTGCTTCCCATAGTGTACTTCTTGATACATCGGGTGTGTCATTTGTGGAGAGATAGAACTGTATTTGGGATTTAATATCATCCACACATGCTTGTCTAGTTATTAGAGTGTTATCGAATCTCCAAGTCCTGGCCGTATGTCTGTTCTGAAATGCTAATTTGAGGACTAGGGGACTATGATCGGATATTACAATTGCTTCATACTCACAGTGTCTTACTGAGGGGAGAAGTTTTGAATCTATCAGGAAGTAATCCAATCTTGTGAAAGTGTGATGTACAGAAGAGAAAAACGAATATTTACGTTGGGCTGGATTTAAGAATCTCCATGGATCTGATAATTTAAATGTGTCCATGAATGTATTCACCATTTTAGCTGATTTAGTCAGAGTATAGGGTCTATGTGAAGATCTATCAAGCGTAGGATGAAGAATAAAATTCAGATCTCCACCTAAGATCAACTGGTGAGTGTCAAGGTCAGGCAAAGTAGCCAAAAAAGAAGATATAAATCGTTCATCGTCATGGTTAGGGGCGTAGACATTAGCCAGAACAATAGGACAATTATAAAGCTTTCCAGTAACTATAATATATCTACCGTGTAGGTCTTGGATAGTTTTATTTAGTATAAAAGGAATGTTCTTGTTTATAAGTATTGCCGTGCCCCTGGATTTGAAATTGAAATGGGAGTGAAATATTTGGCCTACCCAATTTCTTCGTAGGCGGTTATGATCCTGATTCCGTAAGTGAGTCTCCTGTAAAAAAGCAATATCTGTCCCCAACCTCTTTAAATGAGCCAATACATTGCCACGTTGGTTTGTGTTTTTAACCCATTCTGGAACGGGAACCTCTTTTGGTGTTTTAAGGATTATGTTATACTTTAGATATTGAAAAATAGCAGATCTAAAGCTCGTAGCGCGGCACCGAGTGCCGCGCTACGAGCTTGTATGTCTGCTATTTTTTAAGAATCATGAAAATGTGTTGCAATCTTTGAATATATATTCTTTCAAAGCGAACGTTTTTACCGGTAACTCAAATCTTTGCTTCGGGGGGGGGGGGGGGGGGGGGTGAGGTCCCTGGAACAACATATTTTCAGATGGGGGTCGGCGACCAAATACATATTATATTATACACCGCGCTGCTCCTCTCCCAGCAGTAGGAGTGTTTTCTGCTCCAAGCTTCACGGACGGATGGCGCCGGGAATTCACTCATTTCACTTTAGCGACGTTTCTTTTTTTTCTTAGTGAGACGTTACTTTCACCACCGTCAGGTTTAGCTCTCCGTTGCTAGGCTATCGATAAACAAATGAACGGGGAATTATCTGTACTTTGAGTAAAAAAACACTGATCGAATATATATATATATATATTTTTTTTTTCAAAGATTTGTGCCACATTTCCAAGATTTTTCAAAGATAGCAGATCTACAAGCTCATAGCGCATTTGATATTTAGGAGCGAATATATATATATTTCTTTTTGGGGGGGGGGGGGATTTGTAACTTTTGATATTTCTGATATGAATGTTTTTGACGGTATTGTACATGAACTACACTGCATGAGAACTGAACAATACAGCAGAATGACATAATGGTGACATTAATATCTATATCTCATATCGTTGATGTCCGGAGAAAACCTCTTAACTCCAGTGTTTTAATATATATAAATCAGTGCTATTGAACACCCTTTGCATCTGTGTGTGGTTTCAGGAATATTGAACCAATGGAAAGTAGTAAAAAAAATGCTTTGGACAAAACCTCTTAACTCCATTGGACCCTCAAACTGTCTGCTAAAGCAGCTAACTCCACGACCTCTCACCCTCTCAAACTGTCTGCTATAAAGCAGCTAACTCCACCACCTCTCCCCCTCTCATACTGTCTCCTATAAAGCAGCTAACTCCACCACCTCTCCCCCTCTCAAACTGTCTCCTATAAAGCAGCTAACTCCACCACCTCTCAAACTGTCTGCTAAAACAGCTAACTGGAAACTGAACATTGGAGTTAGGTGGTTTTCTTCCCGACAGCAGAGATACGAAGTGATCGTTGCTGTCTTGAGGTTTTGCTTTTATTTTAATAAATCAGTTCCATTGAACACCCTTTAGACGTCTGTGTGGGTCTATAAATCAGTTCCATTGAACACCCTTTAGACGTCTGTGTAGGTCTATAAATGAGTTCCATTGAACACCCTTTAGACGTCTGTGTGGGTCTATAAATCAGTTCCATTGAACACCCTTTAGACGTCTGTGTGTAGGTCTATAAATCAGTTCCATTGAACACCCTTTAAACGTCTGTGTGGGTCTATAAATCAGTTCCATTGAACACCCTTTAGACGTCTGTGTGTAGGTCTATAAATCAGTTCCATTGAACACCCTTTAAACGTCTGTAGGTCTATAAATCAGTTCCATTGAACACCCTTTAGACGTCTGTGTGTGGGTCTATGAATTAGTTCCATTGAACACCCTTTAGACGTCTGTGTGTGGGTCTATAAATTAGTTCCATTGAACACCCTTTAGACGTCTGTGTGGGTCTGTAAATCAGTGCTATAAAGCGTCCACACACCAGTGTTTATACTTTTTTTTATACTTTATAACTTTTTTTCAGAGAGAGAGAGAGAGAGGCAGAGAGAGCGAGGCGGAGAGAGACAGAGAGGCAGAGAGAGGCAGAGAGAGAGGCAGAGAGAGAGAGAGAGGCAGAGAGAGAGAGAGGCAGAGAGAGAGACAGAGAGAGAGAGAGAGGCAGAGAGAGAGAGCGAGGCAGAGAGAGGCAGAGAGACAGAGAGAGAGGCAGAGAGAGAGAGAGAGAGACAGAGAGAGAGAGACAGAGAGAGAGAGAGAGAGAGACAGAGAGAGAGAGGCAGAGAGAGAGGCAGAGAGAGACAGAGAGAGAGAGGCAGAGAGAGAGACAGAGAGAGAGAGAGGCAGAGAGAGAGAGAGAGAGAGGCAGAGATAGAGAGGCAGAGAGAGACAGAGAGAGAGAGGCAGAGAGAGAGAGGCAGAGAGAGACAGAGAGAGAGGCAGAGAGAGAGAGAGAGAGAGGCAGAGAGAGAGAGGCAGAGAGAGACAGAGAGAGAGAGGCAGAGAGAGAGAGAGAGAGAGGCAGAGATAGAGAGGCAGAGAGAGAGAGATAGAGGCAGAGAGAGAGAGAGGCAGAGAGAGAGAGAGGCAGAGAGAGAGAGACAGAGGCAGAGAGACAGAGAGAGAGAGGCAGAGAGACAGAGCGAGAGAGAGGCAGAGAGAGAGAGGCAGAGAGAGACAGAGAGAGAGAGAGAGAGGCAGAGAGAGGCAGAGAGAGAGAGAGAGAGATAGAGAGAGAGACAGAGAGAGATAGAGAGGCAGAGAGAGCGAGGCAGAGAGAGAGGCAGAGAGACAGAGAGAGAGAGGCAGAGAGGCAGAGAGAGAGGCAGAGAGAGAGGCAGAGAGAGAGAGGCAGAGAGACAGAGAGAGAGATAGAGCGAGGCAGAGAAACAGAGAGAGATAGAGAGGCAGAGAGACAGAGAGAGAGAGGCAGAGAGAGCGAGGCAGAGAGAGAGAGAGGCAGAGAGAGAGAGAGAGAGAATGGACTGAATGGAATGGAAGCACCTTAACCCTTAGAAGGTGAAAGACGCCAATTGGCGTCTTCATCAGAATTCCGTAAATGATCAATGACGCCAATTGGCGTCTTCACAGTTTTTGATGAATCTAAACATATTAATATGCTCCGAAGCGCTGTTTAAATTCCTGAGCTTATATTCCAACTACATTACCCAGAAAACCCGTGTCACGTGACACACGTGTACGTGTTGCCATTGGAAGCTGGTCCCACCCCCTGTAAACAGTGGGGGCAGAGGGAGTCTTCATAGTTATCATTGTTTTGCCTGTTTGCCGTCTCGCCCGAGCGATTTTCTAGCAGAAAAAGTTGAAAGCAGTACTATTTATTTGAGCGAGTTTTGTGGTAGTAGTATTGATCCATACGCGTCCCAGTCGCCTTCTCCAGGCGGAGTAGCCCTGGTCCAGTGCTTACAGCGAGACTCGCTGCTCCCTCCCTCCTTTTTTCATTGTCTCCCCATCGTCGTCCGATGAGCTATACCGGGAAACCATTGAAGAAGACGATCAACCCGGAATGTTTTGAGGTAATCTTATTGTAGAAAATGCCCTTCTATAGTGATCAGAAATCATAAGATGATCGCTACAAATAGATGCTTGGATAATTACTACTACTAGTCAGATCATGACGCCAGAATGACTCACCACGATGGCCCCCAGCCATTAGCCAGCACCGAAGGTGCTGGCTAATGGTGTTGGTCGGTGCATTGGTGCTGGCTAAGGGCTGGAGGGGGGGGTTGGTGTCGATCGGTTGGTTGGTGCAGTACAAATGTATCGTAGCAGGCATGCACGCATGGCAGTACAAGTATTTTATATTGTAGCGTGCCTTATAGGCGATCTGATCTTTAGAGTAATGTTCGCTCCTTTTATTTACTGTCTACAAAGACGGAGAACAAACATGCATCGTTTACTGAAGCAACGCGTGGTTATGATGACGTTGCTACAAGGATCGGAGGGGGGACGGGGAGTGAAGCTAACAGTAGCGTATTATATAAGATCTGTATGACGTTTCATTGACGTCTGAGCTTGCATGATAATTGCATTCATTGTATATTGTATACAATCATGATTGTACATTGTTTAGTGTGTCTCCGTGTGATGATGATGATGACGATGATGTCAGATAGCCTACGTCCCCCCCCCCCCCCCCCCAACTGGCTATTGGCCGGGCTGACTACAGCTAAATGTTTATTTTTATATATTTAGAACTGGCATCAGATGAGGAGGAGGAGGAGGAGGATGATGATGATGATGATGATGATGAAGACGAAGAGTCAAGACTGCGATGGAGTTCTCCGACACTGAACCGGATGCATTCATTCATTTCAGTTGTTGTTTTTTTTAAATTTAGCCTACACACACACACACCGTCAAGAACAACTGGAATGCAGTGGTTTGGGGACACTGGGGAGTTTGGGGACAACTGTTTTGTATGTAGGCCTATTTATTTTCTGTAATATTTATTATAATTGTATTATGTTAGTCATAAAAAATAAAAGACAAGCTTTTACAATGAGTTAGACCTGTCATGGCTATTTTGTTCACTAGTCTGAGGTTTATGGTTTGACTAAGCGAGTTTCAACTGTGATTTACTCTGTAACGGTAGATGGTAAGAACCCAATTTTTTTGTTATAATACAGTATACATTCAAGTCTATATTTTGATACATATCATGGGCACAAAGTCATATCAAAACAATGTCCTTGGATGAGTTTTTTATCAAAACTGTTTCTTCACAACAGGTTTTTGAGATACATGCATGAATAGACACGGTACTGGTAAGACTATGTAAACATGGTATATATCAAAATGTGCGTTAGAATGTCTAATTTTACCCCAAAAAAGAATTGAGTTTATATGATGTTCCATTTCAGAGCTAGGGGGACTTTTAGCTGGATAGGTCAGATTGATCATGACTGACCATGCTATTTATAGATGGCAAAATATCTACAGTGGTACATGTGAGAAACTTTTTATTTTATTTTAATTGAAGTTTACGGTCTGGCGAGGCTCAGTAGCACGCCTCTTTCCTACAGCAGAGAACAGGTCGGACCAATCGGGACACGGTATGCAATATAGGCGGGCTTTGGTACAGTGACGTTCAATGCTTGAGACCTTTGACTGACAGTAGCTCTGACCAATTGCGTCAAAGAGAAAATGTTCCCCGGGAAATGAAATCCAAGTGGAGCCAGCCCAGACTGATATACCGCGACAGTGTTGTGTGATATTAGTCTGGCTTATTAGCCAGGCTACTGCAGGCCAGCCCATAGAAGTCCATTGAAATTCAACTGTAGTTTAGCCTACTTTTAAAATAATATGAAATGAACTGAAGACTATATTGATTTGAATAAAAATGTTTCCAAATGTATGAAGTGTCTTTGTCAACATATATTGTTGTTTTCTCAATAGAGGATGTATTTCACATTTAATTTACCACTTGAATGAGTTACCCATAATGTTAATGGAGCAGAGGGGAGACGGCAGACAGAGAACCTGTCGCTTTTAACACTTTGATTGCTACAGAATCTCCCCAGGCCTATTTTGATGTTGCTACCGTTTAACATTGCACAAAGGCCTTGTTCGGGGGTCCACAGCAAAATGTTCTCTTATAGCGAGAATCACACGCATACATCAAAAGAAAGCTAAACTTGTCCACTTCAATTTAAAAAATACATTTTGATTTTACCATGTTCCATTCTGGAGATATTGACCTTTTTGCAACACCTGCATTTGCCTGGAAGTGGTTATCTTGAACAGCGAGCAGAGTTATGGATGGTTTAAAGTCAGAGACATTGACAGGCAGATATAAAATTGAACCCAATAAATATCCTATACATCCTATACACCGAATGAAAGCCCTGAATGTGTACTTTTACGAGGAAAACAGTACACATTGATCCCATCTACAGTTAGACAGTAATTGGTTATTGAATGCAGCTTGTGCCCACCAGATAACTTCAGAGAAGACATGGATGTGAACTCCTCAATATTCACAAAATAAGGCCTATAGCGACATATAAATACTATATACCGTATGAAACAGAAGACTCTGCTTTCATAAGGAAAATAAATTCTACTGTAATAATAAAAAATCACACCCCTGTGAAGTGAGCGGTGCAACTCTACTTCTCTACTTATTCACTACAGCTCGCTATATACGGACTGAGACAGAAAGTCATGTAAACCTTTTATTTACAGTTTGGTCTGTAAACTTCTACTGTAATAATAAAAATCACACCCCTGTGAAGTGAGCGGTGCAACTGTTCTCTACAGTTGCGCGGTGCAACTGTAGAGAGCGAGCTGTATTGAATAAGCAGAGAACAGAATATGGGACAGAGTTGCACCACTCACTTCACAGGGGTGTGATTTTTATTATTACTACAGTAGAAGTTTTTGAGTGGTGTAAACCACTCCTACAACTGGCTTTTGTGTGCAGAAAAAAATGAGCATGGTTGCTATGTTCAAAATAATTTCTGACGTAATTAAATCACACCCGGGTGAACTGGATGACCGTAGCAACCATGGTCATTTTCTCTGCACAGAAAAAGCCAGTTGTGAAATCACATCCGGGTGTGATTTCATTACGTCAGATCAGAGCTGATCAGGCTACATAATACCTTACCTTATTTCATTACGTCAGACATTACGTCAGACCACAGCTGATCATGCTATATAAAACCTTACACCACTCAGTTCACACGGGTGTGATTTTTTTTCTTATGAAAGCAGAGAGTCTTCTGTTTCATACGGTATATAGTATTTATATGTCACAATAGGCCTTATTTTGTGAATCTTGAGTTCGGGTCCATGTCTTCTCTGCAGTTATATCTGGTGGGCGCAATGTGCATCCAGTAACCAATTGATGACAAACTGTACATGGGATCAATGTTTACTCTTTTCCTCGTAAAAGTACACATTCAGGGCTTTCATTCGGTGTATAGGATGTATAGCATATTTATTGTGTTTATTTTTATATCTGCCTGTCAATGTCTGACTCTGCTTTCTTAGATGAGGATGATGATGATTATCGCCTCGCCTCGCCTAATCTATCTCACTGCTTTCATTGTCTTGATCGCAGTAACATTGGGGGGGGGGGGGGGGGGGGTCATGGGCACATTGGGCAGCAAAAGTCTTGATCCGTACGGCTATAAAAAGTCCCATTCCACCGTTCGGTTCAGAACTATAGTATAACGGTGAGACGCGTTGTCATCATCAGCTGATTTTGTTTTTCAAGCTAGTATAGGGGAACATGCCTGGCATGCAGCTTGGGAGCGATGGAAGAAAAAAAAAGCTTCACCGGGAGTGTCCAGAGAGGTGCTAAGCCCGGCTGTGATGTCGACGACAAGGAAAAAATGACTTCCACAGATCACAACACCACGGTTTAGGACGCGGAAAAGTTCGTTATACATTACACCCGGGTCGATTACGTCCCCGACGCGTTCATTGCGGTCTTATCACTACAATTATAATGAATAAAAAAGCGTTACAATCACACGTCCGAGCGATCTCCGATTATGATGGCTCTGCATGGCGATACGTGATCCACCAACGGAACACTGTCTGTTGTCGTGGCGGCCCCTCGATACTGTGTTTCGTTTGTTAGTTCGTAGTATTGTAGGCTCGGGGATCGTTTGGTCGCTACAGTATGAAGAAGGAAACATGAAATGAAATGAAATGAAATCTATATTTACCCATGGTATCTGGGCTAAGCTCAATAACTTGTTTCCAGCCAGGCCCTGCTCATAGAACACATTTCATCGTAGTGGTTCAATGCCTTGTTCAAGGGCACTTCAGCGGTGGTAATTTTAACGTGTCGGACGGCTGATTCGAACTAGGAACCTTCCGGTATCAAGACCGCGCCGCTATCCGTTCGGCCACCGCTGCATCTGTCCATGTGTGTTGCAGACGTTATGCAATGCCGATCCGGTGCAGATCATGTGTTTAGGCAGCGTAACAGCTTTCCGTTCATCATGTTTTTTTCCGAGAGACAGAGCCCCCATCTCGCAAGGCCCTCCTCCTGCAGGAGAAACAGGAGGGGAGGGGGGAATCGAGTATTATAGTGTTGGGTGAAATGTCTGAGGTGGAGGAAAGCCTGGTGAGGCGAGGTTAGGTGAAATTTGATTCTTTTCACACACCGACTAGATCATGGCATGGGAGCGTCCATTTTACACTGGCTTCTACACGTAAAGCGGCCCGCCCTCCTGTTTTCAGGAGGGGAGGGTTTTTTTTTTCTGATCACGTGAGCGGGACTAAGCAGCAATGACAGGGGGATGGTTCTTCATTGTCCGGGTGGGTAAAAAGATGAATGAAAGAATGCAATAAAAAAGTGATTAGAACGTATGGATACGTGGTTAGCGTTCGCTGTGTTAAGCGACGTCACTGCCTTTACGAGGCTACGAGCGCCGACTTTGAAGAGTGGAATTCTCAATATACATCCCGATCCCGACTGACTTTGTTATTCATGTCTATATTTTGAACATGTCACAGGCTTACTATATATGTTCTACCTACCGCGGAGCTCCGACGGTGTGTTTTACCGCTGTCAACTTGTTGTATAATTAACTTTGCTGAATAGTTGCATGGGAAAATAACCCAGCTAAATGGAGGACTACCTAGTGAATTCTCCAGATGAGTATTAATAATAGTCTTGCAAGATGCTGTTTAGATCATTTTCAACAAATACAAGCATATAAAACGAAATACAACAAATATATCTGGGTATTGAAAACCTCAAGGGATGCAACCGTGACGTATATACCGTGCGACCACTTTGACTTGAGATTTACAATGCTAGCACTTTTCACAAACTGATGGAGTATATTATAGTACATTGTAGGATGTATATTGAGATGGCAGGTATGTGACATTGAAAAGGACAAATCAAACATATGGGACACTTTGTTAGAACACAAAAAAAATCGCTATAGCCTCAGTAATGAACCAGTGAAATTAGGGTATTTCATGATGCCTCTCATAGGGATTGCATTGGCAGCTGCAGTACACTGCTGAAACGGACCAGAAGGGGGCGCTGCAGTACACCGTTGAAACGGACCAGAAGTGGGGCCGCTGTCTCATTTGGGGGCGTGACATTTGTAGTCCCCGTGTGTCTCTATAGCAGTTAAAAACAAACTGATCAACCAATAGGAGACAGCTCCATTCCTGATCAACCAATAGGAGACAGCTTCATCCTGATCAACCAATAGGAGACAGCTCCATCCTGATCAACCAATAGGAGACAGCTCCAGACAGACAGCGCACACACCTTTTTGTTTTTTTTATCATTTAATTAATATTCAAAGTGTTCTACAGAATGACATCATCATCATCATCATCATCATTACTGCAGTGTTTAACCCATTCATGGCAGGAACCCCTTTTGGTGTTTTAAGCATTATGTTATGCTTTAGCTATTGAAAAATAGCAGATCTACAAGCTCATAGCACGGCACCGAGCTTGTAGGTCTGTTATTTTTTTTTTTAAATGTGAAAATCTTTGCTTCTGGGGGTGGGGGGGGGGGGGGGGGGGGACAACATATTTTCAGATGGGGGTCGGCGGCCAATTACAGTTACACTTCTTTGGGGTCCTCTTGACATGAAAATATTGAGAACCACTGATATAGAAACATTTTTTTATTTTTTATTTTTAAGTCAGGCCTAAACGGGTTAATACATAATTAAATAAACACATTATTGTGTTATTTATGTATTATGGAGCATCAGTTAACCCCTCGCTCACCTGAAATACATCATGGAATCATTCAATCAATTCATAAATGCATCAATAAATACATTAATGTAACTATGAGTGTAACACATGGAACCAAATGGACCCCTAAGCACAATAATAATAATACAAATATTAATAATTAATAATTAATAATTAATAATTAATAATTAATAATTAATAATTAATAAATAAATACAATACAAAATAAATAATAATTTTGGCGGTGAAGGCAGTTTAAAAATAGTTACATTTGATGGTTATTATTGGACTAGTAGTTTAATTAGTGGAGCGTAACGTACACTCATTATAATAATGTAAATTAATAATCTCTATGGATATTAATATGTGTGGAGCGTCATCATGCTAACTGTTGCTACTAGTGCTCCCTCTACGGGTCAGGCATGGCATTGCAGCGTCGTTGCAGAGGCACAGAGAGAGAGAGAGAGAGACAGAGACAGAGACAGAGAGAGACAGAGACAGAGAGAGAGAGAGAGAGAGAGAGAGAGAGAGAGCACTCTGAGTTGCTGCTGTCATCTACTTCCTGCTTCCTGTTGACTCGTAGACGTCCCGGCCAATCACAGAGCTCGGTCAGCCACACATGGTCATGTAGAGCCACTGTAGACACAACACCAAATATGGTCATGTAGAGGAGTGGTCCCCAAACCGTTCAGCCTCAGGGGTCCTTGAGGGAGTTCCAGGGGGTCCGGGGACCCCCAGTGGTCCTCAAGGGAGTTCCAGGGGGTCCGGGGACCCCCATGGGTCCTCGAGGGAGTTCCAGGGGTCCGGGGACCCCCAGGGGTCCTCGAGGGAGTTCCAGGGGGTCCGGTGAACCCCATGGGGTCCTCGAGGGAGTTCCAGGGGTCCGGGGACCCCCTGGGGTCCTTGAGGGAGTTCCAGGGGGTCCCCAGCTAAATGATAGTTAGGAACCAAATGGACCCTTATGGGTCTGTAACTCTGAGAGTGTAACACATGGAACCAAATGGACCCTTATGGGTCTGTAACTCTGAGAGTGTAACACATGGAACCAAATGGACCCTTATGGGTCTGTAACTCTGAGAGTGTAACACATGGAACCAAATGGACCCTTATGGGTCTGTAACTCTGAGAGTGTAACACATGGAACCAAATGGACCCTTATGGGTCTGTAACTCTGAGAGTGTAACACATGGAACCAAATGGACCCTTATGGGTCTGTAACACTGAGAGTGTAACACATGGAACCAAATGGACCCTTACGGGTCTGTAACTCTGAGAGTGTAACACATGGAACCAAATGGACCCTTATGGGTCTGTAACACTGAGAGTGTAACACATGGAACCAAATGGACCCTTACGGGTCTGTAACTCTGAGAGTGTAACACATGGAACCAAATGGACCCTTACGGGTCTGTAACTCTGAGAGTGTAACACATGGAACCAAATGGACCCTTACGGGTCTGTAACTCTGAGAGTGTAACACATGGAACCAAATGGACCCTTACGGGTCTGTAACTCTGAGAGTGTAACACATGGAACCAAATGGACCCTTACGGGTCTGTAACTCTGAGAGTGTAACACAAGGTATCAGTCAACAGGCCCGTCTAGAGTTTAAATGGACAGGTATCAGTCAACAGGCCCGTCTAGAGTTTAAATGGACAGGTATCAGTCAACAGGCCCGTCTAGAGTTTAAATGGACAGGTATCAGTCAACAGGCCCGTCTAGAGTTTAATGGACAGGTATCAGTCAACAGGCCCGTCTAGAGTTTAAATGGACAGGTATCAGTCAACAGGCCCGTCTAGAGTTTAAATGGACAGGTATCAGTCAACAGGCCCGTCTAGAGTTTAATGGACAGGTATCAGTCAACAGGCCCGTCTAGAGTTTAATGGACAGGTATCAGTCAACAGGACCGTCTAGAGTTTAAATGGACAGGTATCAGTCAAAAGGGAGACATCGAAGAGGAAGGATGGATGGGGAAGGATCAACATATGGAATGTCAGAACAGGTCAGCTCTATATATGGAGATCTAAGGGTTTGAGGTCAGATGTAGAGTTGCTGGCCAATATTGATGACATCAGGGATCTCCATATATGGGCTTAATATTGATAACATCTGTGATCTCATGGGGCAGCGGTGGTGTGTGTGTGCGTGCGCATGCGTGTGCGTATGTACGTACGTGCGTGCGCGCGTGTGTGTACCTCAGTGATGTTAAGTTGTGCCGTCCCATTTTTCTCCCGATCTAACTGTTGAAATGCCTCTGAAAAAAACACAACGAAACAACATACATCAGTCTAGAATCCAACAACATACATGTACCCTGAATCAGCCTAGAATCCAACATACATGTACCCTGAATCAGCCTAGAATCCAACATACATGTACCCTGAATCAGCCTAGAATCCAACATACATGTACCCTGAATCAGCCTAGAATCCAACATACATGTACCCTGAATCAGCCTAGAATCCAACATACATGTACCCTGAATCAGCCTAGAATCCAACATACATGTACCCTGAATCAGCCTAGAATCCAACATACATGTACCCTGAATCAGCCTAGAATCCAACATATACGTACCCTGAATCAGCCTAGAATCCAACATACATGTACCCTGAATCAGCCTAGAATCCAACATACATGTACCCTGAATCAGCCTAGAATCCAACATACATGTACCCTGAATCAGCCTAGAATCCAACATACATGTACCCTGAATCAGCCTAGAATCCAACATACATGTACCCTGAATCAGTCTAGAATCCAACATACATGTACCCTGAATCAGCCTAGAATCCAACATACATGTACCCTGAATCAGTCTAGAATCCAACATACATGTACCCTGAATCAGCCTAGAATCCAACATACATGTACCCTGAATCAGTCTAGAATCCAACATACATGTACCCTGAATCAGCCTAGAATCCAACATACATGTACCCTGAATCAGTCTAGAATCCAACATACATGTACCCTGAATCAGTCTAGAATCCAACATACATGTACCCTGAATCAGCCTAGAATCCAACATACATGTACCCTGAATCAGCCTAGAATCCAACATACATGTACCCTGAATCAGTCTAGAATCCAACATACATGTACCCTGAATCAGCCTAGAATCCAACATACATGTACCCTGAATCAGTCTAGAATCCAACATACATGTACCCTGAATCAGCCTAGAATCCAACATACATGTACCCTGAATCAGTCTAGAATCCAACATACATGTACCCTGAATCAGCCTAGAATCCAACATACATGTACCCTGAATCAGTCTAGAATCCAACATACATGTACCCTGAATCAGCCTAGAATCCAACATACATGTACCCTGAATCAGTCTAGAATCCAACATACATGTACCCTGAATCAGCCTAGAATCCAACATACATGTACCCTGAATCAGCCTAGAATCCAACATACATGTACCCTGAATCAGTCTAGAATCCAACATACATGTACCCTGAATCAGCCTAGAATCCAACATACATGTACCCTGAATCAGTCTAGAATCCAACATACATGTACCCTGAATCAGCCTAGAATCCAACATACATGTACCCTGAATCAGTCTAGAATCCAACATACATGTACCCTGAATCAGCCTAGAATCCAACATACATGTACCCTGAATCAGTCTAGAATCCAACATACATGTACCCTGAATCAGTCTAGAATCCAACATACATGTACCCTGAATCAGTCTAGAATCCAACATACATGTACCCTGAATCAGCCTAGTACAGGTAATTAACGAGTATCTAACTAGTACCAGTAATTAACCAGTAATTAACTAGTAACTAGTACCAGTAATTAACCAGTAATACACCTGTACTTACTGAACATGGCCTCCAGTTTCACCAGGCAGCAGGTGAAGTTGTCAAAGTCGATGGTTTCTCCGTCAGCATATCTGGCAACCAGCATCTGGTACAGTCTGTTGTTGAGCTTAAACCCTGAAAAACACACACATATCTGGCAACCAGCATCTGGTACAGTCTGTTGTTGAGCTTAAACCCTGAAAAACACACACATATCTGGCAACCAGCATCTGGTACAGTCTGTTGTTGAGCTTAAACCCTGAAAAACACACACATATCTGGCAACCAGCATCCATACATCCTGAAAAGCCCACATATCTGGCAACCAGCATCCATACATTCTGAAAACGCGCACACGCGCGCACGCACACGCGCGCACGCACACACTCACACACACACGCACACACACACAACACACACACACACACACACGCACGCTTACCAGCGTTCTCCAGAGCCAGTCTCATCTCGTAGGAACTCATACATCCAGATTTATCCAGATCGTACTCCCTGAAAACTCCCTAGAAGTAACGGAGTACATTTACTCTGATTACTACTCATACAGACACAGAGTTAATGGATTTACTCTGATTGCTACTCATACAGACACAGTAAGTAGGAGTACATTTACTCTGATTACTACTCATACAGACAAAGTAAGTAGGAGTACATTTACTCTGATTACTACTCATACAGACACAGGGGCAACTCACACGGTCGCAACAGATTGATGTATGCTTGTTGTATGAGATGTATAGCTGATGCAAGCTCGCAATGCATTTCCAATGGGAGTCACATGGTTTGACACAACATTTGTGTTGTATGAGGGGGGGGGGGGGGGGGGACAATTTGAGTAAAACGTGTAGAAACTGCTCATAAAAATATTAGTTGTGTATTTGTTCTGCTGTGACGTGTATTTCATACAGGTTATTAGTGTGGTTGCCTATGGGCAACCATACTATTGTTCCCCTTAGCTTTTCTTTTTCTTCCATTATTATAGATAAACTTTATTTTGGCCCACTACTCCTCCCACAGAACGTACCCGTTAGGGTTAGGGTTAACGTACCCGTTCTACTACTCCTCCCACAGAACGTACCCGTTAGGGTTAGGGTTAACGTACCCGTTAGGGTTAGGGTTAGGGTTAACGTACCCGTTCTACTACTCCTCCCACAGAACGTACCCGTTAGGGTTAGGGTTAGGGTTAACGTACCCGTTAGGGTTAGGGTTAGGGTTAACGTACCCGTTCTACTACTCCTCCCACAGTTGTTTTTGCAACGAACGACACGTTCGTTGCAAAAACATGATTTCGGGGGGAAAACCCCCTCCGAATGACTTACACATGATCACGAGGGTGACTTGACATTGTCATTGGCTAGCAAAATCCCGGGAGGGGCCTATATCAGCGAGTGAGGCAACCACACTTTGCAATTTTCCAGAATTGCTTCTTTCAAGTTTTACATTGTTCTGCATATTTACATTGAATGTGGGCATGTGTGTGTGTGTGGGTGAGTGCGTGCGTGCGTGCGTGTGCGTGCGTGCGTGCTCGTGTGCGTTGCGTGCGTGCGTTGTGTGCATTGCGTGTGTGCGTGCTGTGTGTGCGTGCGTGTGCGTGCGTGTGTGTGCGTGCGTTGTGTGCATTGCGTGTGTGCGTGCTGTGTGTGCGTGCGGTGTGTGCGTGCTGTGTGTGCGTGCTGTGTGTGCGTGCTGTGTGTGTGTGTGTGCGTGCTGTGCGTGCTGTGTGTGCGTGCTGTGCGTGCTGTGTGTGCGTGCTGTGCGTGCTGTGCGTGCGTGCTGTGCGTGCTGTGTGTGCGTGCTGTGCGTGCGTGCTGTGTGTGTGTGTGTGCGTGCTGTGCGTGCTGTGTGTGCGTGCTGTGCGTGCTGTGTGTGCGTGCTGTGTGTGCGTGCTGTGCGTGCTGTGCGTGCGTGCTGTGCGTGCTGTGTGTGCGTGCTGTGTGTGTGTGTGCGTGCTGTGCGTGCTGTGTGTGCGTGCTGTGCGTGCTGTGCGTGCGTGCTGTGCGTGCTGTGTGTGCGTGCTGTGCGTGCGTGCTGTGTGTGTGTGTGCGTGCTGTGCGTGCGTGCTGTGTGTGTGCGTGCTGTGTGTGCGTGCTGTGTGTGTGCGTGCTGTGTGTGCGTGCTGTGTGTGTGCGTGCTGTGTGTGCGTGCTGTGTGTGTGCGTGCTGTGTGTGCGTGCTGTGTGTGCGTGCTGTGTGTGTGCGTGCTGTGCGTGCTGTGCGTGCTGTGTGTGCGTGCTGTGCGTGCTGTGTGTGCGTGCTGTGCGTGCTGTGCGTGCTGTGCGTGCTGTGCGTGCTGTGTGTGTGTGCGTGCTGTGCGTGCTGTGTGTGTGTGCGTGCGTGCTGTGCGTGCTGTGTGTGCGTGCTGTGCGTGCTGTGTGTGCGTGCTGTGCGTGCTGTGCGTGCGTGCTGTGCGTGCTGTGTGTGCGTGCTGTGCGTGCGTGCTGTGTGTGTGTGTGTGCGTGCTGTGCGTGCGTGCTGTGTGTGTGTGTGTGCGTGCTGTGCGTGCGTGCTGTGTGTGTGTGTGTGCGTGCTGTGCGTGCGTGCTGTGCGTGCTGTGTGTGCGTGCTGTGCGTGCGTGCTGTGTGTGTGTGTCTCACCAGCCACTTCCTGATTTTATTCCACAGAACCTGAAACTCAATCAATCCCAGCCTCGCACTGCCGTCTTTCTAACACACACTGTTAAAGAAATAACACACTGTGTCGTCATCATCATGACATCATCATCATGACATCATCATCATCATCATGACATCATCATCATGACATCATCATCATCATCATGACATCATCATCATGACATCATCATCATCATCATCATGACATCATCATCATGACATCATCATCATCATCATGACATCATCATCATCATCATGACATCATCATCATCATCATCATATCATCATGACATCATCATCATCATCATGACATCATCATCATGACATCATCATCATCATCATGACATCATCATCATGACATCATCATCATCATCATCATGACATCATCATCATGACATCATCATCATCATCATGACATCATCATCATCATCATGACATCATCATCATCATCATATCATCATCATCATGACATCATCATCATCATCATGACATCATCATCATCATGACATCATCATCATCATCATCATGACATCATCATCATCATGACATCATCATCATCATGACATCATCATCATCATCATCATGACATCATCATCATCATGACATCATCATCATCATGACATCATCATCATCATCATGACATCATCATCATCATCATCATGACATCATCATCATCATGACATCATCATCATCATCATGACATCATCATCATGACATCATCATCATGACATCATCATCATCATGACATCATCATCATCATATCATCATGACATCATCATCATCATCATGACATCATCATCATGACATCATCATCATCATGACATCATCATCATCATCATCACTGTGTCATCATCATCATCATCATCATGACATCATCATCATGACATCATCATCATGACATCATCATCATCATGACATCATCATCATCATGACATCATCATCATCATATCATCATGACATCATCATCATCATCATGACATCATCATCATGACATCATCATCATCATGACATCATCATCATCATCATCATGACATCATCATCATCATGACATCATCATCATCATCATGACATCATCATCATGACATCATCATCATCATGACATCATCATCATCATCATCATCATGACATCATCATCATCATGACATCATCATCATCATATCATCATGACATCATCATCATCATCATGACATCATCATCATGACATCATCATCATCATGACATCATCACTGTGTCATCATCATCATCATGACATCATCATCATCATCATCATCATGACATCATCATCATCATCATCATGACATCATCATCATCATCATGACATCATCATCATCATGACATCATCATCATCATGACATCATCATCATCATATCATCATGACATCATCATCATCATCATGACATCATCATCATGACATCATCATCATCATGACATCATCACTGTGTCATCATCATCATCATCATCATGACATCATCATCATCATCATCATCATGACATCATCATCATCATCATGACATCATCATCATGACATCATCATCATCATGACATCATCATCATCATCATCATCACTGTGTCATCATCATCATCATGACATCATCATCATGACATCATCATCATCATCATGACATCATCATCATCATGACATCATCATCATCATGACATCATCATCATCATCATCATCACTGTGTCATCATCATCATCATCATCATGACATCATCATCATCATGACATCATCATCATCATATCATCATGACATCATCATCATCATGACATCATCATCATGACATCATCATCGTCATGACATCATCACTGTGTCATCATCATCATCATCATCATCATGACATCATCATCATCATCATCATCATGACATCATCATCATGACATTATCATCATCATGACATCATCATCATCATGACATCATCACTGTGTCATCATCATCATCATCATCATGACATCATCATCATCATCATCATGACATCATCATCATCATATCATCATGACATCATCATCATGACATCATCATCATCATGACATCATCATCATCATGACATCACTGTGTCATCATCATCATCATCACCATCATCATCATCACCATCATCATCATCATCATCATCATCATCATGGGTTCAGTGTCTTGCCCAAGGACATTTCGACAGGAGGAGCCGGGATACGAACCGCCGACCCATGGATCATTGGACGACCTGCTCTACCTCTTGAGCCACAGTCCCTAGCGATGACATCAGTGAACCACAGTTTTCTACCTCTGGTCTGCTTTGAGGCAGGATTATATTATATTATATACTTCTATATATATATACTGATATACTATATATTATATACTTCTCGGGACTCCAGAGAAGTCCGTCATGGTACTTAGTACGGTCAGGTGCCCCGAGACGGAGATTGATTAATCTCCGTCAAGTTAGTGATATCAAAACCGGTCGCATCGTTCCACAGCCTAGAGGCGCTTGTTGCGGAAATCCTCGGTGTTGCACAACAGTGACACGTCATCGAAAATGTTCCCTGCCTGTTTAGCCGACGACAACGAAAATCTTAAAACGTTAATAACTGGATCTAAATCATCCCGCCTAATTATAAAAAAAGGTTATGTGTTAGACGGCCCTCCGCAGTCTAGTCGCTAGACGCGTTACCTCCCGTTGTTGTCGATCGCATCGATAGTGTTGTGGCTATTGTTAGCTGCTATACACACATTCACAACAACATCCGGTCCGTCAGTAAAAGTGCTCCGGGCGCTATAAACGATGGGCACATTTTATTAATGGATTAAATATATAAACGATGGGCACATTTTATTAATGGATTGAAGAAATACACACTGTGAACTACACACTTAACGGGTTTATTGCCGAAGACGTATATGGCCGAGTTATATCTAACTCTGTACAGGTAGCCACAGACGTCGAGATGGCTTTTGATTTATTCGCATGTTATCCAGAGTTTAAAAAAACATATTCACCAGCTTTTACTTTTCACACTGTTGTGAAGAAAAGAGAGTTGAGCCAGAAGGAAAAGCTCTCTGTCTACCGAGAGATCTTCCTTCCTAGTCTTATATGGTCATGAAGTGTTCCTATTCTATTATGGTCATGAAGGGTTCCTACTCTATATATGGTCATGAAGGGTTCCTACTCTATATATGGTCATGAAGGGTTCCTACTCTACGCATATGACGTCAGGTATAACTGGTATAACTAGCTCTCAATGATGACGTAATAAAGATGTGGATTAAAGGACCCAATGCCAGGGTGTAATTGGTTTTCGATGGTGACGTAATGACAATATGTTTTAGTGTCGGGAGGATTAAAGGTAATGCCCCTATGTATACATGTATGTAATCTGACACCACTGCCATATCAAGCACAAGTAGTCATTACGTCATACGCTGGCACGGCGCATACGCATCAAACGGCGACATACTGGACAAAAACTATTACTTGCGCGCTCTGCTTGCGCAAGTAATAAGGGTAATAAGGATACGTCCATCAGGCTGACCATGATGTAATATAAGTAATAAGTAATCAGAGTAATAAGGATACATCCATCAGGCTGACCATGATGTAATATAAGTAATAAGTAATCAGAGTAATAAGGATACATCCATCAGGCTGACCATGATGTAATATAAGTAATAAGTAATCAGAGTAATAAGGATACATCCATCAGGCTGACCATGGCTCTGCAGGACTCCATGCTGAAACCATCCGTCTGCAGATCTCTGTCTGTAATAGTAAGTGCATCAGAAATACTTATTAGTACATCAGAAATACTTATTAGTACATCAGAAATACATTATAACATAGTAAATAGTATGTAGTTCTCCCTAACATATTTGTTGTCATGTCATGGTTGTGCTGGCATTCAAAGCAACCAAAGGTATGGCTCCCCCATATCTTCAAAGTATGATCGAACCCTACAAACCCTTCCGAGCGCTCAGATCAGCCGACGCAGGGAAGCTGGAAGTAACTTCAATAAAAACGCCGGGACAACGCTCCACACGTCCCAAACTCTTCTCCCTTCTGTAAAACACCCGGGACAACGCTCCACACGTCCCAGACTCTTCTCCCTTCTCTAAAACACCCTGGACAACGCTCCACACGTCCCAGACTCTTCTCCCTTCTCTGAAACACCCTGGACAACGCTCCACGCGTCCCAGACTCTTCTCCCTTCTCTGAAACACCCTGGACACCGCTTCGCGCGTCCCAGACTCTTCTCCCTTCTCTAAAACACCCTGGACAACGCTTCACACGTCCCAGACTCTTCTCCCTTCTCTAAAACACCCTGGACAACGCTCCACGCTTCCCAGACTCTTCTCCCTTCTCTAAAACACCCTGGACAACGCTCCACGCGTCCCAGACTCTTCTCCCTTTTCTAAAACACCCTGGACAATGCGCCACACGTCCCAAAAAGATTATCAAAAGGGCCTGTTGGGCCCAGGCCCAGGGGCCTCTGAGCTAGGGGGGCCCCTGAGCTTCAGCCTCCGCATGGCCGCGTTGCTATCAAATGGAGGCTCAATAGAATTAACCTGGGGGACCACCACCCTGACTATAGAATCAACCTGGGGACCCCCACCCTGACTATAGAATCAACCTGGGGACCACCACCCTGACTATAGAATGAACCTGGGGACCACCACCCTGACTATAGAATCAACCTGGGGACCACCACCCTGACTATAGAATGAACCTGGGGACCACCACCCTGACTATAGAATCAACCTGCTCAGAATGGAAAGAATGCATATCAAGTCAATGTTTAAATAATATTTATACAGTTGATGTGTTAAGGTGAACAGAACTCACGTTTGGTCACGACTCTGTTGAGAACCGTCCTTAACTCTCTGACACTGATCTCCATGTCCTGAGAGACAGACAGACAGACAGACAGACAGACAGACTTAGGGCCTGAGCACTGCACAGTAGTGCGAAGCCCTATTGAAATCGCATTGATTATTAAGGGACGAACCAGTCCTGAAAGGACTTGGTCCCTTATTGTTTTTGTCTGTTTTTTTCTTCTTATCCTTCCACCAACAAACTTTAAACGTGCATAGCTAATGAACCGTTTGCCCGTCGGCAATGAAACCTCGACACACATATGCGTCTCCTCATGACGAACAAGTTTCGTGGTCTTATTTTTGACCTCTGACCTCTAGATCACCCGCCATTTTGAATTATATGAAAATCAATCAATCTCCTCCCGGGATCTTTGATCAAAATGCATGAAAAGTTCTACACGTTAACTTTGGACCTATACAGACAAGGGAATCTATAGTACTTTTTTAAAGTGAAAAATGGTTTTATGAGTCAATGAAAATGGCTGTTTTGTGAAAATTCTTCTTTTGCCTCTAATACATACATGCAGCGTCATATGCTTATGAAACTTTACAGTATAGTAGAGGGTCATGCCAAATAGTACTGAAACCAGCCTTACTCCAATTGGCCAAAGGGGGGCGCTATGGCAATTTATTTTTAAATGAAACCTTTGAACAGTCATAACTCAGGTCTTGTTTGGCTAAAAGTCATGGCACTTGTTTCCACATGTTCCTTGACTCATGGGGAACACATCTGTCACTTTGACCAGTAAGCTCCGCCCTCAGATATTCCGCTATTTTGAGAAGTTTGAAAATTGCTTAAACCTGATTTTCTGCATGGATCTTTGAGCGATTCGCGTGAAATGTTCTACACACAATCTATGGACCATTATCTGAAATCCCAGTTGAAGATAAGTATGTACGTGAAAACATGAACAGCGAACACACTGTAGTAATGAATAATGGACCAGGACACACATAATTGTCATCACAAACAGTGATTGAATTTGACTGAGGGACTGCCATTGGATTTGAGAAAACAGGCTTGAAAGGTTCACTTCTGTGGTCTGGTCTCTAACATTACACCTAGCTGCATTTATTTCATATTTACATGTCTTCTGTGGACTCTAACATTACACCTAGCTACATGTTTAAGCATTTATTTCATATTTACATGTCTTCTGTGGACTCTAACATTACACCTAGCTACATGTTTAAGCATTTATTTCATATTTACATGTCTTCTGTGGACTCTAACATTACACCTAGCTACACGTTTAAGCATTTATTTCATATTTACATTTCAGCTCTGACATTTATTTCAGACATGCTCTAGTATGTGAAGAGTCTGCCTGTGCTATTAACTCATTTAAAACAAATATATATAGTTTTCCTCCTCTGGTGAAAAGCTGGAGTTTGCGCGATGGCAGTCTCTCAGTCAAATCTGGTCACAGTCGGTAGAGCTACCGCCTTTGGAACACAAGGTCATGGTTTCAAATCTGGCCACAGTAAACTCAGCGTATGACACTGAATACGGATGTGTATATTACAGGAAACTCCCGTTAAACTTTCCAACAAACTCCGGTAAACTCCCGAATTGTACCATCACACCTGTATATTACCGTATATTAACTGTATATTACCGTATATTAACTGTATATTACCGTATATTAACTGTATATTACCGTATATTAACTGTATATTACCGTATATTAACTGTATATTACCGTATATTAACTGTATAATACCGTATATTAACTGTATATTACCGTATATTAACTGTATATTACCGTATATTAACTGTAGATGCTGCTAAACCTGAGGTTTAGGGTAAATCTAGTGCCCATAGTTGCCCGTTAACTCCTCTTTTCACACAGTGAGTCTTCAGGATATATATATATATATATATATATATATATATATATATATATATATATATATATACGTTTAAACGGATATGAATTAGAATATCATGATGATGACATCATGATGATGACATCATCATCATGATGATGACTCACGTCTCCAGAGAGCTGAGCGAACATGGCTCTGAAAGAATCATCGATGTCGCTCTCTGTCACCTCCTGGTGGACAAAACACAACATTACACCTTACCACCTCCTGGTGGTGAAAACAACTTGTGTGTGTGTGTGTGTGTGTGTGTGTGTGTGTGTGTGTGTGTGTGTGTGTGTGTGTGAGTGATCAAAGATCGTCATGGTTACCTCTTCCTCCAGGTTAGCAACGATATCGTCATCTAGTTCCCTGTTACACACACACACACACACACACACACACACACACACACACACACACACACACACACACACACACACACACACACACACACACACACACACACACACACACACACACACACGAGTCAAATATAAATGCTTCCGCCGTGAATTATATCACAATTTATCAATAAATGCTGCCGGACTTTTGTGTTAATAAACCACTCACTGTGTCTCCATTTCAATAATGTTATTATTAACATTAACATAAAGGACCACTTCACCACTTTTCAACTTCTCTTCCTATTATTGGTCCTAACTAATTGTTCATGATAAAATACCACCATTTTTTCCTACTCAGTCTGTGTCTCATAGGAAGGCTGTGGGCAGTTCAGAAACCCGTCCACCAGTGACATCATCGATGGTGAATCCAAGCTAATAGAAACGGCAGGCTTTCTTTTCCTGAAAATTTGCAATGCAAAAGTTGAAGCCATCGTTCTCACGATAATACAAATCTAAATATATTTAAAACAAATCTTGTTTAAAAAAAAATCTGCCTAATGATGATGTCACTGGTGGACGGGTGTCCGAACTGCCCAAAGCCCTCCTATGAGACACAGACTGATTAGGAAAAAATGGTGGTGCTTTATCATGAACATTAGTGAGGACCAATTATATGAAGAGATGTTGAAAAGTGGTGAAGTGGTCCTTTAATGACATTAATAACATTCATAGCTACAGTCGAGTCAGTACTGCTGTATGGGGCCGAGACATGGACCCTCACAGTGGAGTCAGTACTGCTGTATGGGGCCGAGACATGGACCCTCACAGTGGAGTCAGTACTGCTGTATGGGGCCGAGACATGGACCCTCACAGTGGAGTCAGTACTGCCGTATGGGGCCGAGACATGGACCCTCACAGTGGAGTCAGTACTGCCGTATGGGGCCGAGACATGGACCCTCACAGTGGAGTCAGTACTGCCGTATGGGGCCGAGACATGGACCCTCACAGTGGAGTCAGTACTGCCGTATGGGGCCGAGACACGGACCCTCACAGTGGAGTCAGTACTGCCGTATGGGGCCGAGACATGGACCCTCACAGTGGAGTCAGTACTGCCGTATGGGGCCGAGACATGGACCCTCACAGTGGAGTCAGTACTGCCGTATGGGGCCGAGACATGGACCCTCACAGTGGAGTCAGTACTGCTGTATGGGGCCGAGACACGGACCCTCACAGTGGAGTCAGTACTGCCGTATGGGGCCGAGACATGGACCCTCACAGTGGAGTCAGTACTGCCGTATGGGGCCGAGACATGGACCCTCACAGTGGAGTCAGTACTGCCGTATGGGGCCGAGACATGGACCCTCACAGTGGAGTCAGTACTGCCGTATGGGGCCGAGACACGGACCCTCACAGTGGAGTCAGTACTGCCGTATGGGGCCGAGACATGGACCCTCACAGTGGAGTCAGTACTGCTGTATGGGGCCGAGACACGGACCCTCACAGTGGCACGTCAGGCACCCAGAACTAGAGGCTGGCACTGTGTCAGGCACCCAGAACTAGAGGCTGGCACTGTGTCAGGCACCCAGAACTAGAGGCTGGCACTGCGTCAGGCACCCAGAACTAGAGGCTGGCACTGCGCCAGGCACCCAGAACTAGAGGCTGGCACTGCCTCAGGCACCCAGAACTAGAGGCTGGCACTGCGTCAGGCACCCATAACTAGAGGCTGGCACTGCGTCAGGCACCCAGAACTAGAGGCTGGCACTGCGTCAGGCACCCATAACTAGAGGCTGGCACTGCGTCAGGCACCCAGAACTAGAGGCTGGCAGGGCACTGCGTCAGGCACCCAGAACTAGAGGCCAGTAAATGGACCGTATGGGAGCCAACCCAGGGCAAAGCCAGGAGGGGAAAGGAGCATACCACCTATGTAGACGTGCTGCGGCGTGACAGCTTGGCTGACAACACTGCAGAGCTCAAGAACCTGATGTTGGATAGGAGAGTGTGGAGGGCAGCGACCCATTCTGGCGGGAACATCTTTTTGGTGTTTTAAAGCATTATGTTATGCTTTAGCTATTTAAAAATAGCAGCACCGAGTGCCGCGCTACGAGCTTGCAGGTCTGCTATTTTTGAAAGATCTTGAAAATGTGGCTCAAATCTTTTGAATATATTCTCTCAGAGTGAACATTTTTAACTCAAATCTTTGCTTCTGGGGGGGTCCCTGGAACTACATGTTTTCAGATGGGGGTCGGTGGCCAATTACATATCATTTTTGGGGGTCCTTGACATGAAATATTGAGCACCACTGATACAGAAACATGAGGTTTTTTAAAAATAAACCACTCACTGCGCCCCCTGCTGGTTGAGTTAATAACATTAATAAACCAATCACTGCTCCCCCTGCTGGGTGAGTTAATAACAATAAACCAATCACTGCTCCCCCTGCTGGGTGAGTTAATAACATTAATAAACCACCCACTGCTCCCCCTGCTGGTAGAGTTAATAACATTAATAAACCACTAACTGCGCCCCCTGCTGGGTGAGTTAATAACATTAATAAACCACTCACTGCGCCCCCTGCTGGTTGAGTTAATAACATTAATAAACCACTCACTGCTCCCCCTGCTGGTAGAGTTAATAACATTAATAAACCACTCACTGCGCCCCCTGCTGGGTGAGTTAATAACATTAATAAACCACTCACTGCTCCCCCTGCTGGGTGAGTTAATAACATTAATAAACCACTCACTGCTCCCCCTGCTGGGTGAGTTAATAACATTAATAAACCACTCACTGCTCCCCCTGCTGGGTGAGTTAATAACATTAATAAACCAATCACTGCGCCCCCTGCTGGTTGTGTTAATAAACCACTCACTGCGCCCCCTGCTGGTTGAGTTAATAACATTATTAACCAATCACTGCGCCCCCTGCTGGGTGAGTTAATAACAATTATAAACCAATCACTGCGCCCCCTGCTGGTTGAGTTAATAAACCACTCACTGCGCCCCCTGCTGGTTGAGTTAATAACATTAATAAACCAATCACTGCGCCCCCTGCTGGGTGAGTTAATAACATTAATAAACCACTCACTGCGCCCCCTGCTGGGTGAGTTAATAACATTAATAAACCAATCACTGCGCCCCCTGCTGGTTGAGTTAATAACATTAATAAACCAATCACTGCGCCCTCTGCTGGTTGAGTTAATAAAATTAATAAACCACTCACTGCGCCCCCTGCTGGCTGAGTTAATAAACCACTCACTGCGCCTCCTGCTGCTTCTCGGTGAAAACGCGCAGGACGAAGTCCGCCTCCTTGCCGGGTTCAAAGGTCGACGG
>NC_136809.1:792020-864520 GCF_951216825.1 Electrona antarctica | reverse complement strand
TATCTTAAAAGACGAAAATAAAACCGTATGAGTTTTCCTGGTGTCATAAACTGTCAGAATCAGCTTTTGTTGCGTTGGTTCATGTGCTAAAAGACTGACTTTGAGAGCTGTTTCCCTGTTACAATGGAAGTCAATGAGCGACTTTTTTTATTTCTCAAATTTCTAATAAACAACACAACGGAGCGAAATAACTCATGGAATGGACTAGTTTGCCCATAATAAGGTAAGAAAACAACCCAAACCTCTAAAAAAGTGGTCTTGTGTGTGTGTGTGTGTGTGTGCTTGCATGCAAAGTGGAACATCACCAGGGCTAAACTTCACGTTATTCTACGTGATAACGCAACCAACATGAGTACATGTACTTTACACTTTTTTTTAAAAAGCACTGGTATCGGTATCGGTATCGGCTAACACAAATTGTTGGATCGGAAACGAAAAAAGGGTATCGGGACATCCCTAGTATTAATGTATTTAATGTATTTATAAGTATATGTGTACCTCGTACACAGCGAAGCCGATGGTCAACATGTCCTGTAGTATAGTATATCTATATGTATTTAATGTATTTATAAGTATATGTGTACCTCGTACACAGCGAAGCCGATGGTCAACATGTCCTGTAGTATAGTATATCTATATGTATTTAATGTATTTATAAGTATATGTGTACCTCGTACACAGCGAAGCCGATGGTCAACATGTCCTGTAGTATAGTATATCTATATGTATTTAATGTATTTATAAGTATATGTGTACCTCGTACACAGCGAAGCCGATGGTCAACATGTCCTGTAGTATAGTATATCTATATGTATTTAATGTATTTATAAGTATATGTGTACCTCGTACACAGCGAAGCCGATGGTCAACATGTCCTGTAGTATAGTATATCTATATGTATTTAATGTATTTATAAGTATATGTGTACCTCGTACACAGCGAAGCCGATGGTCAACATGTCCTGTAGTATAGTATATCTATATGTATTTAATGTATTTATAAGTATATGTGTACCTCGTACACAGCGAAGCCGATGGTCAACATGTCCTGTATGTATATAGTAGTATAGTATATATATATTTAATGTATTTATAAGTATATGTGTACCTCGTACACAGCGAAGCCGATGGTCAACATGTCCTGTATGTATATAGTAGTATAGTATATATGTATTTAATGTATTTATAAGTATATGTGTACCTCGTACACAGCGAAGCCGATGGTCAACATGTCCTGGCCTTGCTTCCTGTATCGTCGTCTGTCCTTTTGGATCAGAGCCAACAGGAAGCTACAGGCCTGCTCTTCATCCTCTGGATCATCGTCTTCCTCACTGAGGACCACCTTGTACTGAGGGTTGATCCAGAACGTATCTGAGGAGAGGGGAGGCATTCACTTAGACTGGAGAGGAGAGGGTACTGAGGGTTGATCCAGAACGTATCTACACACACACACGCACACAAACACGGACGCACACAAACAAACACACACGGTCTCATCGTATGGTACTAGGATGCGCTTTCGGCAGCCTCCCGGTGTGTGTGTGTACGTCTCTCTCTCTCTCTATCTCTCTGCATAATTACACCATAACATACTTAATGACTGTTTCTGCATAATTACACCATAACATACTTAATGACTGTTTCTGCATAATTACACCATAACATACTTAATGACTGTTTCTGCATAATTACACCATAACATACTTAATGACTGTTTCTGCATAATTACACCATAACATACTTAATGACTGTTTCTGCATAATTACACCATAACATACTTAATGACTGTTTTTGCATAATTACACCATAACATACTTAATGACTGTTTCTGCATAATTACTCCATCATGTGGTAAATAACTTTACTTTTTTTACACAACATGAAAATGAAGTGAATAAAAACGTGAAGTGCGTCGATTAATCCAGCAGGGGGAGTGATTCTACCACTAGATGAATCTCTCTCTCTCTCTCTCTCTCTCTCTCTCTCTCTCTCTCTCTCTCTCTGCGTGTGCGTGACCGTGACCGTGACCGTGAGCGTGAGCGTGAGCGTGAGCATGTATCGTACTAGGGTGGTTCCGGCAGACCCCTGCGGTGTGTGTGTGTGTGTGTGTGTGTGTGTGTGTGTGCGCGTGTGTGTGTGTATCGTACTAGGATGGTTCCTGCACCCCCCTACAGTGTGTGTGTGTGTGTGTGTGTGTGTGTGTGTGTGTGTGTGTGTGTGTGTGTGTGTGTGTGTGTGTGTGTGTGTGTGTGTGTGTGTGTGTGTGCGCGTGCGTATCGTACTAGGATGGTTCCTGCACCCCCCCGCGGTGCTGCCTCTCCTCCAGGTTCCATCAAACTTCACAGAGTTCCAGAAGGTCAGAGCGTCGCTCTGGACGGCGTCGGCTGTTAGAGAACACAGCTCTACCCTGGAGAACTGTCTCTGGAACTCTCTGAACGACATCCTACAGGCAGACAGACAGGCAGACAGACAGACAGACAGACAGACAGACAGACAGACAGACAGGCAGGCAGGCAGGCAGACAGACAGGCAGGCAGGCAGGCAGGCAGGCAGGCAGGCAGACAGGCAGACAGACAGACAGACAGACAGACAGACAGACAGACAGACAGACAGACAGACAGACAGACAGACAGACAGACAGACAGACAGACAGACAGACAGACAGACAGACAGACAGACAGTAGTGATAAATGATAAATGACTACATTGTAGTAGAGGGGGCGTGCCCAACGTGCAGGAGAAGAATAGTTCTTATAGACGATTCTTCTATAAATATTATAGTTAGTCCTAATTCTAACAGTCCTTAAGACTATTAGCCCTGATTTAGACCTGAGGCTGCTTCTATATCGGTGGTTTCTATGTCGGTGGTTTCTATCTGTGCTGCTCAAACATTTTCATGTCAAAGACCCCCAGAATTATCTGAAATAGGCCGCCGGCCCCCATCTGAACATATGTGACCAAATTTCACTGAGGGAATTTCTTTTTTAAATTTTCGTTTATCCATGTCATGTGAAAGCAGGGAATCATAGCTTCAAATTGACATATTGGTTGTTCAGTTTGACCCACCAGTTTTGGAGATATGGCTTATAGAGTAATGTCGAGTTGAGAAAACAGACTTGAAAGGTTCACTTCTGTGGTCTCTAACATTACACCTAGCTACATGTTTAAGCATTTATTTCATATTTACATGTCTTCTGTGGACTCTAACATTACCTATAACTACATGTTTAAGCATTTATTTCATATTTACATGTCTTCTGTGGTCTCTAACATTACACCTATAGCTACATGTTTAAGCATTTATTTCATATTTACATGTCTTCTGTGGTCTCTAACATTACACCTATAGCTACATGTTTAAGCATTTATTTCATATTTACATGTCTTCTGTGGTCTCTAACATTACACCTAGCTACATGTTTAAGCATTTATTTCATATTTACTTATTTCAGACATGTGAAGAGTCTGCCTGTGCTATTAACTCATTTTGGAAAAAATTTCACCTCTGGTGAAAAGCTGGAATGTGCGCGATGGCAGGTTCTCAGTCATATCTGGTCACAAATGTTGTTCCAGTTTTGTCTATCAAGGGTGCATGCAAGTGCGCCGCGCGCGACCCGCGCGTGTGTGTGTGTGTGTGTTACGAACCAGAATTCTCCATCTTCCATTTTACACAACATTTCTTCTTTGTCGTCGGGAGCAACGTCACTCCACTCTGATGAGCTGTACGCGCGCGCACACACACACACACACACACACACACACACACACACACACACACACACACACACACACACACACACACACACACACACACACACACACACAAGTTAATGAAGTATAGGGTAGAACCAGTGCTATGGTCATCAAGGCTGCTCTATAGTCCAACCCAGATTCGGCTCAAACAAGGGGACTAGGGAACTTGGGTCTAGGGCAGACCTGGGCATTGTACGGCCCGCCGGCCAATGCCCAGGGGATTGTAACAGGGAAAATGTCGGCTTTTTGGATTTATTGGTGACAACGTCGGTGAATGCAAATAGCCATGAAGCATGCAGCTCCACAACACGGCAGGCGCATGCTTTGATTACCAAACTTCCTCGCAGGAGGACAAGTTAAATCCCATTATGATTCATTGCTTTATTTAACCCACTCTAACCCGCCTCGCCAATAAAGTTAAGATGTTTTAAGATGCCGTATGGTGTTGTTGCGCCCATAATGTGGCATGTTTCTTAAGTTCAGAACGCTTGGTTGATGCGCCGTGAGCTTGTGGATCGTCTGTTTTCGGCACACGAGTCGACACCGTTGTACCACAAAGGCAGAACGTGCACACATCAACATACAGCGCCTGCCAGGCTGCCAAGTCTCAACAAACCATCACTGGTTGGCTTGTTATTGTTTTCAGAACGTCGTTGTTTAATGGTTGTGACTCAACACTCATCTTTCGCTGATAGTAAGCAGCGTGCCATGGGTTGTGAAAGTGGCACCTCCAGGGTCCTCCGTATGGAACAGAGAGCTACCTCTAATGTTCTCATTGTTAAAATAACTATTAAAACAGCTACCTCTAATGTTCTCATTGTTAAAAGAAAATGCTAGTATTTACAGGACTTGTAACTTAAACAAAAACATAGTTTTGAACTCGGAAAGGAAACGTCTCAAGCCTGCAAGTAGAAAGTAAAAAAAATCACACCCATGTGAAGTGAGGGGCGCTCTTATTGTACATCATGATGTAAAATAGTCACTGCCTATAATTTGAGTCAACTGTTTCACATTTTGTTTACCATTGCTTTGCAAAACAATGCCATTTACTGCTTTCTATATAGAAATACAATTTATATTATGCATAATTAAGTTCAGCCTTTTGGCCCGGCCCTCCAAAATATTTTCTGTTTCTCATTTGGCCCCTTGGGAAAAAATAATTGCCCACCCCTGGTCTAGGGACTAGGGACTAGGGGTCTAGGGACTAGGGACTAGGACACTGACTTGTCGCTCCAGGCTCCGGTCCATTCCACCTGACCCCAGGGGTTCCTGATGCGGATCAGCCTCTCTGCGCGGCCCCGGTGCTCCACCTGGTGGACACACAGTGTAAGTTATATCACCCGGTGCTCCACCTGGTGGACACACAGTGTAAGTTACATCACCCGGTGCTCCACCTGGTGGACACACAGTGTAAGTTATATCACCCGGTGCTCCACCTGGTGGACACACAGTGTAAGTTACATCACCCGGTGCTCCACCTGGTGGACACACAGTGTAAGTTATATCACCCGGTGCTCCACCTGGTGGACACACAGTGTAAGTTACATCACCCGGTGCTCCACCTGGTGGACACACAGTGTAAGTTACATCACCCGGTGCTCCACCTGGTGGACACACAGTGTAAGTTACATCACCCGGTGCTCCACCTGGTGGACACACAGTGTAAGTTACATCACCCGGTGCTCCACCTGGTGGACACACAGTGTAAGTTATATCACCCGGTGCTCCACCTGGTGGACACACAGTGTAAGTTACATCACCCGGTGCTCCACCTGGTGGACACAGTGTAAATTATATGTTATAATTATATGATGATAGATGACACAGCAGTTTATTGTAAGCTCACACGCGCACACACACACACACACACACACACACACACTTCAGCTGTTTTCAAACAGACAGTCATTGAATTACCCTATTGTCACTTCCAAACATCAATCCTTCATCAAATGTAGAGGCCCTCATCTATGGAATTCCCTAGATGCTCATTCTCCTTGTATTGCCATTTTACCAATATTCAAGAAACATCTAAAGAAATATCTTATTTCTTCCTCTCTGTAGATTACATGATTTACTTTGATGTGTTATATTTTAATTTGTGTCTTTGTTGTTGTATTGTTTATTTCCCCTTTTTGTGCAGTCTGTGTTTTTATTTCTTTATTGCACAGCTGCTCCCTTCGCCAACTTGTAGACTTTTATATTGTTCTTAACCCATTTTGGTGTAAGCATTATGTTATGCTTTAGCTATTGAAAAATAGCAGATCTACAGACTTGTAGATCTGCTATTTTTGAAAAATCGAAGAACGACTGACATAGAAACATAGCTTTTTCAGAAAACTGTCAGGATGTAGAAGACATTTTTAGAATCTGATCTCAGGTCAAAATGGGCTAATTAACTTTTAATCTGTTTAATCAATGACAATCAAATAAGCCAGCTGGCTTCTTCCTTTCCTGTGTGCGTGCGCGCATGCGCGTGCGTGTGTGTGCGCGTGCGCGTGCGTGTGTGTGTGCGCGTGTGTGTGCGCCTCTCACCTGTTTGAGTCCAGTGACGGAGTAGGCGTGTCCTTTCACCAGTTTCTTAAAGGTCACAGCCTCCATGTCCAACGCACTGCTGATCTGTACACACACACACACACACACACACACACACACACACACACACACACACACACACACACACACACACACACACACACACACACACACACACACACACACACACACACACACTTTTCTAATGTCTTTTTTCATCCCACAATTTTGTAACTAATTTGTTTCACCCAGTGTCAATTATCTAATGTAATCCTGGGCGCTAAACTTCCTCTGCCAACCTGGGGAGAGACCAGTTCCTTTCCCCTCCATCAGGCGCCCCGGCTGGCCAGGGGGAGGCAGTATAATCTAATGCCTTTTAATAACTCCAGCAAACCAACAAACTACACTAGTATAAATTCAACTATTACCCAAAAATGAAAGAGGCAAAACCAGCATGTGAGAAGATACTAGCTTGTAGATCTACTATTTCCACCACATGTCTCTGTGGAACCTCCAAGTCAAACTAAATGTAACGCCTCAAATCCTACAAACAAAGTACTCACATAATCAGATTACTATCTGAGTGAAAGTATTCAGATTACTTTATACGTCTATGGAGCAGCCAATCAGATCACAGTACTTACGTCTATGGAGCAGCCAATCAGAGAGCCTCTCTCCAGAGCCTTGGCGATGATGCGGTGCAGGTCCTTTGGCGCCCCCTTCAGGTCGATCATCTCAGAAACTCCTCCGGTGAAATCCTCAAAGCCTTCAATGGTGGAACCGCCAGATAAAGCCTCGTAGGAGCCGTTTAACCTGAAATACAATACGATACGCTACCATACCATACCATACCATACCATACCATACCATACCATACGCTACGCTACGCTACGATACACGATACCATACCATACCATACCATACGCTACGCTACGCTACGCTACGCTACGCTACGATACACGATACCATACCATACGCTACGATACGATACGATACGATACGCTACGATACACGATACCATACCATACGCTACGCTACCATACCATACGCTACGCTACGCTACGATACACGATACCATACCATACCATACCATACGCTACGCTACGCTACGATACACGATACCATACCATACGCTACGCTACGCTACGATACGCTACGCTACGCTACGCTACGATACGATACGATACGATACACGATACCATACCATACCATACGCTACGCTACGATACACGATACCATACCATACCATACGCTACGCTACGCTACGCTACGATACACGATACCATACCATACCATACGCTACGCTACGCTACGCTACGCTACGCTACGCTACGATACACGATACCATACGCTACGCTACGCTACGATACACGATACCATACCATACGCTACGCTACGCTACGATACAATACACGATACCATACCATACGCTACGCTACGCTACGATACGATACACGATACCATACCATACCATACGCTACGCTACGCTACGCTACGCTACGATACGATACACGATACCATACCATACCATACCATACGCTACGCTACGCTACGCTACGATACACGATACCATACCATACCATACCATACGCTACGCTACGCTACGATACACGATACCATACGCTACGATACACGATACCATACCATACGCTACGATACACGATACCATACCATACCATACGCTACGCTACGCTACGCTACGCTACGATACACGATACCATACCATACCATACGCTACGCTACGCTACGCTACGCTACGATACACGATACCATACCATACCATACGCTACGCTACGATACACGATACCATACCATACGCTACGCTATGCTATGCTACGATACCATACCATACCATACGCTACGCTACGCTACGCTACGATACACGATACCATACCATACGCTACGCTACGCTACGATACACGATACCATACCATACCATACGCTACGCTACGCTACGCTACGATACACGATACCATACCATACGCTACGCTACGATACACGATACCATACCATACCATACGCTACGCTACGCTACGATACACGATACCATACCATACCATACGCTACGCTACGCTACGATACACGATACCATACCATACCATACGCTACGCTATGCTACGCTACGATACACGATACCATACCATACGCTACGCTACGCTACGATACACGATACCATACGCTACGCTACGATACACGATACCATACCATACCATACGCTATGCTACGCTACGCTACGATACACGATACCATACCATACCATACGCTACGCTACGCTACGCTACGCTACCATACCATACCATACCATACGCTACGCTACGCTACGCTACGCTACGATACACGATACGCTACGCTACGCTACGCTACGCTACGATACCATACGATACGATACGCTACGCTACGATACGCTACCATACCATACCATACCATACCATACCATACCATACCATACGCTACGATACACGATACGATACGATACGATACGATACCATACGCTACGCTACGCTACGCTACGCTACGCTACGCTACGCTACCATACCATACCATACCATACCATACCATACCATTCCATACCATACGCTACGGTAACGTACCATACCATACCATACCATACCATACCATACCATACAATACAATACAGTACAATATAATCCTCAAAGCCACTTTATAGTAAATACAGTATGTATTGTATAGTATGTATAGTTTATATGTCTAGTTGTCTTAAGTGCCTCTCTCGAAGAGTCATATGGGTCCGAGCCACTTGGTGGCGCTGGAGCACAGAACAAAACATAAACTCACGAGCTAATTTATTGGTTCGTGGAGCTGTCACTCAGAGCGGTGTCGCCGGTCCCAACCCTCAGGTATAAAACCGGTGGGCGTGACCGCTCGAGTCATTCCAACATTTTTCTGCGCTTGGATGCACACAGCATAGCGAGTACACCAAAGTCTCACACACCGGCTGTTGAAATATATTTTCCCGAAAGACGGACGAGTCTAGAACTGACTTGCACCGCGGGGATTCGCAGCCGCAAGACGGTGTTCTTTCCACGAGCTAACTCATCCCAAGATAAGTAATATTAAGACTGATAACACAAGTGAGCCCGCCCGGCGACTTGTTGTTTAGTCTGCTCTCTACGTTCCCGCTCCTCTCGTTGCTGCTTGTTGTAGCTAGCGTTTGTTAGCTTGTAGCTAGCGTTTGTTGGCTTCTCATTAGCTCAGCTTCAGCGTTGCTGCCGCTTTTCTTCTCCTCCGCTAGCCTCTCGTTAGTCACTGACTAGACTCCTGCTAGCCGCAGCCCGCAGCCTCGCTTGTTGTAGCTACAACCCTCGGTAACAGCGGGCCAACGTCAACCGATCCTCCGTCGCCTCGTTATCTAACATCTACCGCAGGCCGGACGGACCGCCTTCTCCACAACGTGGACAACAAACAGGCCTCCCTCCTCTACACTACGGTAGGCCAACACGTGGTGCAGCCTTCAGCCATCGTGCTGTAAGCTGACCATTGTGAGCTTCACTCATCACCTTTACTCTCTGTAGTGCGGCAGATAAGTGGAACATTATTTTTATTTAGCAACGGAGCCAAATAAAATAATAATAATATCCTTTTTAGTTTTTATATTAAAAAAAAAAAAAAAAAAAAAAGGTTTGAGGACAGGGGAAGAAGTAGGCCATCTCCACCATGGCTGCAAGAGATGACCACGATGACACTGGACCCCTTCCAAAGCTCTGTTTCAACAGGGTTTGTAACAACCTCCTGTCTCCTGATGATGGCCACTCCATGTGTATGCACTGTCTGGGTTTAACACATGCGAGGAATGCCTTTGAGATCGTGGGCCTCTGCCCATGCTGCCTTGGGCTATCAGACAGAGAGAAGGGGCGCAGGCTGTCTAGAGTCAAGGCCCGTCTGGAGGGACGGGCCCCCCTCCCCCCCACCCAGCCTGGGAGGCAGCTCCTAGCTCCCCGCGATGCGTCTACAGGTACCAGGCCTCCCGCAATGGCAGCACAGCGGCACATGGACGACTCTGGATGCCCCTCCCCTGTCAGGAAGGCCCCCAGGGCCAACGCGAGCTACGCCACGACCGCTTACGAAGCAGCAGCGCTAGACGGTTCACGCCGCCAACCCGCTGCTTCCTTCTCCTTCTCCTCCTTTAGGACAGAGAGGAGCTTCGGTTCCCGCTTTCGCTCCAGAGACGACCTGGATCGCTACCATGACGACTTCGACGACACTTCCGAAGCCTACAGGCGACCCGGCCCAGACTACGAACCCCTCCCTCACCCCTACCAGCTGCCAGATGGTATGCCATGGTCAGACTTCATGGAAGGGCAGGAACCCCTGGACGACCCGCGCTCCTTCCAGGAACCTCCTGGAGAGTACAGGGTCGTAGACCAGGTGGGTTATGAGGACGACGGAGACCTGGATGCCGACGCACCAGCTCCCTACGATGACGGTGACGACGACGACGACTCATCATCTCACCGTGACCATGTCCTGGGAGAGGAGGCTCCTCCCCAGGACAATGGACCCCCTGAGGCCCCTGAGGGGGCCCCAGTTGCCCCACGCCCGCCCGTCGAGGAATGGGACCTCACCGAACTCCTACACCAGGCCGCCATCAGGTGCGAACGGGATTGGCCGGACGTGGCACCTCCCCCAAACCCGGAGGACACTTGGCCTGGGGCGGAAAGCAGGGCCCCCACGCGGAGAGCTATCCTCCCGCTGGCCCAAGGCTTCCAGTCCACCTTCACGGCGAACTGGGGAGAACCCAGCCTGACTCCCCCAACACTTCGCCACACCAAGGTGCCAATGGACACGATTGACATGCCGTCAGCAGGTCTTGGGGCGATGCCAACCATCGGCTCGACAGTAGGAGCCTACCTGCTCGACCCCACCGCCCCACGCATCACACCTTTGGCCAAGGAACCCTCCCTGCCCACCAAGAGGGACAAGGACGCCAGCCTTGCTAGCGGTAAGCTCTTCTCCCTCATCGCCGCAGCTGGCAAGCACCACAACACCCTTGCTCTGCTGCAGGGCTCCCTCACGGTCATACTCGGGGGTCTGGGGAATGTCCCCACCCCTGACGAGATGGCCGAAATCAAGAGGCTCCATCAGGAGATGATTAAGTTCCTCTGCAGCTCCACAGCACTGGTCGGCAGGATGGGAACTGCAGTGATCATGTCCGAAAGGATCAGGTGGCTCGACGTCAGCCCCAAGCTCGACGCCGCGGCCAGGAGGGACCTGCTGGACGGCCCCATTCAACCTGGTGGCCTCTTCAAGGGGGCCCTAGAAAGAATGGCGCTCGCAGTGGCGCAACAGAAGCCTGGCTGCGAGGCCCTCGCTGCTCTCACCCCTCGCCCAGTCCTCCTGCAACAGCATGGGCAGGCCCCACGCACGGACCACCGCCAACGGCAGTGGCCCCAGCGGCGAGTAGACTACCGCGATACGGGGCGCCAGGCCCCGCACCGTCCTCGCCAACCCAGAGCAGATCCACCGGCGCTCCCACCGGGTGATCAGCCAGCTGAAGGCAGGGGCAGACGACAGCACCGTGACCAACGTCGCCGACCCCCCGCCGCCTCGACCGGGCCTAGGAGAGGAGTCCCCAGGGCCGGCGGTTCCAAGCAGCGGAAGTGACCCCTCGACCTCGTCTCCAGGGGAAGCGAGCTCGGACGCCTCCCCACTCCCCCACCGCCTTGGGCCTCGGCCAGAGTGTAGCAGCCCTTGGCTGCACACCGGGACCGCCCCCAAAAAGGCTAAAGCTCGTGGCACAGCTCCCCACCACGGGTGGGTCTGTCCCCGAGCCGCACAAGGTTTGCACAAGTGCACAGTGTCATGTTTTTTCTGTATTAAAGGCTTTGCCCAAAAGAACAAAAAAACAACAAAAATCACACTGTCGGGGGACCATGAACCCTCTGTTAGGGACAGCCAAAGTGCTGCCCGAAACAGAGCGGTGGGATATGAGGCCTGTGGCGGGCTTAAACGCCACCAGGGAGACGGGTCATGGCGAAATTTTCCTTGGTCATCCAGTGGGTACCACCACCAAACGAGGACCACCTCGTCTGGAGGGGATAAGTCCCTTGACCGAGCGCGTAGCCCAGTGGGAACGCTACAATGCGTCCCCCTGGGTCCTACGCACCTTAGCAAAGGGGTACAGACTCCAATTTGCAGTGAGACCCCCCGCGTTCAGTGGAGTCCTCTTCACCGACTCGCGGGGTCAAGCGGGTCAAGTTCTCCAACAAGAGATAGCTTCTCTGCTGGAGAAAAGAGCCGTCAGAGAGGTGCCCCAGAGCCAATGTCGCAGCGGGTTCTACTCCCGCTACTTCTTGGTCAAGAAAAAGGGGGGGGGCCTACGCCCCATTCTGGACCTCCGGGTACTCAACGGACACCTCAAGAAGTTTGCGTTCAAAATGCTGACGGCCAAGTCTCTAGTACGTACCATACGCCCAGGCGACTGGTTCACGTCCATAGACTTAAAAGACGCATATTTCCACATCCCCATCTACCCACCTCACAGGAAGTTCCTGCGGTTCGGGTTCCAGGGGAGAGTATACGAGTACACGGTCCTTCCCTTCGGGATGTCCCTAAGCCCCAGGGTGTTTGTGCGCTGCACAGAGACCGCCCTCGCGCCCATGCGTCAACAGGGCATTCGGGTGGCGAGCTATATCGACGACTGGCTCCTGATGGCCAGCTCGAGGGAAGAGGTAACGAGGGCCACAACCAGAGTGTTGACCCACGTGGCCTCCCTAGGGTTCGTTGTGAACCACGCCAAGAGCATGCTGGTGCCTACGCAGTCAACAGACTTCATAGGCATCAGGCTGGACTCAGTTGCGTATACGGCGAGACTGTCGGCAGACAGACTCGACGACCTACTGAAGTGTGTGTCACTGTTCACACCGGGACGCACTCTTCAATTACACACGTGCCTACGGATAGCAGGCATTATGGCGTCGGCGATCTCATTGGTACGTCTGGGGAGACTGCACATGAGACCCTTCCAGCGATGGCTTGGTTCCCTGCACATTCCCACCAAGTACGTGCACCGCCGTGTGATAGTGTCCCCGGCTTGCACGCTGGCACTGAGGTGGTGGTCGGACAGACACAGACTGATGGAAGGGGTGCCCTTGGGCCTTCCCCTGTCCAGGAAGGTCGTCACCACGGACGCCAGCCTCTCGGGGTGGGGTGCCACACACGAGGGCAGGTCGGCCAGGGGTTTGTGGGACACATACCTGAAAAGGACCTCCCACATCAATTACTTGGAATTAATGGCGGTCTTCCTCGCTCTGAGGGAGTTCGAACCATTTCTTCAGGGACACCACGTCCTGGTCCGCACGGACAACACGACGACGATGTCCTACATCAACAGACAGGGAGGTCTCACCTCCAGACGTCTGTGCACACTGGCACACAGGCTGCTGGTGTGGTGCGACGGTCGTCTCCTTTCCCTCACGGCATGTCACGTACCTGGCCTGCTGAACACAGCGGCGGACCTCCTCTCGAGGGGGCCACTCCGCTACGGCGACTGGTCTCTCCACCCTCAGGTGGCGAACCAGATATGGCACAACTTCGGGTTTCCGGAGGTGGATCTGTTCGCCACAAGAGAGGACGCGAAACGCCCTCTCTTCTTCTCACTGAAGGGCGAACCACCTCTGGGCCTGGACGCACTGGCGCACCAGTGGCCACAGGGTCTGCTCTATGCGTTTCCGCCACTGGAACTAATCCCGCATGTGTTGGCCAGAGTGAGATTGCAGGACGTCCAACTCCTGCTGGTAGCTCCGGCCTGGGGATCATGGAGGCAGGACGTTGTCCCCCTCCTTTACCACGAACCGTGGCAACTTCCCCTGAGGCGGGACTTGCTGACGCAGGCCGGCGGAGAAATATTCCACCCGCGCCCCCAGGACCTGGACCTGTGGGTCTGGCCCATGAGGGGGCCCCTCTTGGAATAGCCGGCTTGCCACAGAACGTCATCGAGACCATTCTGAGCGCTAGGGCCGCGTCTACCAGACGGCGTTACAACACAGCATGGCAGCTGTTTGTGCGCTGGTGTTCGAATAGGCCAGGAGGGATCCTCCCGTTCCAAGCTCCGGTGGCTCTCATCTTGTCCTATCTGCAGGAGTTCCTGGACAGAGGTCTAGGTTTATCCTCTGTGAAGGTCAACCTGGCGGCTATTTCCGCCTACCACTTGGGCATAAACAACGGTCCGGTGAGCGAGCTCCCACTGGTCCGACAGTTCATGAAGGGTGTCATGCATCTCAGGCCGGTTACTAGATCCCTGGTTCCAGCTTGGGATCTGACGGTTGTACTAGACGCGCTCACAAAGGAACCTTTTGAGCCGTTGGACACAGTGGACCTGAAGTTCCTCTCTCTGAAGACCGCTTTGCTGGTCGCGTTGACGACGGCTAAGAGGTCGAGCGACATTCACGCGCTCTCGGTCAACGTGAGCTGCATGAGATTCAGTGGCGATGACACTAGGGTTACGGTCAGGCCGAACCTGTCGTTCCTCCCGAAGAATTTTCCTTCTGGCTGTGAGCCAGTGGAATTGGTGGCTTTCCATCCGCCGCCCTTTGCCTCGGAGGAGGACAGGCGGTTGAATAGCCTATGTCCAGTCAGGGCGCTGAAGCTGTACAAGGCCAGGACAGCCCCCTTCAGACAAGGGGATCAGCTTTTCGTTGCTTGGGCCCCTCAAGCACAGCGGAAGGGTAAACCCGTCACGAAAGTACGGATCTCACAATGGCTTGTGGAGGCCATACAACTGACTTACACTGCCAGTGGTGTGGATCTCCCCGAGGGACTGCGTGCTCACTCCACAAGGGGCATGTCAGCATCCTGGGCCTTAGCGAAAGGCGTTCCCATACTGGATGTGTGTGCGGCGGCGAGTTGGTCGACTCCGTCGACTTTTGCCACGTATTACAACCTCGATGTGGCTCCCCTGAACCTGGCCCATGCAGTCCTGGGAGCGGCCGCACGTTAGTCACGTAAGACATGAACCCTGCAGACTTGGGGGAGCACATAAGGCAGCATAGCTGTCGGCTCCTCTGAGGGATCCCTTGACCGCCAGGCGGAGCCTGGTGGAGGTTCCTGGGTGCGTCTGTAGGGGGGGGGGGAACCTCCTGGGGAGCAGGGGACAGTGGCACTGTTGGCTCCCCGGGGTTTCCCCTCACCTCTATCAGTGTTTTAGTTTTGCCTGTTAGAGGGACTTTGGGCCACCGGGTAGTTGGCCCGGTCTTGGTGCCAGGTCAGTAACCTGGCTAACCCTCTCAGTCTCCCTTGCGAAGGGGACACACGTTCACGTGATGGTGACGTCTCGTGTGTCTGTGTCTCTGGGAAAAAAAGGGGGACCGTGGAGCGGTCCTGTCAGCCGGGGTGATCATACGGGAGTTTTATGATGACCCATATGACTCTCTTCGAGAGAGGCACTTAAGACAACTTCGGGTTACTTCAGTAACCTCAGTTGTATAAGTGACTCGAAGAAGAGAGTCATCGAACTGCCCGTCTGCTTTGGCAGGCGGCAGAAAAATGGTTGATAGGAATGACTCGAGCGGTCACGCCCACCGGTTTTATACCTGAGGGTTGGGACCGGCGACACCGCTCTGAGTGACAGCTCCACGAACCAATAAATTAGCTCGTGAGTTTATGTTTTGTTCTGTGCTCCAGCGCCACCAAGTGGCTCGGACCCATATGACTCTCTTCTTCGAGTCACTTATACAACTGAGGTTACTGAAGTAACCCGAAGTTTCATTATATAGATACTCCACTGTTACGTTCTTAGCTTATGCATGTTTCATGATAACTACTGTTTATGTATGTGATGTATTATTATTATTATGTATTTATGTATTATGTATTATTATTATTATTGTTATATCATGCTTTTTGTTCTTGCTTAATGTAAATCGCTCTGGATTAAGAGCATCTGATAAATGACTATATTGTAAGACCCCGAGATACTTAAACTCCTTTGGCTTCACCTGGGGTAATGTCTCATTCACAGACAGACAGACAGACAGACAGACAGACAGACAGACAGACAGACAGACAGACAGACATCTTACTTAGCGTATGCCTTCTCCAGCAGGGCGCTCCAGAACTCCCGTCCCTCGGCAGAATGGACGAACATCAGCTCTCCATCTTTGCAAGGAAGTCTGTCATCGATGACCACATCCACCCACTCGCCATACTGCCAGAACTGGAACAAATACACACGTTATAAATGTTAGAGTTAACAATTTAGCTGCTTTAGCTGAGTATTCCTCAATTAACAAATGAACTGCTCATGACGGAACGTTCCACCAATTAGAATCCAACTATCAAATGCGGAACGTAACGCCAATTAAGCATTATTATTGATATCAAAATCGCTGATTTCTTTTTTTGTTTGCTTGGCCTCTCCTTCTTCAGTGATCCTAGATCTGATCGCGTGTGTACTGCCGTTCACTTCTTGTATACAACGGCTTCACCTCCCCAGCACCAGGATCCCGTTAAAAGTAGAAATCTTATTTGGCTCGTTTCTGATCTCGTTTCTGATCTTGTTTCTGATCTCGTTTCCGGGACAGGTGTCCGTTTAGCGCTATAGTGATAGCAACCGCAAGCTAACCAGATGACAATCACACGGTCGCATGGTCGCAATTATTTTTTTTCCCCCCGTGCATTTCAGTCTCTGATAATAATAGTAATAATATACTATTAATACATTACTGGAGGCCAATAATAATAATAATAATAATAATAATAGCTTCCGTTGCTCCAGACTGTATGACGGAAGCATTTATATTTTACTCATGATCAGTGCTTCCGTTGCTCCAGACTGTACGACGGAAGAATTTATATTTTACTCATGATCAGAGCTTCCGTTGCTCCAGACTGTATGACGGAAGCATTTATATTTGACTCATGATCAGAGCTTCCGTTGCTCCAGACTGTACGACGGAAGCGTTTATATTTTACTCATGATCAGAGCTTCCGTTGCTCCAGACTGTATGACGGAAGCATTTGAACATTGCGAGAGGCAGCAGTCTGGTAACGCCAGGCCCAGACTCACGGCCGGCGCCACGGGGGTGCCTGGGGGTGCATAGCACCCTGAGTTTAAAAATGTGCACCCTCAGTTTATGTTCTATGAAAAGTTATGAAAATACCAAAAATACCAAAAATATATTCGGAATATTATAATTGTCATAGAGATCACAATAACCGTATCGAAACACACAGTTTCCCCCCCAGTAATATAGCATATAATTGTATTTTGCTGGTTGCAGCGAGCTCTAATCCTAAGTTAAAATCACCTGCCCGGAGTGCCCGCTGCGGCGCTGCCACTGCTCAGCAGGCAGCACCACAGAGCAGTCAGCACCACAGAGCAGCAGGTCAGCAGCACCACAGAGCAGTCAGCACCACAGAGCAGCAGGTCAGCAGCACCACAGAGCAGTCAGCACCACAGAGCAGTCAGCACCACAGAGCAGTCAGCACCACAGAGCAGTCAGCACCACAGAGCAGTCAGCACCACAGAGCAGTCAGCACCACAGAGCAGTCAGCACCACAGAGCAGTCAGCACCACAGAGCAGTCAGCACCACAGAGCAGTCAGCACCACAGAGCAGTCAGCACCACAGAGCAGCAGGTCAGCAGCACCACAGAGCAGTCAGCACCACAGAGCAGTCAGCACCACAGAGCAGCAGGTCAGCAGCACCACAGAGCAGTCAGCACCACAGAGCAGTCAGCACCACAGAGCAGTCAGCACCACAGAGCAGCAGGTCAGCAGCACCACAGAGCAGTCAGCACCACAGAGCAGTCAGCACCACAGAGCAGCAGGTCAGCAGCACCACAGAGCAGTCAGCACCACAGAGCAGTCAGCACCACAGAGCAGTCAGCACCACAGAGCAGTCAGCACCACAGAGCTGTCAGCAGCACCACAGGGCAGCAGGTCAGCAGCACCACAGAGCAGTCAGCACCACAGAGCAGTCAGCACCACAGAGCAGTCAGCACCACAGAGCAGCAGGTCAGCAGCACCACAGAGCAGTCAGCACCACAGAGCAGCAGGTCAGCAGCACCACAGAGCAGTCAGCACCACAGAGCAGCAGGTCAGCAGCACCACAGAGCAGTCAGCACCACAGAGCAGCAGGTCAGCAGCACCACAGAGCAGTCAGCACCACAGAGCAGTCAGCACCACAGAGCAGTCAGCACCACAGAGCAGCAGGTCAGCAGCACCACAGAGCAGTCAGCACCACAGAGCAGCAGGTCAGCAGCACCACAGAGCAGTCAGCACCACAGAGCAGTCAGCACCACAGAGCTGTTTAGTGACGTCCTCTAGACTACACCCACCGGGAAGTGGAAAGCGCGAAAAACAAATTTCTCTGTGGAGCCTACATAGAGACATTGGAAAATGGACATTAGAAAGTGGTTAGGAGGTAGTAAAAGGAGGTAGTTAGGAGGTGGTTAGGAGGTAGTAAAAATAAAGAAAAGACTGTCACTGGCACTGTAACTACCCGTGCGGAGGCAAGTAAATAATAACACTACCGATGCCGGCCCCGAGGACTCAGAGACCGAAGAAATGCCGCCTCCTCCCCCCATGGAAAAGCCCTCCACCTCGGCGCCGGTGAGCCAGCCACACCCGCTGCCTCAGCCCCCTCGCTCATGCCCTGCTGCTGCTGGGACTGGGTGTGTGCCGGTTGATTTGGGGACGGAGAAACCAGCACAGGTAGTGCTACAATCATACCCAACTAGAACGTTGTATAATAAAGCACGCTCATTTAAAAGAACCTGGTATAATGAACGTGAGTGGCTGGAATATTCCGTGGTTTCTGATGCTGCCTTTTGTTATCCATGTCATGGTTTCACATCGGTTCTGTTATCCATGTCATGGTTTCACATCGGTTCTGTTATCCATGTCATGGTTTCACATCGGTTCTGTTATCCATGTCATGGTTTCACATCGGTTCTGTTATCCATGTCATGGTTTCACATCGGTTCTGTTATCCATGTCATGGTTTCACATCGGTTTGTTATCCATGTCATGGTTTCACATCGGTTCTGTTATCCATGTCATGGTTTCACATCGGTTCTAGTGTTATCCATGTCATGGTTTCACATCGGTTCTGTTATCCATGTCATGGTTTCACATCGGTTCTGTTATCCATGTCATGGTTTCACATCGGTTCTAGTGTTATCCATGTCATGGTTTCACATCGGTTTGTTATCCATGTCATGGTTTCACATCGGTTTGTTATCCATGTCATGGTTTCACATCGGTTCTATTGTTATCCATGTCATGGTTTCACATCGGTTTGTTATCCATGTCATGGTTTCACATCGGTTCTATTGTTATCCATGTCATGGTTTCACATCGGTCCTTTTGTTGTCCATGTCATGGTTTCACATCGGTTCCTTTTGTTATCCATGTCATGGTTTCACATCGGTTTGTTATCCATGTCATGGTTTCACATCGGTTTGTTATCCATGTCATGGTTTCACATCGGTTCTATTGTTATCCATGTCATGGTTTCACATCGGTCCTTTTGTTGTCCATGTCATGGTTTCACATCGGTTCCTTTTGTTATCCATGTCATGGTTTCACATCGGTTTGTTATCCATGTCATGGTTTCACATCGGTTCTATTGTTATCCATGTCATGGTTTCACATCGGTTTGTTATCCATGTCATGGTTTCACATCGGTTCTATTGTTATCCATGTCATGGTTTCACATCGGTTCCTTTTGTTATCCATGTCATGGTTTCACATCGGTCCTTTTGTTATCCATGTCATGGTTTCACATCGGTCCTTTTGTTATCCATGTCATGGTTTCACATCGGTCCTTTTGTTATCCATGTCATGGTTTCACATCGGTTCTGTTATCCATGTCATGGTTTCACATCGGTTTGTTATCCATGTCATGGTTTCACATCGGTCCTTTTGTTATCCATGTCATGGTTTCACATCGGTTCGGTTCGGTGGTTTGTTATCCATGTCATGGTTTCACATCGGGGTTTGTTATCCATGTCATGGTTTCACATCAGTTCTAGTGCAAATGCAGACAAAGCCTTCACTGAAAAGGTTTTGCTAGACATGCATCCAGCAAGGAACATATGAAATGCACTTCGCTATGGAAGGAATACTGTGCTGGTAAAGTAACAGGTGCAGAGGTCTCCACCCTTGTAAACGAGGGGAAACTGGCAAGAAACCGCTTGTATTTCAGTGTGATCATGGATGTCATTGAGTTTCTTGTGACACACCAGCAACCGCTGAGAGGGAGCATTGATGATATGGCGTCGAGAGACTTTTTTTTGTCAATGATGGATTACACGCTAAGGAAAGACCCAGAACTAGCGAAGGCATATACCCACATTCCCAAAAATGCCACATACACGTCACACGAAATTCAGAACGAAATCATAGCTCTAATGAGTGACATTGTGACCAGCGAAATAGTTGAAGAAATAGGGGATAGCTGGTACACTTTGAAGGTGGATGGGACAAAGGATCCTACTGGGTGCGAGAATGTGTCAATTGTTCTCCGTTTTTTGAATGAAGCTAACGAGGTGCGTGAAAGGCTGTTAATAATGGCCACTACAAAGAGTGTGTGTCAAGTCCCTGCACACCTGCGCGAGTATGTTGCGGAGAGCACAGTAGGCCAGGAGCAGCAGGAGAGAGGCAGTGAGGCAGAATGCAAGAGGCTCTTCTTCAGCACACTAGACAGTGTTACTGGAGAGATGAAAACACGATTTAGTGAACGGAACAGCCAACTTGTTGAGGCGATGTGTGCCCTTGACCCAGCCAGTAAACACTTTTTGGATGTACAGAAGGTAAAACCACTGTTAGAGCTCACCAACACAGCTGTGGTGGAGTCTCGAGTGGAGGCTCGAGATAAAAACAAAACATGTCAATGGTAGTAAAAGTGAATAATAAGAATAAAAAATAATAAGAATAAAGCAAAGAAAAAGACAAAAAAGAAGGCACTGGTAAAAATCAAGAAATCAGTACAGCACTATGTTACAAAGGCCTGTCTAAAAAGGTGGGTCTTTAAATACTTTTTAAAAAGGTCCACAGAGGCCACAGATTTCAGGTGATCCGGGAGGTTGTTCCATAACCTGGGGGCGTAACTAGCAAAGGCTCGATCACCTTTAGTTATACATTTTGTGGGTGGAACGACCAGCAGGGCTTGGGATGAGGATCTCAGAGACCTTCTGGGAATATATGGGTGGAGTAAGTCACAGATATATGGGGGTGCCTGGCCATGGAGGGTTCTGTGTGTGATGACAAGGATTTTAAAATGAATTCTATACTTTACTGGGAGCCAGTGCAAGGAAGACAGGATGGGGGTGATGTGGCAGGATCTCCTGGAGCTGGTCAGCAATCTGGCAGCAGCGTTCTGAACCAGTTGCAGACGGTCTAATGAGGAGCAGCAGCGTTCTGAACCAGTTGCAGACGGTCTAATGAGGATTCAGCGTTCTGAACCAGTTGCAGACGGTCTAATGAGGTCAATCTGGCAGCAGCGTTCTGAACCAGTTGCAGACGGTCTAATGAGGATTCAGCGTTCTGAACCAGTTGCAGACGGTCTAATGAGGTCAATCTGGCAGCAGCGTTCTGAACCAGTTGCAGACGGTCTAATGAGGTCAATCTGGCAGCAGCGTTCTGAACCAGTTGCAGACGGTCTAATGAGGATTCAGCGTTCTGAACCAGTTGCAGACGGTCTAATGAGGTCAATCTGGCAATATAGTGAGTTGCAATAATCTAAGCGTGTTGTGATGAAAGCATGGATTACCTTCTCAAGGTCAGGGAATGAGATGAATGATTTTATTTTTGCTATATTACGGAGTTGGAAGAAACAGGATTGTACAACCTTAGTGACTTGAAGAAACAGGATTGTACAACCTTAGTGACTTGAAGAAACAGGATTGTACAACCTTAGTGACTTGAAGAAACAGGACTGTACAACCTTAGTGACTTGTTGATTAAATGAGAGACTGGAGTCGAACATCACGCCTAGATTACGGGCTGCATTTTTTATGTTATTGGACAGGTTGCCAAGCTGTGACTGGAAAGCGGGGATGGAATTTGGGGGGCCAAAGAGGAGGATTTCTGATTTAGAGTCATTTAGCTGGAGGAAGTTCTGGGACATCCAGCACTTGATGTCTGATAAACAAGCTAGGATTAGGGATATATCTGTGCTGCCAGGTTTGAGGGGGATGTAGAGCTGAGAATCATCTGCATAACAGTGAAAGTTTATTTTATGTTTTCTTATAATATGGCCAAGTGGGAGCATATAAATAGAAAATAATAATGGGCCTAGGATTGAACCTTGAGGAACACCGGAGGTCAGGGGGATCTGGGAGGATTTTGCATCCCCAATTGCCACCGAAAAGCTCCTATCAGAGAGGTAGGAGCGCAGCCAGTTAAGGGCTGTGCCTCTGACCCCCACCCACTCTGACAAACGGTTAATTAAATGGAGTAATCCAGTGTCAAACGCCGAGCTAAGATCTAAAAGTATTAAAATCGAACAATCCCCGGAATCAGCAGCACGTAGAAGGTCATTTGTGACCTTTAAAGAGTTGTTTCCGTGCTGTGACCGGCACGGAACCCAGATTGAAAGTCCTCAAAAACATTATTGAAATTCATAAATGAAATAAGCTGATTTGAAACTATTTTTTCTAAAATTTTGGATAAAAAAGAAAGATTAGAAATTGGTCTAAAATTATCTAAAACAGAGGAGTCTAGTGTTGGCTTCTTCAGGAGGGGTTTTACAAGAGCAGCCTTAAAACTAGAGGGGAAAATACCCGTGGATAAAGAGCAATTAGCGATGGTTAAAATGTTGGGTCCTAAAACATGTAAAATCTCCTTAAAAAATCTGGTTGGGATGGAATCCAGAGTGCAGGTGGAGGATTTCATGTGAGATATGATTTCTTCCAAGGTTGACAGGGAGACTGGTTCAAAATGAGTGAACATAGCAGGGAGGGGGGCGGGGCATTCTCAGGGATAATCTGTTGTCTGATGGTTAAGATCTTACTTGAAAAATGGGTGAGAAACTCTTCACACCTTTCTGGTGATGCTTCAAGGGGTTGACTGGGGGGGGGGGTTGATTGCCGAGTTGATGGTCTGAAAAAGTACCCGGGGGTTATTAACTTGTGTACTAATTATACGTGAAAAATTATCATTTCTTGCCTCTTTGACTGCGGTCTGATAATCAGCCATGGCTTCTTTAAGCATATTGTGGGATGTGGCTAGCCTATCCTTTCTCCATCTCCGTTCAGCTCTACGACACTGTCTTTTCATTTCATTTGTGTGATCGTTCAACCAACGCAAGGTGATTGGTTTTTTATGTCTATTTTGTCCAAAATGTGTATGCAATTACTGTTAAAATGGTCTACTAGCTCATTCACAGAGGGTTGAGGCTGAGCAGCGATGTAGGGCGGAGCAGCTGATTCACAGAGGGTTGAGGCTGAGCAGCGATGTAGGGCGGAGCAGCTCATTCACAGAGGGTTGAGGCTGAGCAGCGATGTAGGGCGGAGCAGCTCATTCACAGAGGGTTGAGGCTGAGCAGCGATGTAGGGCGGAGCAGCTAGGAAGGCATTTTTAAAACGGGCGGCAGAGTTTGCATTAAAAACACGAGAGCAGGACGATAAAAGGGGCTTGGGAGCAGGATAAGGAAGCAGGGTTTGAAAGGACACAGATTTGTGGTCAGATGGAGGGAAATCTGTGATAATTACAGTATTTACAGAGAAACCAAATGAGAGTATCAAATCAAGTGTGTGGCCCTTCAAGTGAGTGGGACCAGTAACAGATTGAACCAAATTAAATGATTCATAAAGTGTGATAAAATCAGCTGCTTGCACAGATTTGGAGGGACAGCAGACATATAAATTTATGTCACCAACCAGAAGGAGTCTGTCATATTTTGGCATAATGAGTGATAAGAGGTCAGAGAACTCATCTAGAAAACCGGTGCTTTCCGGGGGCCTATAGATTAAAACGACTAGGAGGGAGGGTGTCTTGCAATTTACTAGAAAGCTAAGACTTTCAAATGAGGAAAAACTACCAAAGGATATTCGGGAGCACTTAAAATTGTCTCTAAAAATAACGGCAAGACCACCACCACGGGAGGTTACTCTAGGCTCATTAAAATAAGCAAAGCCAGGGGGCAGGGTCTCCGTAACGGCCGGGCTCCACCGGGCGCGTCAGCGTCGCGTCTCCGTCACCGTCAGGGAATGTTCCCTTTTTAATCAATGAAGGGTGGCTCCACTGCCCGCGTTGACGGAGACGCGACGCGTGCATTAAAATTGAACCGGTGCGTTTTTTGACGCGACGCAGACGCAACGCAACGCGTCCGGTGGAGCCCTGGCGTAAGAGGGGCCACGTGGCCTTCCTTCAACCACGTCTCTGTAATAAAGAAAAAGTCCAGGTTATTGGACATAATACAATCTTGACATAAAAAGGATTTCTCCTTCAAAGCCCTGACATTTAAAAGAGACGTTAAAATTGGGGTGGTGGCTGGAGTAGTGTGGGGGGGTGATTGTGATGAATTGCAGGTCTGACTAGGTTAGTGAAATGTACTGTAGATAGAGGATGAAGCAGCACGCAGGGCCTCTTACTGATAAGTACAGGAATATGGAAGTGAGTGGAGGCAGAGGTGATAGGGTGATATACAGCATGTTCAATGTGTCAAAGAGTGTTAACATTGACATTAAAGGCAATGCAATGGATGAAATTGGAAAGTAACTGTCTTGTGCCTTTCAAATTAGGATGGAGACCATCCCTTTTGAAGAGGTCATACTTTAAAAAGAAATCATCAAAATTATCAATGAAGGTGTAGCCTGCTGCTAGGCAGAAGGCGGTCCCGGAGACACCGACCCACGTCCTGAGCCTGTCAATTAAAATACGATGGTCTGCGGTGTCGAAGGCTGCACTTAGATCAAGCAACACCAGGATGGAGCAATCACCAACATCGGATGACATCATGATGTCACTTGATACTCTAAGTAGAGCTGTTTCTGTAGAGTGAATTTTACGGAAGCCTGATTGGTATTTGTCGCAGATATTGTGTTGATTTAATATGTTTGTGAGCTGATTGGCCACTGCCTTTTCCAAAACCTTAGAGATGAAAGATAGTTTTGATATTGGCCTGTAGTTTATTGGTAGGGATGGGTCCAGATTTGTGTTGGGTGGTTAGGGTTGAATGATTGCCTTTTTTTAAATTAGATGGGACACGGCCGGATGTTAGTGATGAGTTTATTATAGAGAGTAGGCAGGGGCCTACAGATGAAAAGACATCCTTAAGCATTGATGTGGGCAGGACATCTAGCGGACAGGAAGATGTCTTCATCGACCTCACAAGGTCAGTCAATTCTTGCAGGGAGATGGAGGAGAAACTGCAAAGGGTTGACTGCCGGGTAAGACAAGGAGGGAGGGGGAGGAGGAAGGGGTAATGCTAGCTCTTACTGTGTGCACCTTGTGTATGAAAAATAACAGAAGATCATTACAGTCTTTGTTAGAAGAGACTGGGATGGTGGGAGGGGCAGGGCTGACAATATTGTTGATTGTGTTGAACAGGATTTTAGGATTTCTCTTGCTAGAGGGCGATAATGTTGGCGAAATAAGAGGCCCGCACATCCCTGACGAGACTGTTATACTGGATTAAAAGCTCCCTTAACTTGATACGGTCAGCCTGGAGCTTGTTGGCTTTCCAGATGCGTTCAGCTTTCCGACATTTCCTTCGGAAGGAGCGAGTTGCCTCAGTTAACCAAGGGGAGGAGTTAACAGAGGGGACAGATCGGGTTTTTAGGGGAGCAACCTTATCTAGAATGGCCAAACAGTGCGAGTTGAAAGAGTTAATCAAACTTTCAGTGTCTGTTGAAGGCTGTTCTAAAACTAGTGTGCTGTCAAAATCTGAAGCAAAGTTCTCAGTGGAGGACTCATTTATTAGGCGTGAGAGCTTCTCTCTCTTGCTGATTGGATAATTAGTATTAAAAGACAAATTAAAGGAAATAAAATAGTGATCTGTCACAGAGAGTTCCTCAGTGCAGACGTCATGGATATCCAAGCCTAGGGAGAAGACAAGGTCCAGAGTGTTTCCCCTAATGTGTGTGGGACCTAACACATGCTGAGTGAAATTGAATGATTCTGTGATACTTAAGAAATTAACTGCAAAGCTATTTGTGGTATCGTTAATGTGGATATTAAAGTCAGCTAACATTATGATCCTCTCAAGTTTGATAATAGAGGTTAAAAAATTACTAAACTCAGTCAAAAAAGAACCATTTGGACCAGGAGGGCGATAAATTAAAACACAATAAAATGGATTGGAGCGTCCTACTTTGGCCATTAATAGCTCAAAAGAGGAAAAGGAACCAGAACTCACTGTCCGGGTTAAAAATTGGTCCTTGTGGACCACTGCTAGGCCACCCCCTGTATGACCCGTGTTCCTGGGAGCACTGATGAACGAACAATCTGCTGGACAGAGCTCAATCAATGAGGTGTAGTCCTCTGGTTTCTGCCATGTTTCTGAGAAACAGAAAATCTAGTTTTTTTGTTTTGAAAATATCATTCCAAATAAATGACTTATTATTAATGGAGCGGGCATTTTGCAGCGCAAATTTAAATGATTGCGGGCCAACAGAACTTCCAGCAGTGGGAACCTGTGGAAGCGTTTGGAGGCATGTTTTGGGTGGAACATGATGCAGGTGTCTAATATTACGGGGTCGGTGAGATATAATAACAGGGATAACAGAGGGGGCCATGGCAATTTGTAGTGGAGGGGAGTGGAAATGTGGAGGAAGGGGATGTGTTGTTAGTAATTGGCGTCATGTAGTGACACTGTTGGTGAGCTGGCGGGTGATGTTAGAGGCCAGTATTTCTTTCCCCTTGTAATTTAAATGAATATTGTCATAAAATAACTGAGGTTTCTTCCAAACCGAGTCAAAATGATCAATATAGCCATACCCACAGGCACACCCACAGCCACACCCACAGCCACACCCACAGCCATACCCACAGCCATACCCACAGGCAACACAGACATACCCACAGGCAACACAGACATACCCACAGGTAACACAGACATTTTGAATCCAGTTATTGGTGCTGAATAGACGGCTGAATATTTCAGAGCGCCTACTGAGTGTTGGCATTAGGCCTACTGAGTGTTGGCATTAGGCCACTGAGTGTTGGCATTAGGCCACTGAGTGTTGGCATTAGGCCTACTGAGTGTTGGCATTAGGCCACTGAGTGTTGGCATTAGGCCTACTGAGTGTTGGCATTAGGCCACTGAGTGTTGGCATTAGGCCTACTGAGTGTTGGCATTAGGCCACTGAGTGTTGGCATTAGGCCTACTGAGTGTTGGCATTAGGCCACTGAGTGTTGGCATTAGGCCTGAGTGTTGGCATTAGGCCTACTGAGTGTTGGCATTAGGCCTGAGTGTTGGCATTAGGCCTACTGAGTGTTGGCATTAGGCCTACTGAGTGTTGGCATTAGGCCTACTGAGTGTTGGCATTAGGCCTGAGTGTTGGCATTAGGCCTGAGTGTTGGCATTAGGCCTACTGAGTGTTGGCATAAGGCCTCGAGTGTTGCCATTAGGCCTGAGTGTTGGCATTAGGCCTACTGAGTGTTGGCATTAGGCCACTGAGTGTTGGCATTAGGCCTACTGAGTGTTGGCATTAGGCCTACTGAGTGTTGGCATTAGGCCTACTGAGTGTTGGCATTAGGCCTACTGAGTGTTGGCATTAGGCCACTGAGTGTTGGCATTAGGCCTACTGAGTGTTGGCATTAGGCCTCGAGTGTTGGCATTAGGCCTGAGTGTTGGCATTAGGCCTACTGAGTGTTGGCATTAGGCCTACTGAGTGTTGGCATTAGGCCACTGAGTGTTGGCATTAGGCCTACTGAGTGTTGGCATTAGGCCTACTGAGTGTTGGCATTAGGCCACTGAGTGTTGGCATTAGGCCACTGAGTGTTGGCATTAGGCCTACTGAGTGTTGGCATTAGGCCACTGAGTGTTGGCATTAGGCCTACTGAGTGTTGGCATTAGGCCACTGAGTGTTGGCATTAGGCCTACTGAGTGTTGGCATTAGGCCTGAGTGTTGGCATTAGGCCTACTGAGTGTTGGCATTAGGCCTACTGAGTGTTGGCATTAGGCCACTGAGTGTTGGCATTAGGCCACTGAGTGTTGGCATTAGGCCTACTGAGTGTTGGCATTAGGCCTACTGAGTGTTGGCATTAGGCCTACTGAGTGTTGGCATTAGGCCACTGAGTGTTGGCATTAGGCCTACTGAGTGTTGGCATTAGGCCTACTGAGTGTTGGCATTAGGCCTACTGAGTGTTGGCATTAGGCCTACTGAGTGTTGTCATTAGGCCTACTGAGTGTTGGCATTAGGCCTACTGAGTGTTGGCATTAGGCCACTGAGTGTTGGCATTAGGCCACTGAGTGTTGGCATTAGGCCTGAGTGTTGGCATTAGGCCACTGAGTGTTGGCATTAGGCCTACTGAGTGTTGGCATTAGGCCACTGAGTGTTGGCATTAGGCCTGAGTGTTGGCATTAGGCCTACTGAGTGTTGGCATTAGGCCTACTGAGTGTTGGCATTAGGCCACTGAGTGTTGGCATTAGGCCTACTGAGTGTTGGCATTAGGCCTGAGTGTTGGCATTAGGCCACTGAGTGTTGGCATTAGGCCTGAGTGTTGGCATTAGGCCACTGAGTGTTGGCATTAGGCCTGAGAAAATGCAGTTTTTCTTCAGAGTTTCAATGAAATTGGCTAAAGTCTCATAATCCTGTACTTGTGCAGATTGGGCGGGCCCTGATTTGATGTCATTTAGTCCTACATGGATAATGACAGTATGGACCGATGTATGATGCTGGAGAATAGCTGGGATGTGTGTATGATGCTGATGGTGTATGATGCGGATGTGATGTATGATGCTGGAGAATAGCTGGGATGTGTGTATGTAGGTCCTTGATGTATGATGCTGGAGAATAGCTGGGATGTGTGTATGTAGGTCCTTAATAATAACAGTATGGACCGATGTATGATGCTGGAGAATAGCTGGGATGTGTGTATGTAGGTCCTTAATAATAACAGTATGGACCGATGTATGATGCTGGAGAATAGCTGGGATGTGTGTATGTAGGTCCTTGATTTTTGCACCAGAGAATGAGTATGTAATACCATGTGGGATGGCTACATGTCGTACCAGACTATCTCCCACAAGGAGATACTTTGGGGGCGATATATGAAGGGGGCTGACATGACCAGCATGAATTTCTGTAGTAGTAGTAGTAGTAGGAATAACTTTGACCGTTGACCGGAGTGGGTGGGGCGGGGTTACTGACTACAGTCTCAGCTGGGATGGTGACGTCATTGTTTAGAACAGCTGTGTCCATTTCCCCGTTGGAAGTGGACGGTGGAGATGAAGAATGCTCGGACAGGTTGGCGACGGCAAGAGGTGAAGGATAATATGGAGGAGAACACTGTCTGCTGCGTTTGTGGTCCTTTTTTGGAGTCAGCGAGGTGCAGTTTTGCTTCCGAGTGGAGTTGGGATTTGAACGGAGCTGTTGTTGTTGGGCACCACGTGAATGGGTGACCATAGCAACCCCAGACGCTACCGTTAGCATATCGCTAGCCGGCGGTAGCTCCCCACCATCAACTTTCTCTGCTGTTGCAAGTGGAGAGAAATGAAATGAAATGAAATGAAATGAAATGAAATGAAATGAAATGAAATGAAATGAAATCTATATTTACCCAGGGTATCTGGGCTAAGCTCAAGAACTTGTTTCCAGCCAGGCCCTGCTCATAGAACACATTTCATCGTAGTGGTTGATGCCTTGTTCAAGGGCATTTCAGCGGTGGTAATTTTTAACGTGTCGGACGGCTGGTTCGAACTGGGAACCTTCCGGTATCTAGACCGCGCCGCTATCCGTTCGGCCACCGCTGCCACAACAGAATAAACAGTTGGCCAGTTGGATGGGTGAAAACAACGGGAGAGAAACCCTTCTACCCTTCTTTACAACTGATGCCCAGTAGGGAGAGTTGGCTGGAGATGGATCGTGGATCTTATTCGATCAGCGTTTGGCTGCCTCTAGTTCATTCAGTCGAGAAAGGACCGATGATTTTCTTCTGAGGATGTCTGCCAGGAGGTCCTCGATGGAGTGGAGCTGGGATCTTAACTCGGACACGGAGTCCTCTGGGGTGAGTGGAGTCGGAGTCATTCTGAGGAAAACAAGAAATAATTGCCAGTACACTGTGCTAGGGCTAGGAAGTGGATGTTGTTGTTAGCGAAGGCTAACGTTGGCTGAGGTGTACAGAGCGTTACGTACACACATGGGCACCGTTATGGTGCCCGCTGCGGTGGTCTGGTGTAGGACAGTAGAAATGATCTGATGTAGTAGAACGTAGAAGTAGAGGTTAATCTATTGCACAGAGCAATACTTACACACAAGGGCTCCGATCGGAGCCCAGTGCGGTGATACGGCGTAGATCAAGCCTGTGGTCCCATCGGCAGTTGGTCGGAAAGCAGCAACTAGTGATCATGACATTCGACTGAATTAGGACTGAATAAAAATAGGTGGATGAATCATCCAGGATCTGAAGCTGTTATATAAAAATGTAGCGTTAAAATGAGTTAAAATGTAATTTAAGACGGAGCCTGTCAAGTCTCTCAGCACAGCGGTGCAACGCCAGCGCACTATAGAGAAATGGACCCCCGCTGTGATCCTACAGCACTATAGAGAAATGGACCCCCGCTGTGATCCTACAGCGCTATAGAGAAATGGACCCCCGCTGTGATCCTACAGCAGAGAAATGGACCCCCGCTGTGATCCTACAGCACTATAGAGAAATGGACCCCCGCTGTGATCCTACAGCGCTATAGAGAAATGGACCCCCGCTGTGATCCTACAGCGCTATAGAGAAATGGACCCCCGCTGTGATCCTACAGCTATTCTGCGCCTCTCCAAGCCATGCCAAGCGTGCTTATCGCACTGAAACACAGTATTACATTTGGAGCATCCTCAGCTACGTGTGAGAACACCTTCTCATCCTCAGCTACGTGTGAGAACACCTTCTCATCCTCAGCTACGTGTGAGAACACCTTCTCATCCTCAGCTACGTGTGAGAACACCTTCTCATTTGGAGCATCCTCAGCTACGTGTGAGAACACCTTCTCATCCTCAGCTACGTGTGAGAACACCTTCTCATCCTCAGCTACGTGTGAGAACACCTTCTCATCCTCAGCTACGTGTGAGAACACCTTCATCCTCAGCTACGTGTGAGAACACCTTCTCATCCTCAGCTACGTGTGAGAACACCTTCTCATTTGGAGCATCCTCAGCTACGTGTGAGAACACCTTCTCATTTGGAGCATCCTCAGCTACGTGTGAGAACACCTTCTCAACTTTGACCAATGTATTCAGTCCGCACAGACGAAGCATGCTTCACAAAAGAAAGGCCAACTTGATTCAATTAGCGTTTGAAGCGGACCTTACAAAACAATTTTGGGACGTCCCATGGAAGGAGCGCTTATTCAGGAGGTTCAACACAGAGACGAGGAGGCTGCAACTCTACTGACTGCAAGGGTAAGTTAGAATTTTACCTGGCTTTGTTTTTCTGCTTATTATTTGTCATGTCTGTCTGAGAGGGGCTATTTAGGCTATGCATATAGGCTTATCTTTTTCTATTCTCTCTTTTGTTTGTATCATTGCAGCAGAATGCTGAACTTGGTGAAGTGCTGGCTGCCTGGCTTTGTCAACGAGCCAGAAGAGAGAGAGAGAGAGAGAGAGAGAGAGGGAGGGGAGAGCGAGAGAGAGGGAGAGAGAGAGAGAGAGAGAGAGAGAGAGAGAGAGAGGGAGGGGAGAGCGAGAGAGAGGGAGAGAGAGAGACACAAACACTGACTGACAGCCTCCGAGCTGCGTAACACACCAGAGACAATACTATAGGCCTAGGATCTCCTCTCCGATCTCATCTTTTTTGTTTTTCATGGCCACATTAAAATATATGATTTTATAGCCTACTGTTTAATTGTTGTTTTAGACAATGTTGTGTCTTTGCTGGGCAGCATGGGCTGCAGTTCAATTCCGTTTTTGATTTAGGCCTATATTGATCATTAATCAGTGAATAGCCTGTTAGGCTAAACGTTTGCACTTGACACTTTGTTTGATTCATGATTGAATACATTTTTGATTGACTTAATTCAATAAATGCTGCAGTTTCAGAAATTCCTTTGATTAATTGGTAATTGGTTTGGTTGAATAGTGTATTAACAGTTTGCAGATTGTAGGCCACCACTTAATTAAGTTAAATAAATAGGCCTATTTAACAGCAGTGCTAGTAAATGTTATTTTATTTCAGGATTCAGCTATTGCATTGTTAAATCAATCAACATATGGCTACAGGATGATAACCTACTGTTCAGTTGTTTATATAAAATGTGTGCGGGGCTGGGCACAGACAAGCCATTGTTATTCTGTCAGATGACTTCTCCAAACCCCCACACAGTCCACTGCGCCTTCTAGAGGCAGAGGAACGTACCACACAGTCCACTGCGCCTTCTAGAGGCAGAGGAACGTACAGGACTTCTCCAAACCCCCACACAGTCCACTGCGCCCTCTAGAGGCAGAGGAACGTACAGGTCTCCAAACCCCCACACAGTCCACTGCGCCTTCTAGAGGCAGAGGAACGTACAGGACTTCTCCAAACCCCCACACAGTCCACTGCGCCCTCTAGAGGCAGAGGAACGTACAGGACTTCTCCAAACCCCCACACAGTCCACTGCACTGCGCCCTCTAGAGGCAGAGGAACGTACAGGTCTCCAAACCCCCACACAGTCCACTGCGCCCTCTAGAGGCAGAGGAATGACTTCTCCAAACCCCCACACAGTCCACTGCGCCCTCTAGAGGCAGAGGAATGACTTCTCCAAACCCCCACACAGTCCACTGCGCCCTCTAGAGGCAGAGGAATGACTTCTCCAAACCCCCACACAGTCCACTGCGCCCTCTAGAGGCAGAGGAATGACTTCTCCAAACCCCCACACAGTCCACTGCGCCCTCTAGAGGCAGAGGAACGTACAGGTCAAACCCCCACACAGTCCACTGCGCCCTCTAGAGGCAGAGGAACGTACAGGTCAAACCCCCACACAGTCCACTGCGCCCTCTAGAGGCAGAGGAACGTACAGGTCAAACCCCCACACAGTCCACTGCGCCCTCTAGAGGCAGAGGAACGTACAGGTCGCACCCTAGCTGTTTAATTTAACAGCGCAATAGCTGTATGAAATGGGAAAAAAACAACACTTAATGTCTTAATGTGCACCCTGGAAATGATGGACGGCACCCTGAGTCATTCCATTCTGGAGCCGGGCCTGCCCAGACTACTGAGTCATTCCATTCTGTAGCCGGGCCTGCCCAGACTACTGAGTCATTCCATTCTGTAGCCGGGCCTGTCCAGACTACTGAGTCATTCCATTCTGTAGCCGGGCCTGCCCAGACTACTGAGTCATTCCATTCTGTAGCCGGGCCTGCCCAGACTACTGAGTCATTCCATTCTGTAGCCGGGCCTGTCCAGACTACTGAGTCATTCCATTCTGTAGCCGGGCCTGCCCAGACTACTTCTGACCTGGAAGTGGAACATTCCAGCGTAGTGTGTGTTGAAGTCCTGGCCGTGAGGAACCACTCTGTGGAGCAACGACTCGTTGAGAGTCAACGACGCGATGGCAGCGAGGAGCCAGCAGTCACCTGTTCGCACGCACGCACACGCACGCGCACGCACACGCACACGCACACACACACACACACACACACACACACACACACACACACACACACACACACACACACACACAAACACAAACACACTTGAATTATTTTATTTGGATCTGCACAAGAGGCGCAATACAATAGACCCAAACACTGATCAGAATTAGGTTACATTATATGGTCCAACCAGATATAACTGCTGCACATGCTTAACACAGTGGTTTTTTGACACTACTAGACAGGATTTCTTTTTTATATATATGTTTTTTTAGCCACCTAGGGATAAATGAAACAACGCCTTCTCCAGATAGACAGACTAGCCCATAATAGCTGAGACAGAACAGTATTTAGCCAGCTTTTTTGCATTTGTCTTTTGCAGGACAATAAGTTGACAATTATATCCCAAGGCCATAATACGTTCCATACGTATTCATGCTTTTTTCACCCGTCTAAACAAACCCACCATGAATGAATTAATGAATTAATTTTATTTATATAGCACCTTTCCAAACAAAAAGTTACAAAGTGCTTTACAAACAGGATTAAAAAACAACAATCATAAAGAACAATCAAGAACATCAGAATTAATAAAGCATAACATCAGATCAAAACAAATCACGGAAAGAAAGAAAGGTAAATAAATTAAAAATATACATACACACCTCCATATATGCATATCTCAACAATTACATATACATACATACACACCTACATACATATACACATGTACATACTTACATACATACACCCATACACAGGTCTACATACACCTACACACATACATATAAGACTGAAATTAGGAAAAACACTTGACATACAGGTGTGTTTTTAAAAGCTGTTAAAAGCGGGCACTGTCTCCGCTTGCCTAAGGGCCAAGGGGAGGGCATTCCAGAGCGATGGAGTGCGGGCCGCAAAAGACCGGTCACCTCGGGTGACAAGATGAGTTATAGGTGGGACTAGAAGGGCCCTATCTGCAGATCTGAGGCTGCGGACCGGCCTGTGGGGTCTTAGCAAGTCTGTCCATGTAGGGCTTTGAAAGTGATCAATAAAACCTTGAAATCGATTCTGTAGCTCACAGGGAGCCAATGTAAGGTAGCCAGGATTGGCGTGATATGCTCACGTTTACGTGTGTTGGTGAGTAGGCGTGCCGCAGAGTTTTGCACCATCTGTAGACGTGCTATGTTTTTTTTGCTCATGCCGGAATAAACAGAGTTACAATAATCTAGTCGTGAAGAAATGAAGGAGTGTATAACTGTTTCTAGGTCTGCATGTGACAAAAATGATTTAGTTTTAGCAATGTTCCTAATCTGGTAGTAGCAGGACTGGACCACTTTGGTAACTTGGGTGTTAAAGGAGATGTCAGGGTCAAAGAAAACACCCAGGTTGCGGGCTGATTGTGTAATGTTTGCAGATAAAGTGCCGAGTTCAGAGTGGAATGGGAGGGTGGAGTGTGGAGGACCGAAAATGATAACTTCTGATTTAGAGTCATTCAGTTTAAGGAAATTTAATCCGATTTTTTATGTTAGAGAGACATGTAAGTAGCCGATGTACATTTCCGGTAATACCAGGTTTTAGTGGGATGTACAATTGCGTATCGTCGGCATAACTATGGAATTGGATGCCATGACTCCTAATGATGTTGCCAATATTGGCAACATATAAATAGTAAAAAGTATAGGACCCAGAATCGATCCCTGTGGGACGCCACATTTAAACAGGGCCTGAGAAGAGGAGGCCTCTCCAATTGCTACGGAGAAACTCCTATCTGTTAGGTAAGATCGGAACCACTCAAGTGCAGTGTTGTTTATGCCGACCAGGTTTCTGAGACGTTCAATTAAAATATTGTGGTCAACTGTGTCAAACGCACAGCTGAGGTCTAAAAGAAATAAAATTGAGCACCAATTTTTCACCAGAATCTGCGTTTACAAGGAGATCATTAGTGACTTTTAAAAGTGCAGTTTCTGTGCTGTGTAAAGCCCTAAAACCAGACTGGAATGTCTCAAAGGTGGAGTTAAGATTCATAAAAGTAATCAGTTGATTGGACACAGTTTTTTCTAAAAATTTCGATAAAAATGGTAATTTAGAGATGGGCCTAAAATTGCTTAAAACTAGGGGGTCCAATGATGTTTTCTTTAAAAGAGGTTGGACTAAGGCCTTTTTAAAGTTGGATGGAAATATGGCGGTGGACAGAGAACAGTTGATAATGGAGATAATATTAGGGGCAACCGTCAGCAAGTTCTCCTTCAAGAAGGTGGTGGGAATTTTATCTAGGGGGCATGATGATGATTTCATGTGAGAGACAATTTTAGTGAGAGTTTCTAAAGTGATAGGGTTGAAAGAGGTGAGTTGGGAGGGTGGTACTGGACAGGCGCACGGGCCGACAGTATCACAGGCAACTGCTGTCTAATTCCCTCTATTTTGGCACCAAATGTTGGAGGAACGCTTCACACATTTCTGAGGAGGCTTCTAGGGATTGACTGGGGGGTGGGTTAATGACTGATTGAATGGCTTGAAACATTATCCGGGAGTTACGTGAGTGAGAGGCAATTAGTTTAGAGAAATGCTCACTTCTCGCAGTCTTAACGGCTGATTGATATTTCTGCATCAGCTCTCTGAGGTTATTATGGGACGACACCAGTTTATCTTTGTTCCATTTACGTTCGGCCTTTCTGCACCGTTTTTTAATGTCCCTGGTCTGTTCATTGGACCATGGACCGCCCGACTGCCTGCCCGCCCGCCCGTCCGTCCGTCCGTCTGTCTGTCTGACTCACCCAGAGCTCCCTGGCAGACATCTGTCCTGGTGGCTCCTCCCATGATGAACTGAGGGCTGTCAGTCAAGTCCTGCAGGAAACAAGACAGCCAATCACAAGACAGAAACTCTGTGTGGGGGGTGTGGCCAACAAAAAAAGAATCAAAGTACATTTTGATGCCGGCATCAAAGTGTACAATGACATGACAATGATATCACATAAATGTGTCGTGTCGTGGCGTGGCGTGGCGTGTTGTGTTTCTTACTCCAGGGCGTTTCCACTCCACTCCGCGGGTCTTGGCAGAATGTGGGCGGAGCTCGTCGTAGCCCAGGGAGGCGGGCTCGGCGGGGAAGGCGGGGTCTTCGAAAAGAAGCCCGTCCCCCAGACACGCCTCCCTGAGCGTCTGGAAGTCCTGATTGGCCAGGAAGGGAACCGCCCGCTCGTGGGAAGAGCCAATCCCGTCGGCCCGCTCCCTGTCTCTGTGGATACGCGCTGACACGCCCCCAAACATTCTGATTGGAGGAAACAGAGAGAGAGAGTTAGACACGCCCCCCCAAACATTCTGATTGGACGAAACAGAGACGCCCCCAAAGTTTAATCAAATCAATCAATTTAATTGATTAATATAATAAATAATCGACGATTAATAATCTAATTACATTACATATGATGTAACTAATAATGAATACTAAATGAGACATAAATCATGACATCATGGTGGTACAGTTATAAATCCTTACATCACCTGGTGTTGGCACAGTGAGTTGGTCTCCAACCTTTAAACAAATTAAGAGAACATATTTATTTATTCATTTCAAATGTAATTAATTTAAATAACACATCTCACCAATGTACAGTACGTGTTGTGACCACCAGGGGTCATCAATGTGTCCCAACACGGACTGTCCATGGCCATTCACGCACGCAAGCACGCACACACGCGCACACACACAAATGGTGCATTTATATAGCGCCTTTATCCAAGGCGCTTTACATACATCACACACTCACTCACTCACTCACTCACTCACTCACTCACTCACTCACTCACTCACACACTCACACACTCACACACTCACACACTCACACACACACACACACACACACACACACACACACACACACACACACAGCCGCGCTATGAGCTTGTATAGCTGCTATTTTTCAATAGCTAAAGTATAACATAATGCTTTAAAACACCAAAAGTGATTAATTTAAAATTATCTGCCATACTTAACATGTTTGGTTTGTCCCAACATGTGAATGGCCCGACCCATGACAGAGGACACACACTAGATTTAATTATTACCAAGGGTGTTAACATCTCCAATGTTAATGTGCTGAAGGTTGCTCTATCAGATCATTCTTGTATATTATTTGACCTCTTCATTACACCAAAAAATAAGATTGTATCTGAAACTATTAAAAAGAGATACATAATGAGAATACCACTTTTTGTGGAAGCCATCAAAGCTGAATTTGATCTAGCATCAAATCAAGACAATCTGCTTGGTACATTCAATACTAAAGTACTGAATGTAATTAATGCCATTGCTCCTGCTAAGGATAAATTAATTACCAATCAGCAAACAGCACCATGGAGAAACACTCTCTCTGTAAGGGACCAGAAAAGAGTGTGGAAAAGCAGAGCGAAAATGGCGTAAATCAAACCTCCAGATTAATTTAGAAATTTATAAACAAACCCTACATATCTTTAACATGAAATTGAACAGTGCCAGACAATCTTATTTTTCTGAGATCATCAAAAAGCACAGTAACAATTCACGCATGTTATTTGCTACATTTCACAGACTAACTAATCCTCCAGATTCAATATCATCAGAACTAGTCACTACCAGCAAATGTAATGAGTTTGCATAATTTAACGACAAGATTCAAGGTATCAGGAATGCTGCTAACTCCTCAGTGTCAAACTCGGCCATCTTATCACTACCACAGACACACAGAAACAACATGGTATTTATGGTGCAATTTAATTCTATTGATGACAAAACACTTGAAGATGTTGTCTCCAGTTTGAATTCATCTACTTGTTGCCTTGATGTTTTACCCACTAGTTTTTTCAAAGCTGTTTTGGGCAGTCTGGTGAAAAAACTAGTAAATATTGTAAATGATTCTCTTCAATCTGGTAATTTTCCTGAGGACCTGAAAACTGCAGTTGTCAAGCCTCTCCTTAAAAAGAGGAGCCTTGATGCTGCTATACTGAATAATTACCGGCCGATATCAAATTTACCCTTTATAGGTAAAATTATTGAAAAAGTTGTTCATCAACAACTTAGTCGCTTTTTACTTTTAAATAATAGTTTTGACAAGTTTCAGTCAGGATTTCGGCCCAATCATAGTACTGAGACTGCACTTGTAAAGGTTCTAAATGACATTCGGCTTAACACTGATTCTGCCAATGTCTCTGTTCTTGTTTTGCTGGATCTTAGTGCCGCGTTTGACACTGTGGATCATTCAATATTATTACAAAGATTAGAGCACTATGTGGGACTCTCTGGAACTGTTATTCAGTGGTTCAAATCATACCTTCAGAATAGGAAATACTTCGTCTCTATTGGAAACTGTGTGTCCAAACAGATGGCTATGACCTGTGGGGTTCCACAGGGGTCAATTCTAGGACCCCTCCTATTTAATTTATATATGCTTCCCCTAGGACAAATAATAAGCAATAATAAAGTAAATTACCATAATTATGCAGATGACACGCAAATCTACATATCAGTTACATCAACTGACTATGGTCCTGTTGATTCCCTCTGTCATTGCATTGAGGAAATCAATGAGTGGATGCGGCAACATTTTCTTCAATTAAATAAAGATAAAAACTGAGATCATTGTTTTTGGACCACAAAAACAGAGACAGAGTGTAATTTCTCACCTTGAATCGCGGTCTCTTATACCCAAGAGTCAGGTGAGAGATCTTGGTGTTGTCCTAGACTCAGATTTAAATTTTAACAGTCATATCAAAACTGTAATTTCATCTGCCTATTATCCCCTTAAAAATATTGCAAGAGTTAGAGGAATTATGTCCAAGCAAGATCTAGAAACACTTATACATGCTTTAGTTTCCAGTAGACTGGACTACTGTAATGGTCTGCTCACAGGACTTTCAAACAAAGCTCTTCGTCAACTCCAACTGATTTAGAATGCTGCTGCTAGAGTCCTGACAAAAACTAGGAAATATGACCATATTACACCAGTTCTAAAATCCTTACATTGGCTACCAGTGTCCCAGAGAATTGATTTTAAAATGTTGTTACTTGTCTATAAATCTGTTTGTGGCTTTGGGCCCAGCTACATCTCAGACATATGAACCCTCTAGAACCCTCAGGTCATCTGGGGCTGGCCTACTGATAGTTCACCCGATAGTTGGAACAAAACATGGTGAAGCAGCATTTCACTATTATGCACCAAAAACTTGGAATGATATTCCAGGTTACATTAGGAAATCCCCAACCATAGCCATTTTTAAGTCCAATTTAAAAACGTATTTATTTAACATTGCCTATCCCAGTGATGTCTAATAGCAGCTAGGTCTTGCCTGGGCTTTAAATTAGCTGTGTTTTCTGTTTCTATCAAAGGTGGGAGTATTTGTTGTAATGTATATGCTCCTATATCTTATTGTAATTGTCTCCACCAGGCCGAAGGCATGGGGAGAGAGTATGTTTGTCTCCACCAGGCCGAAGGCATGGGGAGAGAGTATGTTTTGCACTCCGTCCGTGTCCGTGTGTGTGTGTCCTTCCGTCCGTCCGTTACCAGCTAATCTCCGGCACCGTTAACCCGGTCGATGCCAAACTTTGCACACACACTCCCTGGATGCCAACGATGAACCTCTGCCCCACATTTTCCAGAACGGCTTGTTATAGCGCCACCATGAGGCAGCTTTTCACATTTTTTACCTAAAACTGCACCGATCTGCGTGAAACGTTGCATGCACACTCCCTAGAGGCCAAGGACAAACCTTTGGTCTGCATTTTCCGCATCTGCCTTTTATAGCGCCACCAGGAGGCCGACTTTTGTAAAACACATTTCTTGATATTACTCCTCCAGATTCTGTCCAAAAATCTCACAAATCGTTACACAGTATCTCTATGGTCATGTGCTCAAGTTGGATCTGTCCGATATTTTATATTCCATCCTAATTGGCTATAATTGGCTTTCACAGTTTGCAAGATTGCCCTGTTTTGAACAAAAGCCTCAAATCATGAACGCAGCATGCAATTTACGTTAAATCTTTCACACATTTTCTTACTAGGCTGAGGAATATATCCCACCCTTTTCACATTGGCCTGTGATAGCGCCACCAACAGGTTGATTTTTGCAAAACAAATTTTTGGAACAAAATGCCTCAAATCATCCAATTGCCATCAAAGGCGTATGAAGAAATGGCAATCGGTACACATGATGTACACATGTAGTCATGTGATCAAGACGAGTCTGTTGGATTTCTCAGATTGTACACTGATTGGCTAAGATTGCCTTCCAAAGATTTCAGGAGTGGCCCGTTTTGTACAAAATGCTGCACATGTCCTGCTCATCCAGAATTCTGGCTCTGCATTTCCTCAACAAAATGAAGAAAATTGTTGCAATAACAAATAAAAAAAAACATCCTCCTAAACATTTTGCCAAACATCACACACACTCCTATCCTCCTGGTGGAGACCTGTGCCCGGAAGGGCACTTTTTCTAGTTTGCACTCCGTCCGTGTGTGTGTGTGTGTCCGTCCGTCCGTCCGTCCGTCCTTCCGTCCGTCCGTCCGTTACCAGCTAATCTCCGGCACCGTTAACCCGGTCGATGCCAAACTTTGCACACACACTCCCTGGATGCCAACGATGAACCTCTGCCCCGCATTTTCCAGAACGGCCTGTTATAGCGCCACCATGAGGCAGCTTTTCACATTTTTTACCTAAAACTGCACCGATCTGCGTGAAACGTTGCATGCACACTCCCTAGAGGCTAAGGACAAACCTTTGACCTGCATTTTCCGCATCTGCCTTTTATAGCACCACCAGGAGGCCGACTTTTGTAAAACACATTTTTTGATATTACTCCTCAAGATTCTGTCCAGAAATCTCACAAATCGTTACACAGTATCTCTATGGTCATGTGCTCAAGTCGGATCTGTCCGATATTTCATATTCCATCCTAATTGGTTATAATTGGCTTTCACAGTTTGCAAGATTGCCCCGTTTTGAACAAAAGCCTCAAATCATGAACGCAGCATGCAATTTACATGAAATCTTTCACACATTGTCTTACTAGGCTGAGGAATATATCCCACCCTTTTCACATTGGCCTGTGATAGCGCCACCAACAGGTTGATTTTTGCAAAACACATTTTTGGAACAAAATGCCTCAAGTCATCCAATTACCATCAAAGGCAAACATGTTTATATTACTTAGTACAGGAAATCTATGGAAAATACAGCATCAACCTCTAACTATTTGCAAAAAAAACGAACTCAGCTGATTTTGCATCTTCAATATATCCTGAATAACAGAAAAAAAGTTGCCTGGAATTGTCTGAGGGGAAAGTGTTGAAAATAGCCTGTACAGTGTGGCCACCATTGACATCCTATTATAAGGTAATATTTTCTAAATGTCCTTATGCTTTAAGTAGCATGTGACATATAAAAACTAGGGGGTTTTCATGATGCTGAATCCATTCCAAGCATTAGTTTTGCATAAAAACACTAATTGGGCTAAATTTGGCCATAGCAACTTGCCCAAATGTGCTGACCTCATTACATTTTGGCAAGTTGCTATGGCCAAATTTAGCCCAATGAGTGTTTTTATGCAAAACTAATGCTTGGAATGGCTTCAGCATCATGACAACAACCTAGTTTGATATGTCACATGCTACTTAAAGCATAAGGAAATTTAGAAAATATTGCCTTATAATAAGATGTCAATGGTGGCCATACTGTACAGGCCATTTTCAACACTTTCCCCTCAGACAATTTCAGGCAACTTTCTTTCTGTTATTCAGGATATATTGAAGATGCAAAATCAGTTGAGTTTGGTTTTTTTGCAATTAGTTAGAGGTCAAATTACATTATTACTGGACTAAACATTTTGCCAAACATCTCACACAGTCCTATCCTCCTGGTGGAGCCCTGTGCCCAGAAGGGCACTTTTTCTAGTTGTATCTATTATAATCTGTATTCATTTTAAAGTGCACTGTTGCACTCTGTATTTGTTTTTATCCTGTAAAGCACTTTGAATTGCCTTGTGTATGAAAGGTGCTATATAAATAAAATTGCCTTGCCTTGACATGAAGATGTTTGATCAGGACAATGAATTCCATTTGACTGAAATGAATGATCGCTTGTTGAGACACACCCACACAGATATGTAGCAGTCGCACGCACACACACACACACACACACACACACACACACACACACACACACACACACACACACACACACACACACACACACACACACACACACACACACACACACACACACACACACGCTGTAAGCTAATGGAAACATTGAGAAGCAGTATGTTATATAGACTATAGAGGGTTCAATCTAGAAACTAAATAAAATGAACTGAATAAAAATAAAAACAATATAAAAACTTAACTAAAACAAACTCTAATGAAAAATCCAACACTATTACAACTATATGCAGTTTAAAGAAATGACATGAAGTGACATCATCCTACTATAAATGCGCCACGTCTCTGCGTGCGTGTCAGCGTGCGTGTACGGTTGTAATCCACGTAACTCGAGAACCGTTTGACCCACCGACTTCACATTCGACACATGCGTTCCACACCCCCACAGGGAGTGCAGTGTCAGGTGTCGAGTCGGTCGGACCCACGGTTCTCCAGAACCACCACAAAAGGCTCTGGTGAGGATCTGCCAGTGGGCCGAATTGATTGCCAAGTACACTTTTCAGTTTGCAGTCTTCACACACACACACACACACAGATCTCCATGTGGGACACCGGCTGACAGTTAAAACGGATATCATTAGGTTCCCAAGTTGCATCGTTCCCAAGTAGGCCGGTGGCCGACTGCGACGGCCACGTACAGGTCTAGTATTATAAAACACCAAATGGACTTGACACAAAACAAGACTGAGCTTGTTTCCATTGTGGTCCACATGAGGTTAACATGACATAACATTGTGGTTAACATGAAACTATTCATAAAGTACCTCGTTTTACAATTATATTAGTCGAACGGCCTAGTTTTACTTCCTGTAAATACTTGGGATATTCAACTGATAGAATTGTAACTAGTTAGTGTGAAGATGGAGCCATGATTTGCGCACACACACACACACACACACACACACACACACACACACACACACACACACACACACACACACACACACACACACACACACACACACACACACACACACACACACACACACACACACACACACACACACACACACACACAAAATGTAACGCCACACTCAGCTTCCTGTCACCGACATCACTGAATCCATCAACCAATCAGTGATCAGTGCTGATGCTGACATCATGAGTCAGCTCTAATAATGCACTCTGGGAGCTTCCTGTTCTAAAAGCTTTGCATTAATAATCTATACGTCTCTCTGTGTGTGTGTGTGTGTGTGTGTGTGTGTGTGTGTGTGTGTGTCCACAACAAAATGCATTTCAAACACTTAAGGATTGCAGTCATCAGCATTAGCTAATGGTAGACATTAGACAGACAGAGAGGCAGGCAGGCAGGCAGACAGACAGACAGACAGACAGAGAGACAGACAGACAGACAGACAGACAGACAGACAGACAGACAGACCCCATGGGCAGACTTTAGCGGACAGCCGCGGACAGAAGAAGCTGCGTTTTACGTCATTTCCGAGTTTTTAGACAGCTGGTGGATGGAAAAGAAGCTCCACCTCCGCGGCTGACTGCCGCGGAGGAGAGCGTTTCCGGGAATCTGTACGTCGCGGCAGTCAGCCGCGGGTGAGTCTGTAGTTCTGACTGCAATGGGAAGTTCATTCCATAGTTTAGATTGGGAGTGAGTCTGTAGTTCTGACTGCAATGGGAAGTCCATTCCATAGTTTAGATTGGGAGTGAGTCTGTAGTTCTGACTGCAATGGGAAGTTCATTCCATAGTTTAGATTGGGAGTGAGTCTGTAGTTCTGACTGCAATGGGAAGTTCATTCCATAGTTTAGATTGGGAGTGAGTCTGTAGTTCTGACTGCAATGGGAAGTTCATTCCATAGTTTAGATTGGGAGTGAGTCTGTAGTTCTGACTGCAATGGGAAGTTCATTCCATAGTTTAGATTGGGAGTGAGTCTATAGTTCTGACTGCAATGGGAAGTTCATTCCATAGTTTAGATTGGGAGTGAGTCTGTAGTTCTGACTGCAATGGGAAGTCCATTCCATAGTTTAGATTGGGAGTGAGTCTGTAGTTCTGACTGCAATGGGAAGTTCATTCCATAGTTTAGATTGGGAGTGAGTCTGTAGTTCTGACTGCAAATTAAGTTCATTCCATAGTTTAGATTGGGAGTGAGTCTATAGTTCTGACTGCAATGGGAAGTTCATTCCATAGTTTAGATTGGGAGTGAGTCTGTAGTTCTGACTGCAATGGGAAGTCCATTCCATAGTTTAGATTGGGAGTGAGTCTGTACTTCTGACTGCAATGGGAAGTCTGTGAAATATAATTAAATGTACCCATTCTACATACTGTGAAATATAATGAAATGTATCCATTCTACTGTGAAATATAATGAAATGTACCCATTCTACTGTGAAATATAATGAAATGTACCCATTCTACATACTGTGAAATATAATGAAATGTACCCATTCTACATACTGTGAAATATAATGAAATGTACCCATTCTACATACTGTGAAATATAATGAAATGTACCCATTCTACTGTGAAATATAATGAAATGTATCCATTCTACTGTGAAATATAATGAAATGTATCCATTCTACTGTGAAATATAATGAAATGTATCCATTCTACTGTGAAATATAATGAAATGTACCCATTCTACATACTGTGAAATATAATGAAATGTACCCATTCTATCTACATACTGTGAAATATAATGTTCAATCAATCAATTCAGGGTCGATTCTGTACAATAATATTACAGTTTAAATCAACATGATAAACGTTATATTTGATAAAATATAAATTAAAAAAACGGAAGGTGCCTATGCCTATAATAAATTATATGCATGATATTCCAGTAATATTTACAGCTGCCAACGGTTTAAAAACGTTACATTATTAAAAAGCATTAGAAATAACGGAACGGTATTTTATTCTCGTCTATAATAAAGTATATTGCGCACACAGAAGTCACGTGACGCGGCGCAGCATCATTGCAACGCGACGCATGTTTTTAAATCCACACAATGCGTGCGTGTACATACACTTTAACACACGCACACGCAGCAGGTTTATAAACACCCATACCGTGCACACGCGTGCGTGCGTGCATGCATGCATGCCATGTGTGTGTGTGCGTCAATAATAGAATAGTAATAAAATGCACAATGTGTGAATTATTATTATGATAAAAACATTCAACTCACCTCGAGAGACACTGAGACACTGCTGGGAGAGAGAGGCTGTGTGTGTGTGTGTGTGTGTGTGTGCGTGTTTGTGTGCGCGTGCGCGTCACTGCGGACGTCCCGGCGTGGGCGGGGCTTACAATGGAAGCGTTGTTAAAGAGACAACGCCCCGCTGTGTCATGACGTAACGCGCGGGCGCACACACGCGCACACGCACACGCACACGCACACACACACACACACACACACACACACACACACACACACACACACACACACACACACACACACACACACACACACACACACACAGCTGTCTGTTTGTTTGTTTTTGTTCAGACAGACAGACAGACAGACAGACAGACAGACAGACCCGTTTAATTTCAAGGACCCCCCAGTTTGACCTGCATTAGTCTACGGACCCCCATTTAATGGCATTTCTATCTCTGGGACCCCAAGTTACAGACCCATAAGGGTCCATGTGGTTCCATTTATCAACTCCCTCAAGGACCCCTGGGGGTCCCCGGACCCCTGGGGGTCCCCGGACTCCTGGAACTCCCTCAAGGACCCCTGGAACTCCCTCAAGGACCCGGACCCCACTTTGGGAACCAGTGATAAAATATATTCCATAAAAACAAATTATCATCACAACATATAATTTAATAAAGTTCAGCAAGACAATACATTTAAGATACTCTTCTTTAATATTTCAACATGAAAAATGTGAAAACTTTATATATGGGTATTATTTTAAAAGATATTCATTCTGGGCGGGAACCCTTTTTGGTGTTTTAAACATTATGTTATACTTTAGCTATTGAAAAATAGCAGATCTACAAGCTCATAGCGCACCACCAAGTGCCGCGCTACGAGCTTGTAGGTCTGCTATGTTGAAAAATGTGGCGCAAATCTTTGAATATATATTCTTTCAGAGCGAACGTTTTGGCCGATCCTTCTGGCCGATCCACATGGTCACGACTCTTTTCTGTTCTGGCCCCACAGTGGTGGAATGAACTCCCCACTGATGTTAGGACAGCAGAGTCACTGCCCATATTTCGGGGCTGGAACAACATATTTTCAGATGGGGGTCGGTGGCCAATTACAGATCATTTTTGGGGTCCTTGACATGAAATATGGAGCACCACTGATACAGAAACATGAGGTTTTTCAGTAAACTAAGGATTTTGAAGACATTTTTTTTAAATGTCAACGTCAGGCCTGAATGGGTTAAAAAAATAAATGGATTGTGAACTTCTCCTTTTAGTCCAACCATTCCTGGAACATCGTGTGAGAAGAGAAGATGGTCCAGTGAAATAAAATACAATAAAATGAATCCCATTGTAGTTGTATTGGATATCACTCTATCACTAAACATATTACTCTATCACTAAACATATCACTCTATCACTCTATCACTAAACATATTACTCTATCACTAAACATATCACTCTATCACTAAACATATCACTCTATCACTAAACATATCACTCTATCACTAAACATATTACTCTATCACTAAACATATCACTCTATCACTCTATCACTAAACATATCACTCTATCACTAAACATATTACTCTATCACTAAACTATCACTAAACATATCACTCTATCACTAAACATATCACTCTATCACTAAACTATCACTAAACATATTACTCTATCACTAAACATATCACTCTATCACTAAACATATCACTCTATCACTAAACATATCACTATATCACTAAACATATCACTCTATCACTAAACTATCACTAAACATATTACTCTATCACTAAATATATCACTCTATCACTCTATCACTAAACATATTACTCTATCACTAAACATATCACTCTATCACTAAACATATTACTCTATCACTAAACTATCACTAAACATATTACTCTATCACTAAACATATTACTCTATCACTAAACATATCACTCTATCACTAAACTATCACTAAACATATCACTCTATCACTCTATCACTAAACATATCACTCTATCACTAAACATATTACTCTATCACTCTATCACTAAACATATCACTCTATCACTAAACATATCACTCTATCACTCTATCACTAAACATATTACTCTATCACTCTATCACTAAACATATCACTCTATCACTAAACATATCACTCTATCACTCTATCACTAAACATATTACTCTATCACTCTATCACTAAACTATCACTAAACACGGTGAAATTCACCCCAACACCTGCCTGTAGAATTAAAACCCGTGTGAAGTGAGTGGTTCAACTGCCGGCCCGGTTCCGGCGAGCCGCCCCACGTCCGAAACGGTAGAGAAATGAGAGAGTTACCATGTGGGGGTCTCCGGGGGTCCCCGGGGGGGTCCCCGGAACATCCAGACCCCCAGGAATGTGCCCATGGGGCCAGGCCGGTTCCGGCGAGCCGTCCCACGTCCGAAACGGTTGAGAAATGACAGAGTGTGGGGGTCCCTGTACTGTACCCTCTACTGTACATGAAAAATGTGAAAACTTTATATATGGGTATTATTTTAAAAGATATTCATTCTGGGCGGGAACCCTTTTTGGTGTTTTAAACATTATGTCATACTTTAGCTATTGAAAAATAGCAGATCTACAAGCTCATAGCGCACCACCAAGTGCCGCGCTACGAGCTTGTAGGTCTGCTATGTTGAAAAATGTGGCGCAAATCTTTGAATATATATTCTTTCAGAGCGAACGTTTTTAACTCAGATCTTTGCTTCGGGGGGGGGGGGGGGGGGGGGGCTGGAACAACATATTTTCAGATGGGGGTCGGTGGCCAATTACAGATCATTTTTGGGGTCCTTGACATGAAATATGGAGCACCACTGATACAGAAACATGAGGTTTTTCAGTAAACTAAGGATTTTGAAGACATTTCTTTTAAATGTCAACGTCAGGCCTGAATGGGTTAAAAAAATAAATGGATTGTGAACTTCTCCTTTTAGTCCAACCATTCCTGGAACATCGTGTGAGAAGAGAAGATGGTCCAGTGAAATAAAATACAATAAAATGAATCCCATTGTAGTTGTATTGGATATCACTCTATCACTAAACATATTACTCTATCACTAAACATATCACTCTATCACTCTATCACTAAACATATTACTCCATCACTAAACATATCACTCTATCACTAAACATATCACTCTATCACTAAACATATTACTCTATCACTAAACTAAACTATCACTAAACATATTACTCTATCACTAAACATATCACTCTATCACTAAACATATCACTCTATCACTAAACTATCACTAAACATATTACTCTATCACTAAATATATCACTCTATCACTCTATCACTAAATATATCACTCTATCACTAAACTATCACTAAACATATTACTCTATCACTAAACATATTACTCTATCACTAAATATATCACTCTATCACTAAACATATCACTCTATCACTAAACTATCACTAAACATATTACTCTATCACTAAACATATCACTCTATCACTAAACATATCACTCTATCACTAAACTATCACTAAACATATCACTATATCACTAAACATATCACTCTATCACTAAACTATCACTAAACATATTACTCTATCACTAAATATATCACTCTATCACTAAACATATTACTCTATCACTAAACTATCACTAAACATATTACTCTATCACTAAACATATTACTCTATCACTAAATATATCACTCTATCACTCTATCACTAAACATATCACTCTATCACTAAACATATCACTCTATCACTAAACATATTACTCTATCACTAAACATATTACTCTATCACTAAATATATCACTCTATCACTCTATCACTAAACATATCACTCTATCACTAAACATATCACTCTATCACTCTATCACTAAACATATCACTCTATCACTAAACATATCACTCTATCACTCTATCACTAAACATATTACTCTATCACTCTATCACTAAACATATCACTCTATCACTAAACATATTACTCTATCACTCTATCACTAAACATATCACTCTATCACTAAACATATCACTCTATCACTCTATCACTAAACATATTACTCTATCACTCTATCACTAAACTATCACTAAACACGGTGAAATTCACCCCAACACCTGCCTGTAGAATTAAAACCCGTGTGAAGTGAGTGGTTCAACTGCCGGCCCGGTTCCGGCGAGCCGCCCCACGTCCGAAACGGTAGAGAAATGAGAGAGTTACCATGTGGGGGTCTCCGGGGGTCCCCGGGGGGGTCCCCGGAACATCCAGACCCCCAGGAATGTGCCCATGGGGCCAGGCCGGTTCCGGCGAGCCGTCCCACGTCCGAAACGGTTGAGAAATGACAGAGTGTGGGGGTCCCTCTACTGTACCCTCTACTGTACTGTACTGTCACTGTACTGTACTGGCACACCCAAAATCATCATATATACAGTTAATATGTGCGTGTGCGTTTGTGTGTGTGTTAGGTTGCGCACAGGTGGTGAAAAACAACGTGCTGTTTTCGTGCTCAGACCCAGCCAGCCACCCAGCCACACACACACAGCTCCATAAGGGAGTGGTTGCACCACTCAACAACAGGGCTGTGTTTAGTGGTCTAGGGTTAAGAGCGTCTGATAAATGCCTGTATTGTAAATTGTAGATAGATTTGGGTAAAGAGATAATGTCTGGCTAGGTGGTCGTTGTAGGGAGATAATTCACCTCCTTTATGTAAGGGATAATGTCTGGCTAGGTGGTCGTTGTAGGGAGATAATTCACCTCCTTTATGTAAGGGATAATGTCTGGCTAGGTGGTCGTTGTAGGGAGATAATTCACCTCCTTTATGTAAGGGATAATGTCTGGCTAGGTGGTCGTTGTAGGGAGATAATTCACCTCCTTTATGTAAGGGATAATGTCTGGCTAGGTGGTCGTTGTAGGAGATAATTCACCTCCTTTATGTAAGGGATAATGTCTGGCTAGGTGGTCGTTGTAGGGAGATAATTCACCTCCTTTACGTAAGGGATAATGTCTGGCTAGGTGGTCGTTGTAGGAGATAATTCACCTCCTTTATGTAAGGGATAATGTCTGGCTAGGTGGTCGTTGTAGGGAGATAATTCACCTCCTTTATGTAAGGGATAATGTCTGGCTAGGTGGTCGTTGTAGGAGATAATTCACCTCCTTTATGTAAGGGATAATGTCTGGCTAGGTGGTCGTTGTAGGGAGATAATTCACCTCCTTTATGTAAGGGATAATGTCTGGCTAGGTGGTCGTTGTAGGAGATAATTCACCTCCTTTATGTAAGGGATAATGTCTGGCTAGGTGGTCGTTGTAGGAGATAATTCACCTCCTTTATGTAAGGGATAATGTCTGGCTAGGTGGTCGTTGTAGGGAGATAATTCACCTCCTTTATGTAAGGGATAATGTCTGGCTAGATGGTCGTTGTAGGAGATAATTCACCTCCTTTATGTAAGGGATAATGTCTGGCTAGGTGGTCGTTGTAGGGAGATAATTCACCTCCTTTATGTAAGGGATAATGTCTGGCTAGGTGGTCGTTGTAGGGAGATAATTCACCTCCTTTATGTAAGGGATAATGTCTGGCTAGGTGGTCGTTGTAGGGAGATAATTCACCTCCTTTATGTAAGGGATAATGTCTGGCTAGGTGGTCGTTGTAGGAGATAATTCACCTCCTTTATGTAAGGGATAATAATCTCCCTGAAGACACCCTGACACAGTGACTCAGAGGGGGGGGTTCTCCCTGAAGACACCCTGACACAGTGACTCAGAGGGGGGGGGGGGGAAGTCACCCTGACAGTGACTCAGAGGGGGGGGGGGGGGGGGGGGGGTTCTCCCTGAAGTCACCCTGACACAGTGACTCAGGGGTAGAACCGTATGTGACAACCGTGAGGTTCCCGGTTTGATCCCTGTGGGCTACCCCAGAGTTGGGAAGTGTCCTTGAGCAAGACTCTGAACCCCTGATTGCTCCTGATGTGCAGGTTGGTGCCTTGCATGGTTTCCTCCACCATCGGTGTGTGAATGTGTGTGTGAATGGGTGAATGTAATGCACACTCTATGTAAAGGTGTGTGAATGGGTGAATGTAATGCACAATCTATGTAAAGGTGTGTGAATGGGTGAATGTAATGCACAATCTATGTAAAGGTGTGTGAATGGGTGAATGTAATGCACAATCTATGTAAAGGTGTGTGAATGTGTGTGTGAATGGGTGAATGTAATGCACAATCTATGTAAAGGTGTGTGAATGTGTGTGTGAATGGGTGAATGTAATGCACAATCTATGTAAAGGTGTGTGAATGGGTGAATGTAATGCACAATCTATGTAAAGGTGTGTGAATGGGTGAATGTAATGCACAATCTATGTAAAGGTGTGTGAATGGGTGAATGTAATGCACAATCTATGTAAAGGTGTGTGAATGGGTGAATGTAATGCACAATCTATGTAAAGGTGTGTGAATGTGTGTGAATGGGTGAATGTAATGCACAATCTATGTAAAGGTGTGTGAATGTGTGTGTGAATGGGTGAATGTAATGCACAATCTATGTAAAGGTGTGTGAATGGGTGAATGTAATGCACAATCTATGTAAAGGTGTGTGAATGTGTGTGAATGGGTGAATGTAATGCACAATCTATGTAAAGGTGTGAATGTGTGTGTGAATGGGTGAATGTAATGCACAATCTATGTAAAGGTGTGTGAATGGGTGAATGTAATGCACAATCTATGTAAAGGTGTGTGAATGTGTGTGTGAATGGGTGAATGTAATGCACAATCTATGTAAAGGTGTGTGCATGTGTGTGTGATTGCTCCTGATGTGCAGGTTGGTGCCTTGCATGGTTTCCTCCACCATCGGTGTGTGAATGTGTGTGTGAATGGGTGAATGTAATGCACACTCTATGTAAAGGTGTGTGAATGGGTGAATGTAATGCACAATCTATGTAAAGGTGTGTGAATGGGTGAATGTAATGCACAATCTATGTAAAGGTGTGTGAATGGGTGAATGTAATGCACAATCTATGTAAAGGTGTGTGAATGTGTGTGTGAATGGGTGAATGTAATGCACAATCTATGTAAAGGTGTGTGAATGTGTGTGTGAATGGGTGAATGTAATGCACAATCTATGTAAAGGTGTGTGAATGGGTGAATGTAATGCACAATCTATGTAAAGGTGTGTGAATGGGTGAATGTAATGCACAATCTATGTAAAGGTGTGTGAATGGGTGAATGTAATGCACAATCTATGTAAAGGTGTGTGAATGGGTGAATGTAATGCACAATCTATGTAAAGGTGTGTGAATGGGTGAATGTAATGCACAATCTATGTAAAGGTGTGTGAATGTGTGTGTGAATGGGTGAATGTAATGCACAATCTATGTAAAGGTGTGTGAATGTGTGTGAATGGGTGAATGTAATGCACAATCTATGTAAAGGTGTGAATGTGTGTGTGAATGGGTGAATGTAATGCACAATCTATGTAAAGGTGTGTGAATGGGTGAATGTAATGCACAATCTATGTAAAGGTGTGTGAATGTGTGTGTGAATGGGTGAATGTAATGCACAATCTATGTAAAGGTGTGTGCATGTGTGTGTGAATGGGTGAATGTAATGCACAATCTATGTAAAGGTGTGTGAATGTGTGTGTGAATGGGTGAATGTAATGCACAATCTATGTAAAGGTGTGTGAATGGGTGTGAATGGGTGAATGTAATGCACAATCTATGTAAAGGTGTGTGAATGGGTGAATGTAATGCACAATCTATGTAAAGGTGTGTGAATGTGTGTGTGTGAATGGGTGAATGTAATGCACAATCTATGTAAAGGTGTGTGAATGTGTGTGTGAATGGGTGAATGTAATGCACAATCTATGTAAAGGTGTGTGAATGTGTGTGTGAATGGGTGAATGTAATGCGCAATATATGTAAAGCGCCTTGGATAAAGGCGCTATATAAATGCACCATTTACCATTTTGTTAATGTAAAAGAGGAATGCCATTATTCATTATATTATATAACGTTATTCCATAAACACACCATTTGCACCTTGTTGACACTTTGCCTCCATATCAACGACATAAAACACCTTGTTGACACTTTGCCTCCATATCAACGACATAAAACACCTTGTTGACACTTTGCCTCCATATCAACGACATAAAACACCTTGTTGACACTTTGCCTCCATATCAACGACATAAAACACCTTGTTGACACTTTGCCTCCATATCAACCACATAAAACACCTTGTTGACACTTTGCCTCCATATCAACCACATAAAACACCTTGTTGACACTTTGCCTCCATATCAACCACATAAAACAACTTCAATGTAGTGTTTTTATTTTCAAAATGTTACAACATTTCGACCCTTGTTTAGAAATATCGGAAAATCACCATCGCGTCATTTTCAAATGATCAGAGTCGGATCGGGAGCAAAAAAAACAAAACTTATCAATGTTATACATGTCATGATATTAGACTGGATATTGTCTTTGATATTGTACTGTTGTGATATGTTGGCATAAACGTGTCCTATAAAAAAATATAAATATCGGATCGGGAAAAATGGTTATCGGCAGATGGTTATCGGCAGATGGTTATCGGCAGATGAATGGTTATCGGCAGATGGTTATCGGCAGATGGTTAATAAATGGTTAAAATGGTTATCGGCAGATAAATGGTTATCGGCAGATGGTTAATAAATGGTTAAAATGGTTATCGGCAGATGACCATGGTTATCGGCAGATGACCATGGTTATCGGCATGGTTATCGGCAGATGGTTATCGGCAGATGGTTATCGGCAGATGGTTATCGGCATCGTTATCGGTTAAATGGTTATCGGCAGATGCTCAAAATCAAATGATTGGAACGTCGGCGTGTTTTGGCGACACCGCCAGTCAGTTGTATAAAACGTGTTTGATCCGATCGAGTGGAAATGCTACTCACATTAGCTTCGGATGGATAATCTGTCGTTAGCCATAAAACTGGACTGCACCATCTTCATTGCGCGTGCACACGCACGCACACTTTCAGTCACTTTAGACTCCTAATCCCCGTCCCAGGCAGTATTTCTGGTCAAAACAACGCTAATTGTACGGAGCCTGGCGGAGCCTAGCGGTCAAAACAACGCTAATTGTACGGAGCCTGGCGGAGCCTAGCGGTCAAAACAACGCTTATTGTACGAAGCCTGGCGGAGCCTAGCGGTCGCGGTAAAGGCGCCGGCCTGTACTTCTCATCGGCTAGTGAGACGTCAACAACCGATCCGACAACACGAGCCAACACGCAAGAGCAGACGCTAGCCCGCCGACCCGGATGTACTTGGTTTTAGTGTGTTGCACGCTGGATGCACGTCCGGCTTGGGCGTCCATCTTACATGCTAAATAATTAGCGCCAATGCTAGCGAGCTAAGATGAGACCATCCTTGCTCTAGAAAGCGCCAATGTTCCAATCGAGATCACCGGATAATCAGAGAAGACCTCCGAACATCGCACGTTTTGTCAAAACCACGGAGAGCTCCGTAGATGTAGTTATTCAGCTTTTTAGACCGGCTGTGTACAAGAAGGCACTGCGCGTGCGCGAAATCGGCCTAGGATCGCTGAAGAAGGAAAGGTCAAGCAAAAAATATATATATAAAGAATAAAGAAATCAGCGATCCGGTTTGATGTCAATAATAAAGCTTATCTGACGGAACGTTCCGCCAGAAGCAGTTAATTTGTTAAATGATGGGCTGGTGCTGCTGCAGTACACAATCCAGCCACCAGATAGGGGTGTCAGCGATAATATGAGTTAATTTATGAAGACAAAAATTTAAAAAACTGGTAAAAAATTGTAATAAGTAGAGACGACAGATTAACTCAGTCATGATGATGATCATAACATCTGCAAAATGTCTAATAAAAACACTATGAAAAAAATATATATATTTGTGATATAAAACTTCATCTGTGGCTGTTTTTATATTCGTTAAAGTGAAGTCTTTAATGTTTTTATATTGTTGTTATTTTAATACTTGATGTTTTTTCTTTTCCTGCAGGCATCTGGATGGACGCCCCCTGGCCCACGCCCCCTGGACCTTTAGATCATGGCAAAGTTCAGCCACTAGAGGGAGGAAAACACACACACACACACACACACACACACACACACACACACACACACACACACACACACACACACACACACACACACACACACACACACACACACACACACACACACACACACACACACACACACACACACACACGTTAAAAAAACCACATGATTATGAACATGTTAAAAAACATAACTACATGTTTAAACCAAAGCATATTTAAACTTCTGAGTTCAACTATTGTTTGTTTATCTTTATCGTTCTTAAAGGTCTGTAAGTGATATTATGAGGTTAAATAGCTCTATATTGTGACAGTAATCATTGCTATAGTGTGTTCAGTAACAGTGTTAAATAGCTCTATATTGTGACAGTAATCATTGCTATAGTGTGTTCAGTAACAGTGTTAAATAGCTCTATATTGTGACAGTAATCATTGCTATAGAGTGTGTTCAGTAACAGTGTTAAATAGCTCTATATTGTGACAGTAATCATTGCTATAGAGTGTGTTCAGTAACAGTGTTAAATAGCTCTATATTGTGACAGTAATCATTGCTATAGAGTGTGTTCAGTAACAGTGTTAAATAGCTCTATAATGTGACAGTAATCATTGCTATAGAGTGTGTGTTCAGTAACAGTGTTAAATAGCTCTATATTGTGACAGTAATCATTGCTATAGAGTGTGTTCAGTAACAGTGTTAAATAGCTCTATAATGTGACAGTAATCATTGCTATAGAGTGTGTGTTCAGTAACAGTGTTAAATAGCTCTATATTGTGACAGTAATCATTGCTATAGAGTGTGTTCAGTAACAGTGTTAAATAGCTCTATAATGTGACAGTAATCATTGCTATAGAGTGTGTGTTCAGTAACAGTGTTAAATAGCTCTATATTGTGACAGTAATCATTGCTATAGAGTGTGTTCAGTAACAGTGTTAAATAGCTCTATATTGTGACAGTAATCATTGCTATAGTGTGTTCAGTAACAGTGTTAAATAGCTCTATATTGTGACAGTAATCATTGCTATAGAGTGTGTTCAGTAACAGTGTTAAATAGCTCTATATTGTGACAGTAATCATTGCTATAGAGTGTGTGTTCAGTAACAGTGTTAAATAGCTTTATATTGTGACAGTAATCATTGCTATAGAGTGTGTTCAGTAACAGTGTTACTTAAGACAGACAGACAGACAGACAGACAGACAGACAGACAGACAGACAGACAGACAGACAGACAGACAGACAGACAGACAGATACCTGGAAGAAGTCCAGTTCTATGGATCCAGTCTCCTCGGAGTCGATGCTTTTGAACACCTCTGTAGAGAAAACATGATTATTAAATTAATATCTGTATTATGTTATGGTCAATCTATGTGTTAAATGCTCTCCAGTCTCAAACAGCTGAAAGCTGCTGTTACCAATAATATGTTTTATTGGTATTCAGACAGACAGCAATGGGTAGAACGCTCCCCAAAAAGAATGTAGTCTCTGTGACACATCTAGGGGCCGCAATCTGCACTCAAAGATGTTCCTAGAAGCTTTGTCATTGGTCGATTTGCCTGTCTGCTTCCTGATTGGTTAGTCATTGCGACCAGGTTTTTTTATTCCGACCAATAACAAATCTTCTAGGAACATCTTTGAATGCAGATTGCGGTAGATGTGTCACAGACACAGCGTTCTACCCATTGCTGGCCCCCTAGTGGCTGTCTGAATACAACAAAAAGGTCATTAACATTTTGACATATTATTGCTTATATCAGTTTTAATAATAATAATAATAATAATAATAATAATAATAATAACAATAACAATAACAATAACAATAACAATAACAATAACAATAACAATCCTGCCACACTAATAGCCAGCGCAACGGAGGGTTACACGGTAACCCAGGTTCTCTGAGTGGAGAGACTGGCTCTCCACTACAAATTATTCAATTTGTACGGGAACTGACCCCACGGGGCAGTGTACGTGGATATCTCTTTAAGACACATCTTCTATGGTGGCCCTGCCCAGATGCCAATCAGCGGGCTATTTAAGCCCCGTCTGGGCATGGCCACTTCGATTAACTCTTGATTGACACGAATTTCGGAGCGGCTCTTTCGTGGAGAGCCAGTCTCTCCACTCAGAGAACCTGGGTTACCGTGTAACCCTCCGTTCTCTATCGTGTTCGAGACTGGCTCTCCACTACAAATTATTAAATTTGTACGGGAGCGCTCTAAGACACACCGCAATGAAATAAACAGACCCGGCTGCCCCTGCGGCAGCTCGAGGCAGTTTAACCTCAAATTCCCTTAGAGCCTATACGTGGTGAGTGCCATGAGTCTGACCGTGGCTATCCTTGCCACAGGCGCTTGCCAACATGCTCTAAAACTCCACTATTCGTACCAAGTAAGTAATACTCGTGGCCTAGGCGCAAGACGCAACCTAGGCTCAGCTGGCCCAGCCAGACGCTGCGGCCAGTCAACAAAACTCGTGGCCTAGGCGCAAGATGCCACCTAGGCTCAGCTGGCCCAGCACGATGCTAGGCCATTGACCACCGGGGTGAAGGGCTGCTCAAGCCAGCCCGTCAGATGCCCGGCTGACCTGACCGGTCAAGGTGCCGGTGACCCTACCGCTGAGTAGCACGCAGGAGCGACTCCCACAGGGGGAGCGGATGCCACCACGTTCCATCGGTAGGACAGGGTAAATGTAGACAGAGTCGACCATGTCGCTGCTGTGTAAATCTCTGCCAGAGATGCACCATTCTACAGCAACCAGGGGGCTGTCATCCCATGGGCAGTGTGTGCCCGCCTTCCAGGCGACACTGGCACTCCTGCCTGCTTGTATTCCTGTTGGATCACCCCTGTGATCCGGTGGGACAGTCCAGCCTTCGACCGTGGTCTACACGAGCACCCCTGCTAAAACACACGAAGCGCTGGTCCATCACTTTGTGGGCCTACGTGTGGCCCTGACAGACGACTCCAACGCTCTAGCGGGGCAGAGTGGGTGACCAGCTATGTCTGCACACTTCATCCGTCTGCATGTGAAGCGCGGACAGAGCTCAATCACCTGATTGAGATGTGCCCCTGAGAGAACCTTGGGGAGAAGGTTGGGTCGAGGTGTAAAACTACTCCATCACCCGGCCGAGCTTGTTATGGGTTGACAGAGCTCGCATCTCCCACATTTCTCCTTGCAGACGTGACAGCCAACAATACTGCTGTCTTGAGTGACAGTATGTCAGGCTCACTGACTAAATGATTTTAAAGGGGGCTCCTCATAGAGCCTCCGGGGCTAACGGCCTGGCCCCCAAATGGGACTGGTGGGGCCCTAACCTGAGCTCCTCTGAGCCCCAGGGTGCCCTTCGGGAAATGTCCCCATGTCACTGCAGTCTGCAGGGACATGCACTCCCGCTCAAGTCCGCCCGCCGGACAGTGGGCCAACAGACTGTTGAAGCCATGTCCTGATGCGGAGCCCCGCACAATCAGTGAGGATGGTGCTGGCTGCCACATGGATACCACACTGGTATAACCTGCTAAATGCAGACGGCATTTACACAGAGTCCGTCCCACAGATCTCAGATAGAGGGACATCTCGTCATCAGTGCATGGGCCACCAGGCCCTGCACGGATTGTGCCCACATCCCTGTTGGGGCTGGCCTGCCTTAGCCTGGCGCAGCCACACTAAACCCGCCCCTATTGCATATATGCCCCGACGCAGCCCAGCGCAGTGGTATATTAGTATCGCAACGCGAGGCTAGGCCTGCCTGCCCACCTATATGCTTGCTAGATTGTTTCACAACCAAATGAGGGAGCCCAGTCTTGGAGACCATCTGCCTAAGACAGTTTGGCCCCTTAGAGGCCCTGACAGGGCCCAACAGTGACTGCAATCCTGCTTCACCACCCTGCTTAGGAGGGTGGGAAGGGTGCCACTCAACAGGCTGACTGGCTCGTACTCTGATCAGGCCGTATGGTAGAATGCAGGGATTGGTGCCAGCACCACCTAAACATTGCCATGTAGGAAGCGGCAGCATCCTTCATGCACTGATAGGGACATTCTTGTGGCTGACACTGCTAACAACAAGAATGCTGTCCTGCGAGAAGCCACCCAAGTGTCCACGCTTAACTGGCTCATGCCGCAAGGCAGACAGTACCACCTCCCGTGGGGGACTGCCGACCTAATGTGCGAGGGATTAACGGTGCGAGCACCCTTCAGTAACTGGGTGATCTTCGTGTTGCCCTTGTGTGGAACAGCGGTTTGCCGTGTCACCAGGTCACCGGCGTAGCCCATTACCCCTGGATAAGGAGGGAGCTCACTCCGTGGCTCTGATAACCGGTTTCCCCCACACACAATTACACCCAGGCGCTTAAACGGCCATGCCGTAATACACCCTTATGGTGGTTCTGCTCACCCCTGACAGTCTCGTCACACTCTGCTGTGTGAACAGACGGAACTATACACGTTTACATACATGTAAACTGACACTGTCAGCAACACGCCCGCATAGTGCCTGACCGTGAATGACAGATAATGCACTGGTCACATGTTCAGGGGAGCCGGGGGAACAAAGTGCACCGTGGTTGCCCTCAGCCCTAAGGGGCGGAGGCCCAAGCTGGCTCACTGTAATCGGGATGAGCCCTGAAGGTGGCCCGTCACTGGAGCGAGGGACAGAGTCCCAGCAGAGTCCCAGCTTTTCCCTCCAACACATGCCAAGAAACCTTGCGGACTGTGAGAACTGACTCCTGCAAGCCCTCCAGTTGGGGCACCGGCCTAGGTGCCCAACGTGCTGCCGGAGCCACATTGTTGTGGCACTGACACCTCTTGAGCAAACGCACAACAGCCGGTCAACCGATTTAGGATGCGACGGCTCTCCCGATGCCAGGGTCCCAGGGCTGCGTCAACGCAGGGGGATAGGTATATGCTGAATGGGAGGACACAGAACTCAGGTTCTGTCGTGAGATAGCGCCAGTGCGTCGGATCTCGGGGTCTGAGAATAAGCATCCCCCATTCGAGCATGGCAGGCCAGTTGCCTCCAACCGGAGGCCAGCCGGAGCTGCCAAACCTAACTGGGGTTGCGCAGCTTGAGGAGCTGTCGAGGCCAGTTGCCTGCCACTGCCTGGGGAGCCTGAAGCCAGTTGCTGTAGCTCCTCCATAAGGTCAGGGCCCTTATGGTCACCGAAGCGCCATGTGTAAGCAGGTGCTGGCGGCATTGAAAAAATAGCCCTGTGTTGGCTAGCTGCGCCTAGACAGCCGTGAGTTTGTGACTTCTCTGGATGAGAAGAGCTTTCTCTGTGGTTTCAAACCGGTAACCGGATTCTACCACGCAGAGTCACACCTAGGTGCGTAAACGGGCCCCCGGACCGCGGCGGCAGCGATCAGCGACAGCAGATGGCCTCAGAGATCCGCCGACTGGGTCAGCTCTCTCTGGGTTCTACCCCGCTGGCCGCCGCAGCGGTATACAGCCGCGATGTTTAACCCGGAGTTTCTCCGACGAGGTCGGTTTCGCTCAGGGTCTCACAACGCTATGCAGCCAGGGGAACCAAGGCTCCACCAACGGGGTCGGTTTCACACTTGGAACCCTTTGGCCACGCCGAGCGCCGTCGCAAGGTTTCCCCCAACGTGGTCAGGTTTCACCAGGGACGGACGCACGGACAAGACTGAGGCTTCCTCCGCGAGCGGGTTCGGCACTCAGCTTGTTTGCTGTTGTTGTTTATTTTGTGGAGCTACGCGGCGCCCTGAGAGGAGTCGTCGAGATGACCAGCTCTCTTCTTACCTCGGTAAGTGGACTGTGTGCCACGCAGCTGATGTTGTTTATATATTTATATATTGTTTAAGTGTCAAAACTGCTGAGATACACGAAACGTCTGCTCTCGTGGAAATCAAAAAATCGAAGTGGCCATGCCCAGACGGGGCTTAAATAGCCCGCTGATTGGCATCTGGGCAGGGCCACCATAGAAGATGTGTCTTAAAGAGATATCCACGTACACTGCCCCGTGGGGTCAGTTCCCGTACAAATTGAATAATTTGTAGTGGAGAGCCTCGAACACGATAGAGAACACCCCATCCTTTGTCCGCCTTCTCCTACCAAACCACACCGTTTGCACACATCTCACCAACAGCATGCCTGTCCAGACATCAACCACTACTTTGCATCCATGTCATATTTACAGTACAATACCCATTTATATGAAAGAACACATTCTTGCGCAAGACCACCAGCCTACTTCAAAATTGTCACCACTTTGCCGAGTTACACCAACTCCGTTCACTTCATGGGGCCAGTCCAATGGCGCATTGTAGTCTACGGCCTTCACAGTGACACACGTGTTACATGAACCAAGCGACCGGGATGATTTCCAACCCCTCAATGTCCAACCACGCTGCCTCTGCTCCACACCAGCTCCCCCTCCCCCTCCGGCTGCTGTGGCGATCACTCCACCAGCTCCCCCTCCCCCTCCGGCTGCTGTGGCGATCACTCCACCAGCTCCCCCTCCCCCTCCGGCTGCTGTGGCGATCACTCCACCAGCTCCCCCTCCCCCTATGGCTGCTGTGGCGATCACTCCACCAGCTCCCCCTCCCCCTATGGTTGCTGTGGCGATCACTCCACCAGCTCCCCCTCCCCCTCCGGTTGCTGTGGCGATCACTCCACCAGCTCCCCCTCCCCCTATGGTTGCTGTGGCGATCACTCCACCAGCTCCCCCTCCCCCTCCGGCTGCTGTGGCGATCACTCCACCAGCTCCCCCTCCCCCTATGGCTGTTGTGGCGATCACTCCACCAGCTCCCCCTCCCCCTATGGCTGCTGTGGCGATCACTCCACCAGCTCCCCCTCCCCCTATGGTTGCTGTGGCGATCACTCCACCAGCTCCCCCTCCCCCTCCGGCTGCTGTGGCGATCACTCCACCAGCTCCCCCTCCCCCTCCCCCTATGGTTGCTGTGGCGATCACTCCACCAGCTCCCCCTCCCCCTCCCCCTATGGTTGCTGTGGCGATCACTCCACCAGCTCCCCCTCCCCCTCCCCCTATGGTTGCTGTGGCGATCACTCCACCAGCTCCCCCTCCCCCTCCCCCTATGGTTGCTGTGGCGATCACTCCACCTCAGTAACAGTAGCATCGACAAACAAACACCACGTCGTGTTGACTAGACTACACTAATAAGGAACCATGACGGCCACGGCGCCGCCAGCAACAACACGTCGTGTTGACTAGACTACACTAATAAGGAACCATGACGGCCACGGCGCCGCCAGCAACAACACGTCGTGTTGACTAGACTACACTAATAAGGAACCATGACGGCCACGGCGCCGCCAGCAACAACACGTCGGCAACAACACGTCGGCAACAATCCGAAGAAGGCATCTCTCGCCTACCGCACGGCAAACGCCATACAACTACGCTTGGTGAACGCAGCTAAAGCAGCTGCCGTACAACATGGACCTCGCATCAGTGCCACGGGTTCACAACTTCACACTGCACTGTGGAGGATTTTTGTATCGCATCGCGGGGCCGGGGGGACTTGAATTGACAAGTGCGCGAGTGAGTGTGTGTGTGCGTGTGTGTGTGCGCGCGCGCGCAACAACACATAATAATTAATAACCCATCCGTTACTACATGTGGAGTCTGTCAACTCCCGTAATTTCCTTCTTCCCATATTGCACTGCCACGTAACTTTAGGATGAGCCGCCCAAAGGGCGGCGAAATTCTAGTAATAATAATAATGACATACTGAACATGGTCTCCAGTCTCATCAAACAGGCCACAAAGTTGTCAAAGTCGACGGTCATGTCAGGGTCAGAGTATCTGGCAACCAGCATCTGGTAGATGTCGTTGTTTAGACTGAACCCTGGAGACAGAAATACATCAATAAATACATGAATACATACATTAATACATACTGAACCCTGAGAAATACATTAATACATACATTAATAAATACATGAATAAATAGATGAATGTTTAAACTGAACCCTGGAGATACAGAAATACATTCATAAATACATTAATACATATATTAAATATGTTGTTCCTGCAGGGACCCCCTCAGAAGACCTAACAGGACTACAACTCTAATGTAAACACAACCTAACAGGACTACAACTCTAATGTAAACACAACCTAACAGGACTACAACTCTAATGTAAACACAACCTAACAGGACTACAACTCTAATGTAAACACAACCTAACAGGACTACAACTCTAATGTAAACACAACCTAACTAAAGACTACAACTCTAATGTAAACACAACCTAACAGGACTACAACTCTAATGTAAACACAACCTAACAGGACTACAACTCTAATGTAAACACAACCTAACAGGACTACAACTCTAATGTAAACACAACCTAACAGCACTACAACTCTAATGTAAACACAACCTAACAGGACTACAACTATAATGTAAACACAACCTAACAGGACTACAACTCTAATGTAAACACAACCTAACAAGACTACAACTCTAATGTAAACACAACCTAACAGGACTACAACTCTAATGTAAACACAACCTAACAGGACTACAACTCTAATGTAAACACAACCTAACAGGACTACAACTCTAATGTAAACACAACCTAACAGGACTACAACTCTAATGTAAACACAACCTAACTAAAGACTACAACTCTAATGTAAACACAACCTAACAGGACTACAACTCTAATGTAAACACAACCTAACAGGACTACAACTCTAATGTAAACACAACCTAACAGGACTACAACTCTAATGTAAACACAACCTAACAGGACTACAACTCTAATGTAAACACAACCTAACAGGACTACAACTCTAATGTAAACACAACCTAACAGGACTACAACTCTAATGTAAACACAACCTAACAGGACTACAACTCTAATGTAAACACAACCTAACAGGACTACAACTCTAATGTAAACACAACCTAACTAAAGACTACAACTCTAATGTAAACACAACCTAACAGGACTACAACTCTAATGTAAACACAACCTAACAGGACTACAACTCTAATGTAAACACAACCTAACAGGACTACAACTCTAATGTAAACACAACCTAACAGGACTACAACTCTAATGTAAACACAACCTAACAGGACTACAACTCTAATGTAAACACAACCTAACAGGACTACAACTCTAATGTAAACACAACCTAACTAAAGACTACAACTCTAATGTAAACACAACCTAACAGGACTACAACTCTAATGTAAACACAACCTAACAGGACTACAACTCTAATGTAAACACAACCTAACTAAAGACTACAACTCTAATGTAAACACAACCTAACAGGACTACAACTCTAATGTAAACACAACCTAACAGGACTACAACTCTAATGTAAACACAACCTAACAGGACTACAACTCTAATGTAAACACAACCTAACAGGACTACAACTCTAATGTAAACACAACCTAACAGGACTACAACTCTAATGTAAACACAACCTAACTAAAGACTACAACTCTAATGTAAACACAACCTAACAGGACTACAACTCTAATGTAAACACAACCTAACAGGACTACAACTCTAATGTAAACACAACCTAACAGGACTACAACTCTAATGTAAACACAACCTAACAGGACTACAACTCTAATGTAAACACAACCTAACAGGACTACAACTCTAATGTAAACACAACCTAACAGGACTACAACTCTAATGTAAACACAACCTAACTAAAGACTACAACTCTAATGTAAACACAACCTAACAGGACTACAACTCTAATGTAAACACAACCTAACAGGACTACAACTCTAATGTAAACACAACCTAACTAAAGACTACAACTCTAATGTAAACACAACCTAACAGGACTACAACTCTAATGTAAACACAACCTAACAGGACTACAACTCTAATGTAAACACAACCTAACAGGACTACAACTCTAATGTAAACACAACCTAACAGGACTACAACTCTAATGTAAACACAACCTAACAGGACTACAACTCTAATGTAAACACAACCTAACTAAAGACTACAACTCTAATGTAAACACAACCTAACAGGACTACAACTCTAATGTAAACACAACCTAACAGGACTACAACTCTAATGTAAACACAACCTAACAGGACTACAACTCTAATGTAAACACAACCTAACAGGACTACAACTCTAATGTAAACACAACCTAACAGGACTACAACTCTAATGTAAACACAACCTAACAGGACTACAACTCTAATGTAAACACAACCTAACTAAAGACTACAACTCTAATGTAAACACAACCTAACAGGACTACAACTCTAATGTAAACACAACCTAACAGGACTACAACTCTAATGTAAACACAACCTAACAGGACTACAACTCTAATGTAAACACAACCTAACAGGACTACAACTCTAATGTAAACACAACCTAACAGGACTACAACTCTAATGTAAACACAACCTAACAGGACTACAACTCTAATGTAAACACAACCTAACAGGACTACAACTCTAATGTAAACACAACCTAACAGGACTACAACTCTAATGTAAACACAACCTAACAGGACTACAACTCTAATGTAAACACAACCTAACAGGACTACAACTCTAATGTAAACACAACCTAACAGGACTACAACTCTAATGTAAACACAACCTAACTAAAGACTACAACTCTAATGTAAACACAACCTAACAAGACTACAACTCTAATGTAAACACAACCTAACAGGACTACAACTCTAATGTAAACACAACCTAACTAAAGACTACAACTCTAATGTAAACACAACCTAACAGGACTACAACTCTAATGTAAACACAACCTAACTAAAGACTACAACTCTAAATGATTATGGAGATATCAGATTGTTGTCCCGCTGCTTCCGGGTTCATCGTTTCTGCTTGAGAGCCCAGATGCAGGCAGGAGGAGGGAATTGGTGAACTCAATACTGCCACCATCTGGCGGAGTCAGGTTATGCTTGCGTGCCACAGGCATGAATACAACACCTCAACCAGTGTTGTTTTGGGCAGCAAATTTAGATTTTAGTCTCTATATGTATATGAACCCACTCTGGACGGGAACCCCTTTAGTCTCTATATGTATATGAACCCACTCTGGACAGAAACCCCTTTAGTCTCTATATGTATATGAACCCACTCTGGACGGGAACCCCTTTAGTCTCTATATGTATATGAACCCACTCTGGACGGGAACCCCTTTAGTCTCTATATGTATATGAACCCACTCTGGACGGGAACCCCTTTAGTCTCTATATGTATATGAACCCACTCTGGACGGGAACCCCTTTAGTCTCTATATGTATATGAACCCCCTCTGGACAGGAACCCCTTTAGTCTCTATATGTATATGAACCCACTCTGGACAGGAACCCCTTTAGTCTCTATATGTATATGAACCCACTCTGGACGGGAACCCCTTTAGTCTCTATATGTATATGAACCCACTCTGGACGGGAACCCCTTTAGTCTCTATATGTATATGAACCCACTCTGGACAGGAACCCCTTTAGTCTCTATATGTATATGAACCCACTCTGGACGGGAACCCCTTTAGTCTCTATATGTATATGAACCCACTCTGGACGGGAACCCCTTTAGTCTCTATATGTATATGAACCCACTCTGGACGGGAACCCCTTTAGTCTCTATATGTATATGAACCCACTCTGGACGGGAACCCCTTTAGTCTCTATATGTATATGAACCCACTCTGGACGGGAACCCCTTTAGTCTCTATATGTATATGAACCCACTCTGGACGGGAACCCCTTTAGTCTCTATATGTATATGAACCCACTCTGGACGGGAACCCCTTTAGTCTCTATATGTATATGAACCCACTCTGGACAGGAACCCCTTTAGTCTCTATATGTATATGAACCCACTCTGGACGGGAACCCCTTTAGTCTCTATATGTATATGAACCCACTCTGGACAGGAACCCCTTTAGTCTCTATATGTATATGAACCCACTCTGGACGGGAACCCCTTTAGTCTCTATATGTATATGAACCCACTCTGGACGGGAACCCCTTTAGTCTCTATATGTATATGAACCCACTCTGGACGGGAACCCCTTTAGTCTCTATATGTATATGAACCCACTCTGGACGGGAACCCCTTTAGTCTCTATATGTATATGAACCCACTCTGGACAGGAACCCCTTTAGTCTCTATATGTATATGAACCCACTCTGGACAGGAACCCCTTTAGTCTCTATATGTATATGAACCCACTCTGGACAGGAACCCCTTTAGTCTCTATATGTATATGAACCCACTCTGGACGGGAACCCCTTTAGTCTCTATATGTATATGAACCCACTCTGGACGGGAACCCCTTTAGTCTCTATATGTATATGAACCCACTCTGGACGGGAACCCCTTTAGTCTCTATATGTATATGAACCCACTCTGGACAGGAACCCCTTTAGTCTCTATATGTATATGAACCCACTCTGGACAGGAACCCCTTTAGTCTCTATATGTATATGAACCCACTCTGGACAGGAACCCCTTTAGTCTCTATATGTATATGAACCCACTCTGGACGGGAACCCCTTTAGTCTCTATATGTATATGAACCCACTCTGGACAGGAACCCCTTTAGTCTCTATATGTATATGAACCCACTCTGGACGGGAACCCCTTTAGTCTCTATATGTATATGAACCCACTCTGGACGGGAACCCCTTTAGTCTCTATATGTATATGAACCCACTCTGGACGGGAACCCCTTTAGTCTCTATATGTATATGAACCCACTCTGGACGGGAACCCCTTTAGTCTCTATATGTATATGAACCCACTCTGGACAGGAACCCCTTTAGTCTCTATATGTATATGAACCCACTCTGGACAGGAACCCCTTTAGTCTCTATATGTATATGAACCCACTCTGGACAGGAACCCCTTTAGTCTCTATATGTATATGAACCCACTCTGGACAGGAACCCCTTTAGTCTCTATATGTATATGAACCCACTCTGGACGGGAACCCCTTTAGTCTCTATATGTATATGAACCCACTCTGGACGGGAACCCCTTTAGTCTCTATATGTATATGAACCCACTCTGGACGGGAACCCCTTTAGTCTCTATATGTATATGAACCCACTCTGGACGGGAACCCCTTTAGTCTCTATATGTATATGAACCCACTCTGGACGGGAACCCCTTTAGTCTCTATATGTATATGAACCCACTCTGGACAGGAACCCCTTTAGTCTCTATATGTATATGAACCCACTCTGGACAGGAACCCCTTTAGTCTCTATATGTATATGAACCCACTCTGGACGGGAACCCCTTTAGTCTCTATATGTATATGAACCCACTCTGGACGGGAACCCCTTTAGTCTCTATATGTATATGAACCCACTCTGGACGGGAACCCCTTTAGTCTCTATATGTATATGAACCCACTCTGGACGGGAACCCCTTTAGTCTCTATATGTATATGAACCCCCTCTGGACGGGAACCCCTTTAGTCATATAGTCTCTATATGTATATGAACCCACTCTGGACAGGAACCCCTTTAGTCATATAGTCTCTATATGTATATGAACCCACTCTGGACAGGAACCCCTTTAGTCTCTATATGTATATGAACCCACTCTGGACAGGAACCCCTTTAGTCTCTATATGTATATGAACCCACTCTGGACAGGAACCCCTTTAGTCTCTATATGTATATGAACCCACTCTGGACAGGAACCCCTTTAGTCTCTATATGTATATGAACCCACTCTGGACAGGAACCCCTTTAGTCTCTATATGTATATGAACCCACACTCTGGACGGGAACCCCTTTAGTCTCTATATGTATATGAACCCACTCTGGACGGGAACCCCTTTAGTCTCTATATGTATATGAACCCACTCTGGACGGGAACCCCTTTAGTCTCTATATGTATATGAACCCACTCTGGACGGGAACCCCTTTAGTCTCTATATGTATATGAACCCACTCTGGACAGGAACCCCTTTAGTCTCTATATGTATATGAACCCACTCTGGACAGGAACCCCTTTAGTCTCTATATGTATATGAACCCACTCTGGACGGGAACCCCTTTAGTCTCTATATGTATATGAACCCACTCTGGACGGGAACCCCTTTAGTCTCTATATGTATATGAACCCACTCTGGACGGGAACCCCTTTAGTCTCTATATGTATATGAACCCACTCTGGACGGGAACCCCTTTAGTCTCTATATGTATATGAACCCACTCTGGACAGGAACCCCTTTAGTCTCTATATGTATATGAACCCACTCTGGACAGGAACCCCTTTAGTCTCTATATGTATATGAACCCACTCTGGACGGGAACCCCTTTAGTCTCTATATGTATATGAACCCCCTCTGGACGGGAACCCCTTTAGTCATATAGTCTCTATATGTATATGAACCCACTCTGGACAGGAACCCCTTTAGTCATATAGTCTCTATATGTATATGAACCCACTCTGGACAGGAACCCCTTTAGTCTCTATATGTATATGAACCCACTCTGGACGGGAACCCCTTTAGTCTCTATATGTATATGAACCCACTCTGGACAGGAACCCCTTTAGTCTCTATATGTATATGAACCCACTCTGGACAGGAACCCCTTTAGTCTCTATATGTATATGAACCCACTCTGGACGGGAACCCCTTTAGTCATATAGTCTCTATATGTATATGAACCCACTCTGGACAGGAACCCCTTTAGTCTCTATATGTATATGAACCCACTCTGGACGGGAACCCCTTTAGTCTCTATATGTATATGAACCCACTCTGGACGGGAACCCCTTTAGTCTCTATATGTATATGAACCCACTCTGGACGGGAACCCCTTTAGTCTCTATATGTATATGAACCCACTCTGGACGGGAACCCCTTTAGTCTCTATATGTATATGAACCCACTCTGGACGGGAACCCCTTTAGTCATATAGTCTCTATATGTATATGAACCCACTCTGGACAGGAACCCCTTTAGTCATATAGTCTCTATATGTATATGAACCCACTCTGGACAGGAACCCCTTTAGTCTCTATATGTATATGAACCCACTCTGGACGGGAACCCCTTTAGTCTCTATATGTATATGAACCCACTCTGGACAGGAACCCCTTTAGTCTCTATATGTATATGAACCCACTCTGGACGGGAACCCCTTTAGTCTCTATATGTATATGAACCCACTCTGGACGGGAACCCCTTTAGTCTCTATATGTATATGAACCCACTCTGGACGGGAACCCCTTTAGTCTCTATATGTATATGAACCCACTCTGGACGGGAACCCCTTTAGTCTCTATATGTATATGAACCCACTCTGGACGGGAACCCCTTTAGTCTCTATATGTATATGAACCCACTCTGGACGGGAACCCCTTTAGTCTCTATATGTATATGAACCCACTCTGGACGGGAACCCCTTTAGTCTCTATATGTATATGAACCCACTCTGGACGGGAACCCCTTTAGTCTCTATATGTATATGAACCCACTCTGGACGGGAACCCCTTTAGTCTCTATATGTATATGAACCCACTCTGGACGGGAACCCCTTTAGTCTCTATATGTATATGAACCCACTCTGGACAGGAACCCCTTTAGTCTCTATATGTATATGAACCCACTCTGGACAGGAACCCCTTTAGTCTCTATATGTATATGAACCCACTCTGGACAGGAACCCCTTTAGTCTCTATATGTATATGAACCCACTCTGGACAGGAACCCCTTTAGTCTCTATATGTATATGAACCCACTCTGGACGGGAACCCCTTTAGTCTCTATATGTATATGAACCCACTCTGGACGGGAACCCCTTTAGTCTCTATATGTATATGAACCCACTCTGGACGGGAACCCCTTTAGTCTCTATATGTATATGAACCCACTCTGGACGGGAACCCCTTTAGTCTCTATATGTATATGAACCCACTCTGGACGGGAACCCCTTTAGTCTCTATATGTATATGAACCCACTCTGGACGGGAACCCCTTTAGTCTCTATATGTATATGAACCCACTCTGGACGGGAACCCCTTTAGTCTCTATATGTATATGAACCCACTCTGGACGGGAACCCCTTTAGTCTCTATATGTATATGAACCCACTCTGGACGGGAACCCCTTTAGTCTCTATATGTATATGAACCCACTCTGGACGGGAACCCCTTTAGTCTCTATATGTATATG